>NW_016808376.1:2554487-2591354 GCF_001698545.2 Rhinopithecus bieti
GGGAGTTATACATGATATAAATGATGAATTGATGGGTGCTGACGAGTTGATGGGTGCAGCACACCAACATGGCACAAATATACATATGTAACAAACCTGCACGTTATGCACATGTACCCTAGAACTTAAAGTATAATAAAAAAAAAAAATTGAATTTTAAATTTTCTCACAAAGGAAACTACAAACCAGAGTATTTCACTGATAAATTCTACAAATATTTAAAAAAAGAAATGATACCAATTCTACACAAACTCCTCCAGAAAATTAAAAGAGGGAATGCTTTCCAATTCATTCTATGAGATAAGCATCACCCTGTTAGCACAAGCAAACGTGCTACAAGAAAAGAAAGCTAAAGATCAGTATCCCTGGTGAACATAGATGTAAAATTCTAAACAAAAGTTCAGTAAATTGAATCCAACAATTTATAGAAAGTGACATTCATCATAATCATTAGGGGTCTGATTTGTATAACATTCCAAAAGCAATTTATATAATTTATCACATTAATAAGCTAAAGGAGAAAACCACATAATCATCTCAATAGATGGAGAAAAGGATTTGACAAAACTCTACATTCATTTGTGATAAAATTATCAGCAAACTAGGAATAGAAGGGAAAGTTCTCAACCTGAAACTTCCTTAATCTAGTAGCAGAAAATTCCCTGCTGCTATAGAGTTTAATAGGGAAAGACTGAGTCTTTTTTCTCCAAGATCAGGAACAAGACAATGAGTCTGCCCTCTCCACTCCCATTCAATATTCTATTGCAGGTTGTAGCCAGCATGGTCAGAAAGAATGCAATATAAAATACGACATAAAAGACACTTACATTGAAAAGAAAGAAATTAAACTGTCTTTCTGCAGACAGCATGATTGTCGATGTAGAAAATTGAAAAAAAATCTTAATAAAAAAGCTACTAGAACTAATAAGTTAAGTTTCACAAGTTGGCAAGGTACAAGATATATAAATAGAAGTAAATAGTATTTCTGTATACTGTACCTGTTATTCCTTCAAAAGTTTTAAGTATTGGGGATAAATCTGACAAAAGAGGTGAAAATCTGTACACTGAAAACACAAAACATTGGAGAGAAATTAGAGAAGACCTAAATAAATGGACACACTGAATTTATGGGTCAGAAGACTCAATAGTGTTAACACATGAATTCTCCACAAAAAAAAAGATCTATAGATTGAATGCAATACCGGTCAACACCCCAAGGACTTTTGGTCGAGTTTTCTGATAAATTCATGTGGACATAGGACCTAAAATAATCAAATAGCTTTGACAGAGAAGAACAAAGTTGGGAGGCTAACAGTGTATGATTTCAAGATGTTTTATCAAGTTGCAGTGATCAGGACAGTGTGGTCTTGACACAAAGATAGATTAATCAAGGCAGCAGAATAGAAAACCTACATATATCAAGCAAAGAGACCTTACATATCTGGACAACTGATTTCCCACAAAGGTGCAAAGCCAATGAAGTGGGAAAAGAATGAATTTTCAACATATGACAGTGAACCAATTAGACATCCACATACAAATAAACTTTAATCCTTGCATCACTTTAATATTAACTCAATATGGCCACAGACCTAATATAAGGCTTCACATTATAAAACATTTAGAAGAAAACATTGGAGAAAATTTTGTGACTTTGAGTAGGCAAAGAGTTCTCAGATACAGCTCTAAAAGCGTGATTCAACAGCTAGTGCACTGGACTTCACTAAAGTTTTTTAAAACTCATTTTATTTGAGAGACATCAATAAGAGAACGAAAAGAGAAGTTACAGACTAGGAGAAAATATTATTACATTTATATATCCGATGAAGGAATTGTGTCCAGAACATGTTAGGTTTGTGCTAAAATAATTGCAGTTTTTGCCTTTACTTTCAATGTATAAAGAATCCTTTCAACTATATGTATAAGGGTTTTTGCCATTACTTTCAATGTATAAAGAATACTTTCAGCTATAAAGAAACCCTGACAATTCAACAATNTCTATGAGATAAGCATCACCCTGTTAGCACAAGCAAAGGTGCTACAAGAAAAGAAAGCTAAAGATCAGTATCCCTGGTGAACATAGATGTAAAATTCTAAACAAAAGTTTAGTAAATTGAATCCAACAATTTATAGAAAGTGACATGCATCATAATCATTAGGGGTCTGATTTGTATAACATTCCAAAAGCAATTTATATAATTTATCACATTAATAAGCTAAAGGAGAAAAACCACATAATCATCTCAATAGATGGAGAAAAGGATTTGACAAAACTCTACATTCATTTGTGATAAAAATTATCAGCAAACTAGGAATAGAAGGGAAAGTTCTCAACCTGAAACTTCCTTAATCTAGTAGCAGAAAATTCCCTGCTGCTATAGAGTTTAATAGGGAAAGACTGAGTCTTTTTTCTCCAAGATCAGGAACAAGACAATGAGTCTGCCCTCTCCACTCCCATTCAATATTCTATTGCAGGTTGTAGCCAGCATGGTCAGAAAGAATGCAATATAAAATACGACATAAAAGACACTTACATTGAAAAGAAAGAAATTAAACTGTCTTTCTGCAGACAGCATGATTGTCGATGTAGAAAATTGAAAAAAAATCTTAATAAAAAAGCTACTAGAACTAATAAGTTAAGTTTCACAAGTTGGCAAGGTACAAGATATATAAATAGAAGTAAATAGTATTTCTGTATACTGTACCTGTTATTCCTTCAAAAGTTTTAAGTATTGGGGGATAAATCTGACAAAAGAGGTGAAAATCTGTACACTGAAAACACAAAACATTGGAGAGAAATTAGAGAAGACCTAAATAAATGGACACACTGAATTTATGGGTCAGAAGACTCAATAGTGTTAACACATGAATTCTCCACAAAAAAAAAGATCTATAGATTGAATGCAATACCGGTCAACACCCCAAGGACTTTTTGGTCGAGTTTTCTGATAAATTCATGTGGACATAGGACCTAAAATAATCAAATAGCTTTGACAGAGAAGAACAAAGTTGGGAGGCTAACAGTGTATGATTTCAAGATGTTTTATCAAGTTGCAGTGATCAGGACAGTGTGGTCTTGACACAAAGATAGATTAATCAAGGCAGCAGAATAGAAAACCTACATATATCAAGCAAAGAGACCTTACATATCTGGACGACTGATTTCCCACAAAGGTGCAAAGCCAATGAAGTGGGAAAAGAATGAATTTTTCAACATATGACAGTGAACCAATTAGACATCCACATACAAATAAACTTTAATCCTTGCATCACTTTAATATTAACTCAATATGGCCACAGACCTAATATAAGGCTTCACATTATAAAACATTTAGAAGAAAACATTGGAGAAAAATTTTTGTGACTTTGAGTAGGCAAAGAGTTCTCAGATACAGCTCTAAAAGCGTGATTCAACAGCTAGTGCACTGGACTTCACTAAAGTTTTTTAAAACTCATTTTATTTGAGAGACATCAATAAGAGAACGAAAAGAGAAGTTACAGACTAGGAGAAAATATTATTACATTTATATATCCGATGAAGGAATTGTGTCCAGAACATGTTAGGTTTGTGCTAAAATAATTGCAGTTTTTGCCTTTACTTTCAATGTATAAAGAATCCTTTCAACTATATGTATAAGGGTTTTTGCCATTACTTTCAATGTATAAAGAATACTTTCAGCTATAAAGAAACCCTGACAATTCAACAATAAGAAAACAAGCAACCCATTTTTTTGTAATTGGGCAAAAGATTTGAATAGGCGTTTCACCAAAGATACACAAATGTCAAATAAGCACGCAGAAAGATTCTCAATATCATTAGTTATTAGTAAAATGTAGATTAAATGTACAGTGAGCTACCACTATCCCCAGTTTTGAATGACTAAAATTAAAAATACCAAGTCATAGTGAGAGCGGAAGTACTAGAGTTCTCATATACTCTCACACACTGTTGGTAGGAATGTAAAATAGTACACTCTCACCTTTGCTTTAGAAAACAGTTTAGCTGTTTCTTAAAAAGTTAAATACACATCTACCATTTGATACAGCTATTCTACTCCTAGATGTTTACTCAAAAGCAAGGAAATAATACAGTTTTGATAGATGTGTACATGAATGTTCATAGCAACTCTATTTGTAAGAGTCAACAAAAAGGAACCCACATGTTCCTCAAGAAAAATATCGACACATAAGCCTCACGGTCTACTCATACAATTGAATGCTACTCAGCAATGAATCCTGTAATAACTGTGCTAAGTAAAAGAAGCCAGGCCAAAAAATGGGTACGTACCATAGGATTCTATTTATATACAATTCCAGGAAATGGAAACTTACTGAGAGTGAAGGAAGGCAGATCAGTGGTTACTTGGGGACAGGGAAGGGATGGGAGGAAAGGATTACAAAGGGGCAGAAGGAAACCTTTGGAGTTGTTAGGTGTGTTTACTATGTTGGTTATGGCAATAGCTTCATGGGTGTAAATTTATGAAGTCCTGTACGTTAAGTGGGTGTAGTTGATCATCTGTCAGTTATACCTTAGTAAAGCTCAGGAAAGGAGGGAAGGTGGGGAGGGGAAGAGAGGAAGTGAGGAAGGAAGGAGAGGAAGGGAAGATGGAGAGGAGAGAGAAAGAAAGGGAGGGAGGAGAGGAAAGAAGAAGAGGAAGCGAATATGGACAAGAGAGAGAGGGAAGAAGGGAGGGAGGGAAAAGAGGTAGGGAGGGAGAAGAGGGAAAGAAGGAGGGAAGAAGGAAGGAAGGGAGGGAGGGAAGATGAGAAGAAGGGAGGGAGAAAGGAGAGGAAAGAGAGGAAGAAAGAAAGGAGAGAATGCGAAAGAAGGGAAATTTCAGCTATAGAGAACTGGTCTAGGAGCTTAGGTTAGTGAGAGGAAAGTGAGATTTCTTTGGAGCTCCTCAATACCATTTCCTAATCTCAGTAAGACTGGCCCTGACTATGCATATCAGCTAAGTGACATGTTCCACCGGAATACTAGCTCACATTATTCCATTTCCATTTATTTTGTATAATGCCCCTGCAATATCTGTGAGACATGAGGGTTCTACCAGTCCACTGTCCCAGAAAAATCTGACCTATCTGCTCCCAGATGTCAGATGAAAACGGTGATGGCTATATACAACTCAGCCACATTTGTCATCTAGGACAGAGTTTTTGTTAGTACACATACCTCCTTACTTTCTACTTACCCCTCACTGTGGAGAATTCTATTAATGATGGAACTTTCCAATAAGCAAACCCAATTGATGAAAATACAAATGTATAAAACAGATAAAGAAGAAATGGATCATATTTCTTACAAAAAGAGTCCAAAAGGGCCACTTGAAGTAAGAAAGCTTCTATAGGGAGTCTAAAGATGAGTCAATGTGTAAAAATTGACTGTACATATTTCAGGAATCTAACTACATACTATTAGGCCAACCTGACCAAGTGAAATGAGTTTTATAAACTGCCCTTGTTTTCAGAAGGGCCTCCATGGTGCTGAGTATCCACCCTGTCCTAAACCCCCATTTCCTGCTGGTGGTGAGTGAAGGGCGTCAGGGATAGTGGAGTGCAGCTGTGCTTAGGAATGATGCAGAGCCACCTGTACAGGGGCCTCAGGCTTTTCCGTAGTGCCCCTAGAGGACAGGAGGCCTACATGCAGTCATTGGGGAAGCCAGCTGATTCCCAGGTCATGCATGCCTGCGTAGCATAAAAGACTCACTGATGTGGCTGGACCTGGCCCGGCTATGGGTATGGTGAGTTAAGGGCGTCCCTGGTGCTAGTGCCTGGGATAGGAGGCACCCAGCACTCTGTGCCAGCCACCTGCCGTCTCCTCTCTACAAAGTCCACCATGGATCACGCTGCTGTGTTCCCTTCCAGGACCGTTGCCATCCATGTCCAGACTTGAATGTACCCATGGAATATTTTATTCATCTGTGTCTTTTATTTTTAAACACAAACATCCTTAAACTAAACCATATTATTCTGTATCTTATTATTTCTGTCAATCAACATGCCTTGTAATTTTATCTATTTTTAATTTTTTTTGTTTAGAGACAGGGTCCCCTACTGTCACCCAGGCTAGAGTGCAGTGGTGTGATCATAGCTCCCTGAAGCCTGCATCTCCTGGGCTCAAGTAATCCTCCCACCTCTACCTCCCAAGTAGCTGGGACTACCGGCATGTGTCACCATGCCTGGATAATATTTTTATTTTTATTTTTTGTAAAGACAGAGTCTCAATATGTTGCCTGGACTGGTCATGAACTCCTGGCCTCAAGCCATCCGCCCACCTCAGCCTCCCAAAGTGTTGGGATCATGGGTATGAGCCACTGTGTCCATCCTGCTCTATATTAGAATATGGAAGTCTACCTCATTCTTTCTAACCACTCCCTAGATTGCACACAACATCCATAGCACAGTTTACGTAGCCATGGGCTTATTCGTGGGCATTTAGGTTGTTTCTGTTGCAGACATCGCTGTGATTAATGTCCATGCACTTGCCTTTGGTACAGTTGGGGAGGGTTTAAACTGAACTTTAACCCCATACTCCTGAGAAATACAGTTTCACCCCCATACCCTTGATAAATACCATTTTACCTCATAACTGCTTTCAAAACTTCTAATATGTGTATATACACCTTTGTCATAGAAAGCATCAATTCCTGAGAAGCAGTTGGAAAAACACTTCAGGATCAACAAGTAAAACTGGGGAGTGGGACTTTTTTCTTAGATGCCTGTTTCTCTCATTTCAGCCTTTAGATAAGGATCCACCCAGATTATCATCCTGTTTGGATGTCTCTTGATCATGATTAGCTATGTTTTGTTTCATTTGCTTGTTTTAACTGTTCACGTTAGACTTGGACAGGCCTGGGTTCAAACTGATTTGACTTCTCTGAGCCTCAAGTTTCTGTATCTGAAGAATGGACATGATAATTAATAACTAACAGTGTTGTCGACCTATGGAATGTATGTGAAGTGCTAAGCAAAATGATTAAAACATAATATGTAATAATTGGTGGCTGTTACGGAATAATTGGTAAAGTTTACAAAATAAAGTATATCCAGTAATTTCGGTATTTTGAATATAGAGGGTATTTTTAGCAATAGCATTTTTTTGGTATATTCGTATCTTTGTCACTCGTTGTCTTTCCTAGGAATGAAAGTACTATTTATTCACTGCCACTCAATTACACATACCCATTTTAACCTTTTGTTAAATTGCCATTTGAGTTTAGTCTAAGTTTGATAAATTACTAGTAATGTAAAATTTGAGGCTGGGCATGGTAGCTCACACCCATAATCCCAGCACTTAGGGAAGCCAACGTGGGAGGATCACTCGAGGCCAGGAGTTCAAGACCAGCCTTGCCAACATGGTGAAACCCCATCCCTACTAAAAAAAGAAAAAAAAAGACTTAGCTGGGTGTGGTGGCATGCACCTGTAGTCCCAGCTATTGGGGCGCCTGAGGCAGGAGAATTGCTTCAACTCAAGAGGCTCAGATGGTGCCACTGCACTCCAGCCTGGGCGATAGAGCCAGACTGTCTCAAAAAAAAGATGAAAGTTGTAAAAGATCTTAAAAGATGATCTGTCCCAACTCCTCATTCCCAACATGCGTAGGCTGTCTCACCATTTATTTCCCAGGTCTGCTAATTCAACAGGATACATGGTGAAAATATTCTTAATTTCCAGAGTTGTACTACCTAATTTTCTTCTATCTTCAAAGTCATTCAGGTGATAAAATTTTTAATTATCCCCAACATAACTGGGAAAGACCTGAAAAAAAGCTGTCTTTGCTGATGCAGTGTGTTCAATTTACCCAGCACTTTGCACCAGCCACTCACTGTCCTAAGTGTTCATGATGGAGATGTTACAAAAGCACCCAAGCTGCTGCCCTCATGGAATCTACAGTCCAGCACAGGAGACAAGCAGGAATGAAGTAGCATTGAGTCAGAATCTAGATTATGAGAAGAAAGCATTTCACTAGTCCTAAGTAAGCTGATATTGACCATGTGCTCCATAAACTACTAAACTGAGAGGCAGACCTGTCACAATCCAGGGACTTCTTAGTTTTGATGCTATAAAAATATACAGTAAATAAACAAAGAGGGTAGAGTGTTTTGTAATAGGTAAAGCAGAGAACATACCAGAACATACCTTTCTTTTTCCTTTTCTTTTTTTTTTTTTTTTTTTTTTTTTTTTTTGAAATGGAGTCTTGCTCTGTCGTCAGGCTGGAGTGCAGTGGCGCAATCTCGGCTCACTGCAACCTCCACCTCCTGGGTTCAAGTGATTCTCCTGCCTCAGCCTTCTGAGTAGCTGGGACTACAGGCACATGACACCATACCCAGCTAATTTTTGTATTTTTAGTAGAGATGGCGTTTTACCATGTTGGCCAGGATAGTCTAGATTTCTTGACCTCGTGATCCACCCTCCTCAGCCTCCCAGAGTGCTGGGATTACAGGCGTGAGCCACGAGAACATATCTTTCTAACATAAGAAATCTTTTCTGAAAATCTTGATCAAGAAAACATACTCTACAAATATAGCATTTCCTTTTTGTTCAAAGACACACATACACACACACACACACACGCATGCACACACGTAACTAGAAGGGAAAAAATTCATACAGCTTGCAGCAGGCCCTAGAGATTTAAATACCGAAACCTTTAATTTGTACCGGTAATTCATATACAGCTATATGGGGTGAAAAAGGTTAATGATGGAATTTTTTTAAGTATGTTTCATTGACTATAAATGGCAGATTTGACAGTTAAAATGAAAATTGTTCCAGAAGAAACTTTAGTCAAACTAATTATTTGAGACGTTATAAGGATGTATAATTATATTCTTCACCTTTTAAAAAAAGTTTTATTACAAATGTGCTTTTAAAGAACAAGTAGAGAAATAAAAGCTGTAATTGTTCTTAATTATAGCTAACTGTAATTGCACTCAATTGCAATATGCTGAATATCACCAATGGCTAAAGAAATCCTGGCATGCAGGCAGTGCACCCACACTCATGAGATGAGGTATCGTTTTATGAATATTCTGTTATCTATAATTTAGCTCTTTTACTGTTGATTCCACTTCTGTTGGTTTTATTTTAATTTTTTAGTGATTATAGAGATATAATTGTCATCTGTGAATGTATTGAAGGTTGTAAATTTTATCTGGGGTTGGTTCAAAATTCCCATTGCTACAGAGAAAAGATATATTGGAGATTGTTAAAATGAGAGATTTGGACATGACCCCATCATGGTTGAATACACTGAATACCCAGATTTGCATTTTCAGAGGTAATGATGAATACCACATTTAATTTGCCCAGCATGGTCCAAGAAGCAACCTGGAAAATTTGAAGGGTCTAAACTAGCATGAGCTACCCCTCTGCAGAAAGCTCTCAGAGTAGTGTTACTTCAAATGGGTAAAATGCCCCATGAATGGAAAAATGTTCATCTCGCTCTCTCTCCTTTATGCTCAGGACTCCAATCAAGTTCTGTTTCTGCCCATACTGCTGCTGCCCAGCCTGCCCATACCGTCAGAGGGTGGATGTTTGGCTCTGAGTTGCCTTCTGACCCTCAGGGAACCTCACTTTGCTAGTTTGCAAAATGAGGGCTGATAACACTACCCTGTTCCTTGTCAAAGACTGTATGAGGGGATATTTTTAAACATAAATAAATACACTGTTGGAGAAAGGAAATAGGTTCTTTAGCTTCAGGAGAAAGAAGCATTTTATTATGTGTTTATAGCCGTTGTTCAGAAAATTAAAAAATAAAAACCAACGTTAACAACAACAACAACAAGATTCTTTCAAATCATATCAGAACAACCTTTATTTCTTTGCTATTTCCATAAGTGGCTGCTAAGAGTTTTCAACCTCATAGCCAGAGATAGCTTTGATGCAATTGCTGGTATTTTTTTTTTTTATTTTTTTTTTTTTTTTTTTTTTTTTGAGATGGAGTCTCGCTCTGTCACCCAGGCTGGAGTGCAGTGGTGCCATCTTGGCTCACTTCACCATCCACCTCCCGGAGTCAGTTGATTCTCCTGCCGCAGCCTCCCAAAGTGCTAGAATTACAGGCAAGAGCCACCGTGCCTGCCCACTGGTGCATTTTTTAAAGAGAAAAATAATGCATTTAACTGAGGGGAGCCCCATTTCTGACTGTGGGTTGGAGGTAGGCCCAGGGAGAGGGAGGTCCTCTGAGGGGCTGTGCTTTTGACCAAGGTCACCGCAGCCACACTGCTCCCTAAATGGGAGCAAATCTGTTCCTTACTTCACGGTATCTGGGGGAGGCAAGAGAGGCTGTGTCCTTAGAAATGGCTTGTGTCCGTCAAAGTCTTCATAGTACCTGGTAGGAGGAAATAATGTGGCCCCTACTTCATCACAGGCAGTAGAAGTCCAGGGGCTAGGGTAGCTTATCTCTTCATCGTTTCCATCAAACCACTTCATCCTGGATGGAGTCTTTCTGTGGCTATCACAAAGCTGCTTGTTCTTCTCCCTGGTTTCTCTCTCCACCAGAACCTCCCGTGTTCCTTCTGCCCTGGTAGCTCTCACACAGACTCCTCTTTGAAGGCCGTGGCTTTTGCATTTTCCATTCTCAGAAACAGAAGGAGCATCTCTGAGACAAAAATCTTCTTCCTCTTGTCCATGTTATCTCCTTTTTCAGTCACCAATATTGGCATTGGCTGTTAGGTGAATGAAGTCCCTTGATATTTGTTTCAGCAAAAACTCCCTTTCTTCCCTCCCCGAAAGGGAATCAGTGGGATGAGGTAGATAAAAATCTCCTCCCATGACTTATCATTATGTATTCATTTGTGTAAGTATTTGTGGCCGTGTCTTCCCCAGGAGACAGACAGCCTCATGAAAGAGGGAGCTCGTGTTTATAAAGCTTCCTGTCTAATTTCCAGCATGTAGAGATGGACACACAGTAGGAAGTATAGAAATGTGTGTTGAACAAATGAATAAATGCTAATGGATTCAATACCAATACTTGGTGGTTGATGGATTAGACCATTAGTCAAACATCACAATTCAGGCTGGTATTTGCAGATCCCTCTTTGATCCAGAAATTATCAAGAGTAGAGAAGATTTTCTCTAATTAAGAGGACTTATTAGTGGTATTATGCCCCTGGGAACTAATAGAGAAAATTAGGCATTATTGCAAAATAGGCATCCTTTTAAACAAACTTACATAAAATTTTACTTTTGATTAATAATTATTTTGGTGTGTTTTTCCTTAAGAAGCCGTGTATGAATTGCAGTGCAGTTTAGAGCACAATAATTCAACAATATTAACTGCAGAGTTCTTTAATAAATTGATCTTCTCCCACTTGCACAAGCATAGGACTTAAAAAAAAATACACTCCTTTTGGTTTGTTTTGGAGAGATATCATTTTGTTCACAAAGCTTTAAAGAAACACAGGCCAGTGCAGTGGTTCGTGCCTGTAATCCGAACACTTTGAGAGGCCAAGGTGGGCAGATGATTTGAGTTCATGCATTTGAGACCAGCCTGGCCAACATAGTGAAACCCTGTCTCTACTAAAAAATACAAAAATTAGCCAGGCATGGTGGCATGCATCTGTAATCTCAGCTAGCTACCTGGGAGGCCAAGGCAAGCGAATCGCTTGAACCTGGGAGGCAGAGGTTGTAGTGAGCTGAGATCGCACCACTGCACTCTCTAGCCTGGGCTACAGAGTGAGAATCTGTCTCAGAAAAAAAAAAAGAAAAAAAGAAAAAGATACGCAAGTATATATCTCACATGGGCATCGTCTGTTTTTTTTTTTATTTTTGCTTTGACTTTTGCTTTTTGTTTCTGGGAGTACAAGTTGGTAAATGAAACTTCATGTGACATTTCTAGGCTCTGAGACTGTCTTCAAGGGCTGGTTACATTTGCAACTGCTAAAGTCTGAATGAGTGACTTTCAATGAGCAGGAATTGTTACTAACAGCCAAGTCAGTGGCTCACGTTATTTAACTGTGGTAGAATTACAGAGCATAAAGTGTATGATGATTAACATACAACCCCAAGCCTGCATGGGGAACATCCTCATAATGCTACTAGCAGTGTCCAAGACAGGCCTCCTCTTCTTGGGTGGATTTCTGAGTTGCGGCTGAAGAGCACATTTCTGAAAGAAAAGCGAACAGAAGCCCTTCACACTATCTCGAAATGATGGAGGGGATACCAGTGCCATGTGCACACTGGCTTCCCTTGCAGACGCCAGCCAGGACCAGATGGGCTCCTCTGCGGAGGGGATTAAGAGAAACCTTTGGCAGTTTGATTTTTGAGGCATTTGAGCACAAGGGCAGGGACAAAGGCACACACTTGTGGCTCTTTTATAGAAAGAATACTAAAATAATACGAGTAAATTGTGAGCCAAATAAAATCATAGCAAGGACTCTGAACAGGACTCCCCAAGGGAAAATGAAAGATGATCAGGAAGAGGCTGTATGTGTCAGTGATTAGATTCAATGAATCTCAACTGCAGCGATGCCTCTGACAACTCAGACTGCAGACCTGCCTACTAGCAGATGGAAGTGGCTTGTTCTGAGCACCGTGCAGTGCATTCCTGAGTGTTGACTAAGGGATTTGTGCATGGAAGACCGGTTTCCCCATGGCAGCGCCTCTCCGCAAGCCTGGCCCTGGGGCCTGTCCGGACCTCCATCCAGGCAGTGAAATCCCAAGAGTGTATGCAGTGATTTAAAGCGAAACTCCACCTCCTGGACTTTATCTTGGAACCTGAGAGTTAGAGAAAGGTTCGTTCCTATGAACGCAGGCTAGGCAGAAGGAACTTAGAGGAGCGCTCTTGGGAAGCTGTTCTGAAAGCAGAACCACATCTGCAAATGTAGCTGGCTCATATTGCAATCATTTCCACCCAGGAGTAGATCTGAGAGGCTGGCCTCTGTAGTGATGTAAAGTATCTCTTGTCGAACCCTACGGTTTTCTAAGTGATGTGGTGAGTTTATTTAAGGCATTTTGAATGTACAAACATGGGATGCCCATCTTTTCTCTTAAATTACAACAATAGCTAGTATCACCTGCCTCATACAGCAGGTACCCCATAAATCTTGAGAAGAAGAAAGAAATATAGTAGTGCAAAGGAAATAAATGAGCATAAGAAAAGGAGGTGGGGATGGAAGCAGTTGCATTTAATGCAATCACATATTCACAGAGTCACCTCATCAGAGAGGTCTTCCAGGACCACCCTGTATAAAATTACAGCCTCTCAGCCCGCTACCTTGCTTCATCCTTCGTAACATATACTATGTAATGTAGGAATCAATATTCATTTGCTTGTCTGGTTTTGTCTGTCTCCCACTTCTAGAATGTGAAGTTCCTAACAATGGGGCTTTTTTTTTTTTTTTTTTTTTTTTTTTTTTTTTTTTTTTTTTGAGATGCTCTGTTGCCAGGCTGGAGTGCAGTGACATGATATTGGCTCACTGCAACCTCCACCTCCTGGGTTCAAGTGATTCTCCTGCTTCAGCCTCCCAAGTAGCTGGGACTACAGGTGTGCACCACTATGTCGAGCTAATTTTTGTATTTTTAGTAGAGATGGGGTTTCACCATATTGGCCAGGAGGTTCTCGATCTCTTGACCTTGTGATCTCCCTGCCTTGGCCTCCCAAAGTGCTGGGATTATAGGTGTGCACCACTGCACCCGGCCAATGGGGCTTTTTTTTGTTGCTATGGTTCATTTGCTGTAGCAGAAGCCAGAANCTTGAGAAGAAGAAAGAAATATAGTAGTGCAAAGGAAATAAATGAGCATAAGAAAAGGAGGTGGGGATGGAAGCAGTTGCATTTAATGCAATCACATATTCACAGAGTCACCTCATCAGAGAGGTCTTCCAGGACCACCCTGTATAAAATTACAGCCTCTCAGCCCGCTACCTTGCTTCATCCTTCGTAACATATACTATGTAATGTAGGAATCAATATTCATTTGCTTGTCTGGTTTTTGTCTGTCTCCCACTTCTAGAATGTGAAGTTCCTAACAATGGGGCTTTTTTTTTTTTTTTTTTTTTTTTTTTTTTTTTTTTTTTTTTTTTTTTTCCCCCCTTTTAAAATGGGAATTCTAAAAAAAGGGGGTTTTTTTTTTTTTTTTTTTTTTTTTTTTTTTTTTTTGAGATGCTCTGTTGCCAGGCTGGAGTGCAGTGACATGATATTGGCTCACTGCAACCTCCACCTCCTGGGTTCAAGTGATTCTCCTGCTTCAGCCTCCCAAGTAGCTGGGACTACAGGTGTGCACCACTATGTCGAGCTAATTTTGTATTTTAGTAGAGATGGGGTTTCACCATATTGGCCAGGAGGTTCTCGATCTCTTGACCTTGTGATCTCCCTGCCTTGGCCTCCCAAAGTGCTGGGATTATAGGTGTGCACCACTGCACCCGGCCAATGGGGCTTTTTTTTGTTGCTATGGTTCATTTGCTGTAGCAGAAGCCAGAAGGGGTGCACAAGTATACGGCATAGATAATGTATCTGTGGCTTATGCATACTCCTCTGTTGTTCACATCCTAATGAAAAGCATGTGCTCCAGAGGCAGGATGCTTGGGCTGTGTTCAAATCCTGACTCTATCCGTCAGTGCCTGCACGGCCTTGGGAAGTTACATAACATTTTTTTGTCTCATTTTTCTCATCCTAACCATGGTTTAGTGACAATAACTACTTCGTGAGGCTTTTATAAGGATTAAGTGAGTGGATGCCTGTAAATGGCCTGGAATAGTGGCTTGTGTTAAAGAAGATTCCGGTTGGTGTGAACAGTTGCACGAATGTGTGCAATTGTAGATGTCACCGTGTAAGAATAATTACTTGTGTTTATATACAGATACACACACACACAGAGACACATATTTTGATGTTTTAATCATGTGAGTGAAAATCAAGAAGGAATAAAAGTAGGAGAGAAGATATAAAGGCCAAAAAGCATGAAAACAGCGATGAATGACTAGAGGGAAAATCAGAGTGAGGGGAAAGAACAGTGTCTTTAGATTTTGTTTAACAGAGAAGAAACTTTTATCTCTAAGGTGTTTGGGATTTTCCAGTGCTAAGGTTTACCACACAAGAAAAAATTAACTGTCCTGAATCAATATATGCCTTTGTAATGATGTCTTTTTTTTTTTTTTTTTTTGGAAATGGAGTCTCGCTCTTTTCGCCCAGGCTAGAGAGCAGTGGTGCGATCTCAGCTTACTGCAACCTCTGCCTCCCAGGTTCAAGCAATTCTCCTGCCTCAGCCTCCCAAATGGCTGGGATCACAGGCAGGCACCACTACGTCCAGCTAATTTTTGTATTTTCAGTAGAGATGGGTTTTCACCGTGTTGGCCAGGCTGGTCTCAAACTCCTGACCTCAGGTGATCCACCCGCCTCAGGCTACCAAAGTGTTGTGATTACAGGTGTGAGCCACTGCACCCAGCCTGTAATGATTCTTTAAGCTAAGTTCTTGTTTATATTTTATTTGAAAATGGATCCAAATTAAAAATGTCCACTGTTTGCCTCAAGCTGACAAAAGAGAGAAAGAGCGAAGCAGAGAAGGAGAGAGATAAAGAGAGAAAGAGAGGGAGGGAAGGAAGGGAGGAAGGAGGGAGGGAGGGAAGGAAGGAAGGGAGGGAGGGAGGATGGAAGGAAAAAGGGAAGGGGAAGGGAGGGGAGGGGAAAACTCTGATTGGTTGTAATACTTTCACTCTTAATTACAATATAAGAAAACTCCACACCCCTACAACTAGAACATAAATCATTTGTAGGGACAGACAAATAAAATAAAATCTATTTTACCTTTTTTTAAAAAGGTCCTCTGTACTTTTGGGAGAAAAAATTAAAGATACCATTGCAGAAAACATTCCAGGTCTTAAAATATTTATCTTGCTGACACACAATTAGCATGGGGGCTCATATCTTCTGTTTTACAGTTGTCAGCTAATTTTGGAAACTGGCAGCTGCACAGAAATAGATGGTGTGCTCTTGCTTCAACACTTCCTAAAAAAAGAACTGTTCGCATAGTTCAGGAACGGGGAAGGACAGGAGATGACGAGGGAATGTTACTGCAGACAGCTGATAAAAGCTGGCATCACGCTATGCACTGATGAATACTCTACATATTTAAAATTAAACGATTTTTTTAAGGAATGCTAAATAATCTACCAAAACTGTGTCAGACACAGGGGACACTTGTCTGCTATCTTTTCTGGGAATTTTTCCCTTCAATAAAACTGAATTTATGCTGCAACTTCAAATTTGCGGAGAGCTTTCCTGTTGGTTCAGGCTGATGATCACATCAACGATGGTGTGGTGTTACTTTGACATCTGGGACACAGAGACCCTGAAGAGGTCAAATGACTTGCCCAAGGATACACAACTTACCAGAACCAGCACCTCCCATCACCTCCGTCTACTTCTTAGTTGCTGGGACAGTTCTTTTTCTCTGAACATATAATTGCACTTTGTAGTTTTTTGCATCCTTGTTTTCATTCAATTTTTAGTGATCTGAGCCAGGCGTGATGGCTCACACCTCTCATCCCAGCACTTTGGGAGGCTGAGGCGGGTGGATCACCTCAGGTCAAGAGTTGGAGACCAGCCTGACCAACATGGTGAAACCGCGTCTCTACGAAAAAATACAAAAAAAATTAGCAGAGTGTGGTGGCACGTGCCTGTAATCGCAGCGACTCGGGAGACTGAGGCAAGAGAACTGCTTGATCCTGGGAGGCGGAGGTTAGAGTGAGCCAAGATCACGCCATTGCACTCCAGCCTGGGTGACAGGGTGAAACTTCATTTAAAAAATAAATAAATAAATAAAAGACTTTTTCGTGTTCTGCTTTTCACTTGAAATCAGATCATCTTCGTAATGATCACTAAGGAAAGGAAATTAGTACAATTAAACTCCAAATACTGCTATAACTATATCAGGCATTTTTTTGAAAATGAACTTAAGAGAGTAGAATTACCAGCCAGTAGAAAATGTCTATTACACTCATATTCATTGAGTGTTTGGTGTGTGCCAGGCACTGAGTATTCAAAATTATATACGAGATGTGATCTTTGACTTAGAGTAGCCTTTCTGTTGTTGTTTTTGACATAAGATCTTGCTCTGTCACCCAGGCTGGAGAGCAGTAGAAGGAACGTAGCTCACTGCAACCGTGAGCCCCTGGGCTGAAGTGCTTCTCCCACCTCAGCCTCCAACGTAGCTAGGATTATAGGTGCATGTTACCATGCCCACCTCATCTGTTTTGTTTTTTGTTTGTTTGTTTGTAGGAATGGGGTCTTGCTGTGTGGCCTAGACTGGTTTTGTACTCCTGGGCTCAAGCAATCCTCCTACCTCAGCCTCCCAAAGTGCTGGGATTATAGGCGTACCCGGCCCTTAGGGGAGTTTTCAATAGTAGAAAAATGAAACATATTCATTACTTGGTACCTGATGCAGTTACAGTTTCTTTCACTGGAATGTAAACACTTGGCAAGAAGGATCAGGATCTAAATTCATCTTAGTGCCTCTCAAAACATCCAGCATCGCCTGGGCTGAACGTAGATTAAGTGCTAATGAATATGTTGCATGAATAAACATTAGTCAGCAAATAAAGATGATTTACACTTAGGAAGCAATACTAATAATGGACATTGTGCCTATAAAAGTTCAATGAAGAATGCATGGTCTTTACGTCACCTGCTTTAAATCCCCTCAACTGACTTATGACAGAGCATAATCTAGAAGAAGCATGGGATATTCTGCTCAATTTATTTCGCTCAAGGGTTTCTTTACAAAAGGTATAAATTCATGAAAACATGTGACTAATTCAGATGACTGTTTAACAGGAGTAAACAGATAAAAACAAATAAATGGTCACCTGAAAAGCTCCAGTGTTTGTTGATTTGCTGATCTAAAGAAGGGTGATTGGATGGCGAGTCCTAGCTACATTACTGCAGACAGATACAGTGGGGTTTTTTCTTTGTTTTGTCTTGTTAACTCTTAGAGCTACATGCGCCAATGAAGTCATCAGGTTTTCGGTAATCATGGACATCAAGTAATATCTGTAACTCTCATGTAAGTTTTTAGCACATGACTGTGTAAGGCATAGTTTTCTCCTGCTGGAACTTAATACGTGATGAACATGACTTTCCCCTAGCATCTGTCTTTTGCTTTCAAGGTAGGGCCAACACCTTTGTCTTTGAATGTGTGCTTCACTGAATAAAGTTCTGCGTTGTCTTTTGTGCGTAAATCCACCCATACTCCACTATTTGGAATTTCATTTTTGTTGTTGTTGTTGTTTAGAGACAGAGTTTTGCTCAGTTGTCCAGAGTGGAGGGCAGTGGCACTATCACTGCTCACTGCAACCTCTGCCTCCCTGGTTCAAACAATTCTCCTGCCTCAGCCTCCCAAATAGCTGGGATTACAGGCTTGTGCCACCACACCTGGCTAATTTTTGTATTTTTAGTAGAGATGGGGCTTGACCATACTGGTCAGGCTGGTCTTGGACTCCTGGCCTCAAGTGATCCACCCACCTCAGCCTCCCAAAGTGCTGGGATTATAGTCATGAGCCACTGCACCTGGACTGGAATTTCCTTCTTCTTTTTTTTTTTTTTTTTTTTTTTAAAGGAAAAGAACTTCGAGACATTTGTATCTAATTCAACATCAGTTTTCTTAAGCAACTTGTCATGTTTTATCTTTTCAAAGTTTCCAACTTAGTTTTACAGAAACAAGAATTTTCCACACTTGTATTTCATCAATTTTACATCACGCTTAATTAAATTTAAAAATTACAGTGATTACCAATACCATAAGCGGGTTGGGGAACGAACACAACATACTCTTGCTAAGCTTGGAGACTGAAGCAGCTGGAGCCAAAGCAAAGCAGGTGCTCTTAGGAGGCTTCAGCCTCTGTGTTTTCCCATGCGAGTAAAGGATGCTGGTCAATCAAGCAAGCTTTTGAAACAGAGGTCAATTGTGGACATTTCTATTGCAGTGGATTGTTGTTTTGTTTTGTTTTGTTTTGTTTTTAAGAGAGAATGTCACTCTGTTGCCCAGATGGAGTGGAGTGGTGTGGCACAATCATGACTCACTATAGCCTTGACCTCCTGGGCTCAAGCAGTCCTCCCGCTTCAGCCTCCCAAGTAGCTAGGATTACAAGCAGGCACCATGATACCCAGCTAATTTTTAAAATGTTTGGTAAAGACAGGGTCTCGCTGTGTTGCCCTGGCTGGTCTCAAACTCCTGGGCTCAAGCCATCCTCCTGCCTCAGCCTCCCAAAGTGCTAGGATCACAGGTGTAAGCCGCTGTGCTTGACCTTACTGCAGTGGTCTCAGTTGATGACAGCTTTGTCACCAGAGGACATTTAGCATTGTCTGAGGACATGTTTGGGAGTTATAATGGGGCGGGTGGGGAGCGGTACTACCAGCATCAGTGGGTAGATGACAGGGGTGCTATTAAACATTTCTCAATGTCCAAGGTAAAACAATGTCCAAAACAAAAGATTATCTAGCTCAAAATAATGTCAAGGTTGAGAAATGCAGCTCCACTGTGATTTAAATGGATTTATTATAATGTATGAACAACATTGTTTTAAAAGATACCAGGGGACTCATCATATTAAAATATGTATAGTCTGGAAAGCAAAAATAAAAAGTTAAAAGATTAGACTAAAAGAAATTTAGTTGTATCTTAACTCTGTGCTGTTAGTGTTACTATGATCAAGCTGTAAACATGAATCTCACCCTCAAGGTCAATGAGGCCAGAAAAGTTCATTCATTCCTGATAGGATTAATAAATATTTATTGAGTATATATGTTGGTCTCAAATGACAGAAAGATAAAGGATAAAACAAACATTTAAAAGATACTTCTGTTGTAATAAATGTCCTAAGGGAAGGCTAAAGGGAGGGTTGTTTTTTAGCTGGGGTATCCACAATTCCAGATTCTGTTTGGAAAGAAAAATTTTTTATGTAGACACTAAATTCTTCAAAGAGATGAACGTGTGTGACCTTTCAGTGGCATAGTGGACAATGCCTTCAACTCTGGTTTTGCTGAAGGAATGAAAACTTTCTCCCCAAAGCCGATTTTTGTAGCAATAAAACCTGATTGTTTAATATTATATGATTACTTAGGAAATAATATTTTTATAGAAACTAAACTTATTCATTTCTTAAGGAAGTATGGCTCTGTGGGAACCACCACTTCTCCAAACTACCCAGGTGTTTTCACAGGTAGTAAATAGGAAGAGCGAGTTCTAATAGCTGGGAGGGTCAGGGAATGTCCTTTGTTGAGAAGGAAGTCCTTTGTTTGAATTGACACAGTAGGAAAAGAAAATGTTCATTTAAAGCTGAGGCTCTTAACCAGGATTGACACATTAGATTCAGGAGGCCGATGAACCATCTACAAGTGTGTACCACAGTGTGTGTGTATGTATTGTTATTTTCTCTATATAAGGTGTTTGTATCTTTCATGAGATTCTTAAAGGAGTTATATGACACTAAGGAGATTTTACACCATTGTTGCTAAGAATTACACCTTTAATCCTTTGGTCTAAAGTTGAGCCCTTGTCTCCTTTTAAAGGAGTTCAACATAAAGCCTTTATCTCCTCCTTCTACTCATTGTTCTCTTCTCTTTCCAAAAATACATTTCTGATTGAAAGACAAGAGATGGGCTGGGTGCAGTGGTTCAAATCCCAGCACTTTGGTAGGCTGTCAGATCACTTGAGGTCAGGAGCTCAAGACTAGCCTGGCCAACATGGAGAAACCCCATCTCTACTAAAAATACAAAAGTTAGCTGGACATGGTGGCACACACCTGTAATCCCAGCTACTCAGGAGGCTGAGGCACGAGAATCGCTGGAACCCAGGAGGCAGAGGTTGCAGTGAGCCGAGATCACGCCAGTGTACCGCAGCCTGGGCAACAGAGAGAGACACTGTCTGGAAAATAAAAACAGAAAACGAAAGACAAGAGATGGCAATTAGGACAAAGTTAGTTCTGAAATTTGTCCCTGGTCATTTTTATTAATATGCTATAGAGTCTTTCTTTAGTGACTTTTCTTTTGTGCCATTTGAATTATAGTATCTACCTTCAACAGTCCCCAGTGGTAGAACTTTATAACAAAGAAATGAAAAACAGCAATTTGCTGCTAAAAGAATTCCATTTTGTGCTGTCTGTGTTCCTTCATAAGCTTTGGGTGACAGAGGTCAACATGAAGCAACATCCCAAAAGGAATACGTTTCTCAGAGATTCTTGGAGAGAGATCATGGGTGCTTTGTTTAACATGTAAATGTCTACAAGGTGGTTTGGGATTTGTTTCTCCTTCTATTATCCTTCTGAATGTTGTACATTTTTACATTTTAATGTTTTGAACTCAGTTGCATTCAACTACCAGAAAGTAGAGGCAGATATTTTGCACGTGTATAAAATTTCCATTGAAAGTAACCATTGGAATGATTAATGGGAATTAACCAGAAATGCAATTAGTCAATTTTAACTTTCTAACCACCTGCATGTATGGTATCTTCTTTATACCTGGTACCATAATACTTATTATGTGAATGAATATATTTTTGTCATTCACCAAAACGAACTGAATCACGCTTAATCTTCTTTTTCTCCTTCCTGCAGAGAGACGGCCACAGAGTTAGCTGGGAGTCTACCAAGGTGAGCACGCTGGCTTTACTTATTCTATGCCTGATTTCTTATAACCACAAAGAGAAGTACTGTGCCATGTCCTCTGTAAGAGGGTCTTCTCATTTTGTCTTCCTTGTGTCAGATTTTGATACCTCATACATCACTATGTAAATGCCAAAAATTATGCATGAGTCACAAATACATGATGTAACCAAGAAGTAATGAGGCTCATGTTCATAAATGACTTAGAGAGATTATTCATATTCCTTTGAAGTCATATAGTATATTTGGAGATGTATATATGAGCTAGATATGCCATAGAAATCATAAACATGCTGCTTCCTTTATTATGCTCACGGGAATTGGCAATCGAAAAACATATTGAATTGATTTTTTCTTCAATATATTCATTACTGTTACTGTGTTCGGGGACTTAGAGATTTATGAAAGAATCCCGAGCTTCCCCTGAAGAGCTCACATCATAGTATTGATGGCATAAGTGCGGTGGAATTCTCATTGTCATCGAAATAAATACTTAGTAATATTATATCATAGAAAGAAATTAATATGCAATTGATCAATGTGTTTTATATGTAATGTATTAATGTGGTTTATATGTTTTTGATATTTATGTCAATAATTACATAAGACATGATTAACAGAATGCAAGCTCTAGATAACTAGCCATCAAGGATGATTACCAGCATTTAATGGAAGAGAGGGAGAAATGGAGAAAAGAAGGAAGGAAGGAGGAAGGGAGGACAGGAGAGGAGATGGGAGTAAGACTGGGAAGACAGGAAGAAAGGACGAAGGAAGAGAGGAAGGGAGGGAGAGGGGATGGGGGAGGGAAGACTGGGGAGGGAAGAAGAAAGGAAGAAAGGGAGGGAGGGAGGGAGAGAGGAAGGGGCAATAATTTAAGCGGTATTTTACTGGGCATTGCATGTATCTAGAATCTCTCCTGAGCACCAAGGATCATGCCTTTGTTTGTTCTTGTTGTTGTTGTTGTTGTTATTTTTTGAGACACAATCTCGCTCTGTCACCCAGGCTGGTGTGCAGTGGTGCAGTCTCAACTCACTGCAACCCCCGCCTCCCAGGTTCAAGTGATTCTCCTGCCTCAGCCTTCTGGGTAGCTGGGATTACAGGAGACTGCCACCGCACCTGGCTAATTTTTGTATTTTTAGTAGAGATGGGGTTTTGCCATGTTGACCAGGCTGGTCTCATTCCTGACCTCAGGTGATCCACCTGTCTTAGCCTCCCAAAATGCTAGGATTACAGGCATGAACCACTGTGCCCAGCCAGGTGTTTCTTTGTTTTTTGTTTGTTTTTGTTTGTTTGTTTTAGCTGGAGTCTCCTTCTGTCACCCAGGCTGGAGCACAGTGGCATGATCTTGGCTCACTGCAAATTCCGCTGCTGGGTTCAAGCGATTCTCCTGCCTTAGCCTCCTGAATAGCTGGGATTACAGGCGTGCACCACCACGCCTGGCTAATTTTTGTATTTTTAGTAGAGATGGGGTTTCACCATGTTGGCCAGCTGGTCTCAAACTCCTGACCTCAGGTGATCCACCTGCTTCGGCCTCCCAAAGTGCTGGGATTACAAGTGTGAGCCACCGTGCCCAGTCAGGTCGGATGTTTCTTAAAGAGAGGAGAAACTTACTCATCTACATGCGTACAAGACATCAGGAGAGGGGGGAAGGAAGTGGAGTCCTTGAGAAGGCAAGAGGGCACGGGATCCAGGGCACAGACGGGATTAGCCTGAGAGGAGAGCTCAGGCTTCCATCTGAACAAGGATGGAAGCAGGAAAGGGCTGCGTGGATTCAGAGTGCTGTGTGGGACTGGGGCCTCAGGGAGTCTTAGACCTTCTACCTAAGCATGGATGGGATTACAGGCGTGAGCCCCCGCGCCTGTCTCGTGCTTTAGTTTTTGAAGGTACTCGATAATCATGCGTGAATGTATTAATATGTCCTAGGATATTGCCTAGAAACTGTTGGAAGTAGAAATCCAGAGAATCTCAAGAACACGAAAAGCAGAGTGAGCACAGTGTTGTCATGAACAGCGCTGGAGAACAGGGGAAAATACAAATTGTTGCCATCTGTTACCGGAGATAAGCACATTTGGTTGCTTTTTTTATGTAAAGAAAATCTTTGCTTATAGGATCATGATTAATATTGCCAAAAAAAACTGTTTACTGTGATCCAAATATTTAAATTACTATATGTCTTCATTCTTTGGATAACGTCCCAGAGAAACATTTCCATCGTGTGCCAGTTTTCAGGGTTAAAACTGTCCGAGTGTTCTGGTCTGTGTCTCCCTGCTGAGTTTGTTTGTCTTTGTGCTTTCACTCTGGAAAAAGTCCACCCTGAAGACCTGAGCATCCCATCATGTGTGGGGAGAGAGAGTGTTATGTGTCTACGCACATTTGTGCTGAGGAAGTTAATCCTGAAATAATGGAATGAGGAATGACTTCCAAACTTTTGTAGAGCAGCTAAGGGGTGGACCACCTCTGTGTTGTCAGAAGAGACCCACTCCGTGCTATAATCACACAGATGAAAATTACTCAGATGTCTGAGAAATCACCGTCAACACCCAGAATTCTATTAAGTAGCGCTGTATTTTGAATACCAAGCAGCAATGCATTTATTCCCCAGGAACGATCTTTTGTAGCTGGTTTATTACTCAAGGGAGAGGCTGCTCTCTCCTTAAGTTTGGTGGGTGGTATTTTGGTAATGAGCCTACTTATTTTCTTCAGGAATTTTGTTATTCTAATGTCGAGTCATGTAGAAAATAAACAACATGCCAACATGCCCATTCTAACTGCAATTTGCAGTCACCGCACTGCCTGGCAATAAAGAAGTGAGAAATATACGTCAGTGATTTCACAATCGTGCTTCTAATATACAGCTTCAGGTATTCTTTTGACTTCTCCAGGGGCAGTTTGAGATGTAGCCATTGACAGGTATTTGCCTTCCCCACATTAACATGAAATAATGTGATTATTTGATGATGAATCCTTCCCTTGCGTCCAGATTATTTCTTTTGCTAGTGTTTGTTTGTTTGTACAGTCTCGTAGAATTCCATTAGTTGTTTCAGCTTTCAGCCTTTTTTCAGATTTCTTCAGCCTGTCACAAGGAAAGTACAAATTAGCCCCGAAATACCTCGGTGCTGTGGAAAACAAGGCACCTGTAGTTATTTTGTGTGTTTGTAGGCTAATGATTAGTGGAACATGACACTTTGAGTTTTTTCTGCATTTAGTCATAAAAGTGCGCTTACGCTGTGACGTCTAGGAAAAATGGAAAATTGCAACTCAGGCAATGGCTAACTAGTGATATGTGGCTGGGAAGGAAGACAGTGGCATTTGAGAACAGTTTTATGGTTTGGTTTTCATTGGCCATGACTGTCTTGAAATGTTCCGAAAGGCCATTTACACTGGTTGCATAAGGGTGGAGTATTTCCACTGTCATTACCTTACATGGTACTAATTTAAAGTACCCTGGCCACTGGTGGATAATATTCTGTGAAAATGTGCACATCCTGTAGCAGTGGATTGCATCTGGGTAGTTAAAAATGCTTTGAAGTCTAAATGAGATATGTGCCCAAGGTGCTTGAACAGGCACTAGGTTTGTTTTTCATTACTGATGATAACCTAAATGTGTTTTTGAATTCTTGCCATTGCTGAAATTAAAGCCTGGTAGTAATAAGTCACCAGAAAAAAATTGGATTATATGAGCAACATGCACTAAGCATTGTAATTATATTATAAATATTAAAACCAATGATCTTGTCAGGATTAAAACAAACATTTAAACTGGCTACATGTACTATTCATGCCGATCTCTTTATCTTGAAGTGTCCTGGAAACGGGATGTATGGAACCATTTCTTGAACTGTGAACACAATCATTTTCAATCTTATAAATGACTCCTTGCTTTTATTTTTGCTTGTAGCAAAGGACAATTTAGCAATCTGAGCAATTGTTTTCCCCATTACAATCATGTTTTTCAAGATCTGGTTTTAGGATGAAGGCAGTTGCGTTTCAGTAGATGTGTTTTAATTAAATCGTGGTGAAACCCAACGTGTTCAAATGGAATGAGGTTTCAATATAAATGCCTATAAAGAGAGAAAAGTTTATTTTGGATAGCAGAGTAAATATCTAAACAAGGTTTATATCAACAGAGGTTGATATAACAGAGGTTTTACTGTTTTACTGTGAGCTGCTGTTTTTGGTAAAAAGGGAGCATTTTAATTCCTTGTTAACAGAGTCCACTGTTATTCAACATAAACTAAACAGTTTAGAAAATGAAGGGATATAACAGACCTTAACAGAAGTATCTTAAGTACTGCAGTAGAGATTCACATGCTGATTCTTATACACAACACCAAAAAGTCAGGATGTTCTCTGAGGACCATGAAGTATTCGTCAATGAAGCTTAAAATAATTCGGAATATAAATCAGATGTCATCTTGTACCAGATTTTAGTATAAACCAGTGAAAGCAGGGGCCAAAAGTTAAAGTAAAGTTACGAAAGAAAAATGTAGACTTTTCCCTTGTATATTAATCCAGTAACTTGATCTCTTTTTTTTGCCTTCTGTGAGGCGGTTAGGAAACAATTCAGTCTAAGCAATTGGGGAGCCCCCAATACCTAGAACACTGGCGTATACCATAGGATCACTGTTTGAGAGCCTCTACCAAGAAGACAGAACTGCCTGGTTTGCATGACTGTCAGAGACAAAAGCCATTATACTGCCGTTTTGCATGTGAAATTCTGGTCTTAAGTCATAGATCTTTGTTATCTGAAATTTGAACTGAACAGATCCTGTTTAATGGACGGGCGAGACTTACCTCTCCAGTTGACCATATATTTCTCAGTCATGGATGTGACAGATCAGGGAGCAATAGGCAGAAACAGTGGAAGCAAAGAGAATTCAGATCATCTCTGAGAGCTCACCTTTCTACATGGAGGGCTTTGATAGGTAACAAGACCTCCTATTTCTCGCTGTCCTCGGTACACAGTGCCATCTTCTGAAAGACTCACAGAAATTGGGAGATAAATACGCTGGTACTTCCAGGCCAACCTCTAGAGTCGATGGATGGATACTTCCTGTCTTCTTTATAATCCCTAAGAAACAGCAGCTCCCCCAGCTCTCCTGGGGCCCATGCCTGGCACTGTTCCGTATTGACATAGTTCATCCTCTATCGTTAATTCAACCAAGGTACAGCATGCACTAAGTATATGTCAAGCATGGTTGTAGGCTTAGCATATACTTAGTACGTGCTGTACCTTGGTTGTGGGAGAAAACAGACAGGACACCATCTCTTCTCTGAAGTGGTTCAGTGGCATGAAGAAGGTAGCAATCATCCCAGTGCTATGGGGAAGGGTTTAACCCATAAAGAACTAGGAAAACATCAAAGCAAACAAAAAACCCAAAGGATTTCAGCAGCGAGATGGGCTAGTTCTGATCAGAGGCAGTAAGGACAGAATCCTGAACCAACCTTCTGAGCAGGACTGGAGTGGGTAGGTCAGAGTGGGTGAGCACAGGCCAGGGGATAGCCCACGGAGTCCCCAGACCTTGCCACCCTCCAAACCCTCTTCTTTCAGATTCACTACCTGGCTCACAATACAAAACAAACACACTGGCTTAAGTGGCTGGTTTCCATACCTTTCACAACCCAACTTTCTCCTCCCAGTGCCCAACCATCACAAGGTACCCAGACTCTGTGATCACAGCTGCAGGTGGTGAGGTGTGCTATCTCTTCCTCCCTGCCCCAGCCCCTACTTGCTCACCTTTTCTAATGCATCTACCACTCATAGTCTGTGCTGCACAAACCTTTCTCTTACAATGTCCTTCTTTATTATTTTTCTCAAGTTGAATCCATTGAAAAGACTCTGTAGTTATAGCAGGCTAAAAATGCAGGTTGAGTTTGTAGCTGTGGTTCAAGAGGTCAGAGAAGGCCCAGGGTGAATTCAGAGCCTCATTGGTCTGAAGGTGTCCCCCAGAATTCATGTGCTGAAAGCCTAATCCTCAATGTAACTCTGGGGTGGTGGGAATGAATGGGAGGTGGTGAGGTCATGAGGGCTCTGATGTCATGAGCAGATCAATGCCACTGTGAAAAGGGCTTGTAGGGGCAGATTCACTCGCTTTCTCACTCTTCTGCCACGTGAGGACCCAATGTTTGTCTTCTCTTGCTCTTCTGCCATCTGCCATGTGAGGACACCGTAAGAAGGCTCACACCGATGTTGGTGTTTTGAGCTTGGACTTCCCAGCCTCCAGAACTGTGAGAAATGAATCTGTGTTCTTTGTCAATTACTCAGTCTGTGTGATTCTGTTATAACAGCACAAAACGGACTACAGCCAGCACCCTGGTATACCGTCTGCCATCTTCATCATGTTGATAACGTGCACCTCATGCTCACAGCAACTCCAGCCATCACATGGGGACCACGTCCAACTTCTTCCATGGGACTGTTTTTTAGGGGAGGAATCCCTTTTCCATGCCTGATCCCCTAGGGAGGGGACATTGGATTTCTGGGATTCTCAGCCTTTGTAATGGAAGGCCTGTTCTGTCAGCAAGGAGAAAGGTAGGAGTCAGGGTAAGGGGAGAATCGATTGTAAGTGCTTAAAGAATGGCATCCATGTCAGGTAGGTGCTCTTCTTCTTCTCCGTCTGGGTAAACCCAATGGCCATTTAGCTGTGATCCTATTTAGCCCCTCAGCCGCATTCAACCTAGGGACGACTTCCTCCTCCATGAAGTGCTCTCTTCATTGTAGAGACATCAAGCCCTCCAGGTTTCCCTCCTCTCTCGCTGGCCATTCTTCATCAGTCTTCTGTTATTCCTTGCCAGCTTGACTGGCCTCTGCAGGTTGAGGTGTGCCAGGGTGCCCTGGGCATTGCTCTGTTCCCCTGTGGGAAGGGAGTGGACAGAGATTTCATCTAGCTCCGTGATTTTAAAGATCATCTTTATGCAGATGGTTCTCATTTGTAGATCTTTAGCCCTGACTTCTTCCTTGAGCTTCAAAGCTGAATACCCAGCTGCGAATGTGACTCTCTACTTGGAAGTGTAACCTTAAACTTGATGTGGCTGGAAAAGAACTCTTGAACCCTACTTCAGCCCACCTTATCATCATACACCCAACACTCAAAGGAGAACCTAGGGACATTTAAAAAAATAAACAAACACCACCTTTTTCTGTTTTCAGACTTAGCAGATAACTTGTTAGCTCAGCTTCCAAAATGTATCTTTATTTATTTATTTTTTTTGAAACGGGTCTCACTCTGTTGCCCAGATGAAAGTTCAGTAGCATGATCATAGCACACTGCAGCCTCCAACTCCTGGGCTCAAGTGATCATCCTGCCTCAGACTCCCAAGTAGCTGGGACCACAGGTGCACATCACCACACTGGGCTAATTCTGAACATTTTTTGTGGAGATGCAGTCTTGGTATGTTACCCAAGCTGGTCTCAAACTCTGGGCCTCAAGCAGCTCTCCCACCTTGGCCTCCTAAAATGCTGGGATTACAGGCATGGGGTACCATGCCCAGCCTAAAATTTATCTTCAATTTGTCTACTTTCTCTATCTCTTTCCAAGCCACTGTAAACTCCCACCTGAACTGTTAAACGGCCTTCCAAATTGTCCTTCCCACTTCCTCTTTTGCAATTCATTCTCTACATAGAAGTCCAAATGATCTCTGAAAAGTCATCCATCAAAATATTGTTTTCTTCATAAAATCATGTAAGAGTTTCCTATTGCTTAGAATAAAATCAGCACAATGTACTTTGGTTCCAAGGGCTGCTTTTGTCTACCTCTGCAGCCTCATCGCCTGCTACTTTCTTTCTCATTTACTTTGCTTCTGACACACTGGCCTTTCTCCCCACTTACTTCCACAGAAAATTCTCCTTTCACCACCCTATTAAGTAACCCCCCAACACACTTCTTGTCACATTTATTGTCATCTGTTTTTCTTCATTGATTTATATATGATCTGTTCCCTTCCCCTTAGCTCCAGAACAATGTTTCCCTTGCCTGTCTGGTTTACTCCTGTATTTGTAGGCCCCTGAACAGAACTGGCAGTCAATAAATGTTTTGAATGACTGTATGAGCCTCCATTCCAGAGATAAGAAAACTGACATCTGGTCTCCTAGACTTTGCACGTGTTCTTCCTTCTATTTGGAAGTCCTGTGTCATCACTCTGCTCTTTTTCTCCCCTATCAAATTCTCTACCACTTTTTCTTCTAGATCCAGATTTCTTCTAGATCCAGCCATAACATCTATTTATGTGTTGTCTGTACCATTTTTGTGCTATAACATCACAGTTGAGTGGTTGTGGCAGAGATGGTATAGCCCCCAAACTGAAAATATTTACTGTTTACTTTTATAGAAAGGTTTGCTGACCACTGTTCTAGACACATCCTAGGTTTCTTTGATACCTTCTCTGCCCTGAAGAGTTTTATGTTCCTTCTATTGGTTCCCAAAGACCCCAGTTTTAGCCTCTATCCTACCATCTGTGTCACCCAATAATGTAATTGACTAGAGGACTTTTACACCTTCTCCACTAAGTAGGAAACACACTAAAACCTTATTACTATTCATTTTTTGTCCCCAGTGCCTAGCAGTGCCTGGAACATAGTAGGCACTGAATAAATATTTGCATAAGTGTTTGACCATCTGAATAGATGTTTAAATGAATTAATAAGTGTTTGAGTGGATTAATAAATGTTTGAATCAATGAATAAATGTTTGAATTAGGAAAGGAGGGAGGAAGGATTGAGGAAACCTTCTCCTAAAGAACCAGGGGTAGACAAGATGTATGATTTCTGCCTTCTCTCACCCTTCTCACTCTTCTCACTGCTCCGTAGATTTTTGCACCTGGAAAAATTCATCTAATTGGCTGGAAAGTTATTAACCTAAATCCGGTTGTTGCCAAGCTGCACAGAGCTGTTGCTTTCGAGGCCATGTTAACATGGAGGCTAAGAGGTCAGGCTTTGGGCTCAGAAATGCTTGAATCTTGTGTCTGCCATTTCTTAATCATGTGAACTTAAACAAGTTATTATAGTTATTCTCTCTGCCTCAGTCTTTCATTTATAACATTGGAAGAATTATAATACCCATCTCATAGTATCACTGTGTGGAGATAACCCATGTAAAGTATTTAGCTCAATGCCTGCCGCATAGCAATCAATACATGGTAGCTGTTATCTCAGTTTGCTGAAAGAGAGGATTATGCTAATTATTTTACCAGTGCTTAGGTGTGTTCAAATCTAAGAAAAGATACTGTATTACATTATAAGGAGCAGCCCAGCAAAGTGATGCAGTGCATATGATCTAGAGCCAAACTCCGGCTTATGTTAAAATCCCAGTTCAGCCACTTACTTGGTCTTTGACCTTGTGCAAGTTTCTTCGCCTCTGTCTGCCTCAGTTTCTTCATCTGTAAAATGGGTAATCATAGGGTCAGCTGTTCTGAGAAGTAAGTGACATGATACATGTAAAGTGCTTAAAACAGTGTTTGCTGTTTATCTTATTATAAGGAAATTAAAGTTACCTGTTAGTTGAAATTTGAGGTGGAGATGAGAGTGCATCAAGCCATCGGGCATATAACCCTGTAATTCAGATTTTAATTATGCAGTGCCTAGATTGTTGCCTTGCTATGAGTTATTGTTGATGATTTAAAAGAGAATACCCAAAGCATTAAATGTAAAAGTCCCCTGACCTTGCTGTAAAACATGAAAATAACAGTCGCTTAAAGGAAGTATATATGCAAATACTGCCCACCTATCACAGGCAGTTCCAACACAAATGTGCTGTTCATTAATTCTCCAAATTCTTTATAGATGCGTATAAGAATCCGTAGTGAGTGAATTAAATTACACTTGTTTTGTAATATAGTGTTCTGGTGTGTAACAGACTATCAAAGGAATGATCTTTACGAGGAAAACTTTAGAATATTGTTAAGTTACTCGCTGTGTGACCTATTTAGACTTCTCAGATTCTTCTTGTGGTAGACTGCATAATTAAATTTTAAATGGAACATGATAAAGAAATTATACTGGTGATCTCCAGAGATTCGGCTACCCTATTTGGCTCTTTATAAGAGTATAGCAAAGACATACTTTAAAATTAATAAAGGCCTGCCCTAATTTTTTTTTTCCTTTTAGATTTTCCTTATCTGCTCTGTAATTCAAAGCTATGTTGCATGATCCACAAGTGTTTCCTGAAATAAATGATCAAAATAAAAATTCTTAAAAGCACATTTATCCCAATTTGAGAATTCCATTATTTGTGCATGAGAGCTTTTGTGCAGCAGTGGAGCTTCTTTAAGATAAAACCTGCCATTTTCTGGATTTGTCACCATAGAGAATTGGAGATTTATTCATTCTGTTTGTGGAAGCATTCATATCTTCAGAGTTTATAGAGCAAAGGGGTAGAAAATAGCTTCCATGGAAGATACAGTTTTGCGGTTAGAATTCCTCATTTGCTACCTAAACGTTACTGGTCCCTTGGGTGAATAATTGTTTTCCATAACCTTTTGCTATTCATTTTCTTCTGTATTTAAGGGGGCATTTCCAAGATATAATAACATTCTATATTAAACACAATATTCTCCTCTTTAATAACTTTTGTAATATAAAGCACACCCATGTTAGTTTAAAAGCCTTTCTTTTTCCTCTAAAGGATTTCAGATTTTGCTGTCCAATGAGCTTTGACAAAAACAAAACAGGTTGGAGAGTTTCTGTGCCTGCCCAAGGTTGATTTGCTTTTTATACCTTCTTAAATATTGGCTTCCACTGATGTTTGGGATTGTCAAGCTACCAAGAACATATAAATTAATAAAATTTATTCGTATGTATACGTAGATAGTTTTAAACCTTGTAAACCTTTCTTTTCGGATTAGATTTTGTAAATGTTTCTATTATGTATTTTCCTTTTCCTTCTTTCTGGCAAATACGCAGTTTTCTTTTTGGACTCAAACCACTCAAGCATCCTATATTGTGTTCATTTTTCAAATAAGCAACATTAGACTCACAAAACACTATATAAAACCAAGCTGAGGCAGTGACATGAGCCAACAGAGAAAATAAATTCCCCATTAGACCTGACTATTCATCCTTAAACCTCTACTTGTCATGCTGGCTGGGGGTGGGGAGTGTAGCTTTAAGGAATAAGGCCAGGCTCCATAAAGGATTCTGAAGAGAAACTCATATTGGAAACATGATTATCTGGTGAGTAAGTGGAAACTCTGTTTACCACCACAGTACAGAATTTGAGACCCTCCCTCACCCAGATCCCAACCTGTGGAACTCAGGCTAGCATCGACATAGTGACACCTGGTGGCCCCTAATTCATCACTGGGCACCACGGCACCCCTTCCAAAGTAAAGAAAATTTATTTCCAAATTAGGCTTTCAATGTAATAGGTTTCTGCATATGGTTTACAAGTTTTTAAAATATATACCTAATTAATAATGGAGATGCTTACGGACACCACAATGAAACCTTAAAATGAATCTCTTGATAATAGCAGTACATTAGTCTTTTCTCACGCTGCTAATAAAGGCATACCCACAATGGAGTAATTTATAAAGAAAAGAGGTTTAATGGACTCACAGTTCCACATGGCTGGGGAGGCCTCACAACTATGGCAGAAGGTGAATGAGAATCAAAGTCACGTCTTACATGGTGGCCAGCAAGAGAACTTGCACAGGGGAACTGCCCTTTATAAAACCATCACATCTCATGAATCGTATTCACTATCATGAGAACAGCATGGGAAAGACCTGCCCCCATGATTCAGTTACCTCCCACCAGGTCCCTCCCACAACGTGTGGGAGTTCAAGATGAGATTTGGGTGGGGACACAGCCAAAACATATCAGGCAGTATCATTACTAATGACATCTTTGATCAAGGAAATATATGAGGTCCTATGGGGGATGCAAGGTACAATGATCCCTGCCCTTAAGAACCAAAAGATTCTACTAAAAAAAAAAATCAAACTCATAGAAGCAGAGTAGCATGGGGGCTGGACAAAGGATGCAGTTGGGAGTGGGGAGATGTTGGTCAAAGGGTACAGAATTTCACTGGACAGGAGGAATGGCTTTCGGAGGTCTATTGTACAGCATGATGACTACAATTAATGTATGTATACTGGAAAATTGCTAGGAAGGTAGATTTTAAATGTTCTCATCACAAAAAAAAATGATCAATATGTGAAGTGATAGATATGTAATTATTTGATTTAAACATTCCACAGTGTATGTATATGTACATCAAGACATCACAATGTACCCCATAAATATGGGAAAGTTTTACCTTGTCAATTATAAATTAAACTAATAAATTAGTTAATTAAATAAAAGAACCAGATGGTTCTAAAAGTAGGAATCAATTTTAGTAGGGGAAAGCATGTTCTTTCTTAGCAAAATGTCTCTTATGTGATAAAGTACATATATATATATGTATAAAATACATTAAGTAACATATACCTGGACTAAACAATTAAGTGCAGAGAAGACAGAACATTTTTCATATGGCAAATGAAAGAATATCATTGGAGGGAATATTCCTTCTGCAGCCAGAAAGGTCAAAAATAAAGCAGAGTGCAAGGAACGTAGAGTGTCTTGAGATGGAGACCCAGCCAGCTGGTTTCACCCAGATGGTTTGTTAAGAGAATAATGAAATATGAATTAGAGAAGTAGACAGAAGCCAGATTGTAAAGCTTTAGAATTATAGAAGTGGTTTACTTTTTAAAAAAAAAAAAATTGACCCAAGGCCAGGTGCAGTGGCTCATGCCTATAATCCCAGCACTTTGGGAGGCTGAGGCAGGAGGGATGCTTGAGCCCAGGAGTTCAAGGCCAGCTTGGGCAACATGGCAAAACCAAGTCTCTATAAAAAAAAAAAAAGTACAAAAGTTAGCCAGGCACGGTGGCACACGACTGTAGTCCCAGTTACTCAGGAGGCTGAGGTGGGAGGATCGCTTGAACCTGGGAGGTTGAGGCATGATGGCACCACTGCACTCCAGCCTAGGTGACAGATTATAACCATATATAAAACAAATTTTGACACATAATAGTTATACATATTTATGTGGTACAGTATGATATTTCTACACCTGAATACATTGTGCAAAAATCAAATCAGGGTATTTAGCATATCTGTCATCTCATAAAATTATCATTTCTTTGTTGTGAGAGCATTTAAAATTACCTGTTTTGAAACATATAACATATTGTAATTTTATATTATTATAACCACAGTCACCCTATTATACAATAGAGCAACAGAGCTTAGTATCTAATGGTAACTTTATAACCATTGACCTTCTCTCCCAGTGCCCTCCTCTCATCCCCACCCCACCCCATCCCCTGGTAACCACTATTCTGCTCTCTACTTCTATCATATCAGCCTCTTTAGATTCCACATATGAGTAAGGTGATATGGTATTTGTCTTTCTGTGCCTAGCTTATCTCAGTTGACATGTTCTTCAAGTTCATCCATATTGTTGAAAATGACAGATTTTGACTTTTTTATGGCCAAAGAGTATTCTATTGTGTGTATATGCCACATTTTCTTTATCTGTTCATCTGTGGATGGACGCTTAGGTTGATTCCATATCTTGGCTATTGTGGATAATGGTGCCATAAACACGGGAGTGCAGATATGTCCTGACATATTGATTTTAATTCCTTTGCACGTATACCCAATAGTGGGATTGCTACATCATATGGCAGTTCTATTTTTAGATTTTGGGGGAACTTCCATACTGATTTCTGTAATGGCTATGCTAATGTGAATTCCCACAAACAGTATATAAGGGTTCCCTTTCTCCAGTCAGTGCCAGCATTTCTTATTTTGTATCTTTTTGACAATAGCCATTTTAATTGGGGTGAGGTGATACCTCATTGTGATTTGCTTTGTTTTGTTTTCACTACCAGTAGGGGTATTGGAACAGGGTTAAAAATATAATTCAAAGAGCATGTTAGCAGGGTTAATCTGACGGTAATCTGTAAAATCTATCATGGTGGGAAGAGCCAGCAGCTTGTAAACTCCTCGAGGAGTGACCCCACGTCTACTGTGCTCACCTTTCTATCCTCAACACCTAGCATAGTGCCTCCAGCACACAACAGGTGTTCAAATATGCATCAGATGAACTCGTGAGTAAATGGGAGCTAAGAATCTTTCTGAATGGTGGAAGTGAGCATAACAGGTGCATGAACTAGACTGATCATTGTAGAAACAAAAACGAAATAGTTGATTACAGAAAATATTGGGAAAAACTAATCAATATTATTTGCTTAAACTCAGGCAACGAAGGAGGGAGCGAGCAGTCCACGTGATTCTCACGTTTCCAGTTTAGGAATGTCATAGTATCATGAACAAAAACGAGGGATGTCTGGAGGAAGAGGCATTCATTGGAAATGCAGAGCTAGAACGAGGGTTGTTTTGTACTGAGTTTGAGAGGGTGAGGGTTGAAGGGCAGTTATGCACATAGAACTCAACGTTTGGGTGTTTAGTAAGAAAGCATCTTGTACGTTGTTTGCATGGAGGTTCAGTTGAAGCCATTTTGCACACCCTAAAGGATTTTGCTGTTGTCTTATCCTGGTGACATTCCTTGCTAAATTAGACAAGATGCAAATTTGATAGAGATTCCTTAAGAACAAATAATATTACTGCAAAGATAAATGCAATACTCAAAAGGATTTTAATTTCTTCTAGTAATTTCTCAGGAGTAAAAGGAAAAAGGACTTCTCTGGGGTGACTTTGTCATAGACTGTGCTTCTCTTTTGACCACCCACCTCAACTGGCATTTTTGCTGACATTCACTATGAAAATTTGGTGCACAACACTGTTAGGGGAGATCTGTTGGCAACAGAATCGTGTACGCTGCTTGTTCTCATCTGGCCTTTCACATCTTGGCCTGGTATTCCTTGGCTTATTTTGTCATGTCTGGAGTTTCATCTTTTCTGGGTTCTTGCCTGAAGCTCTGGCAGATGACAGTGTTCAGCTGAGAAAGTCCTATCCAACTTCAACTTCCATAATGCAAGAATTTCTCTTGACTACCAGGGTGAATGGAAACCCAAGATTCATGAGACATTGTAGCTATTCATTTTGTCACCTTTCTTCAGTATGGCCTAAGTATCCTAAATTAGAATTTCCTATAAAAGAGCAGAGATGAGTTTGAGACAGTGCTTTGAGAGAAACTTGGGCATAACAAGTAAGGGAAAATAGGTCATACAGTGGCTGGTAGCTAATATGGTATACCATCCCAAGGGTTGTTTAGCCACAGGGATTTCCTTTTTTTTTTTTTTTTTTTTTTTTTTTTTTTT
>NW_016808376.1:2593015-2659107 GCF_001698545.2 Rhinopithecus bieti
AACCTTAGAGCTCCATGGAATCTGTTTTGCGCTATCTCCTTGTTCTACAGCTGAATAGGCTGAAGATCTTAGTTTTTTTTTTTAATCTATAATCCTAGTAGAACCTTAGAGCTCCATGGAATCTGTTTTGCGCTATCTCCTTGTTCTACAGCTGAATAGGCTGAAGATCGGACGATGAAAAGCAAGTCCTCATGACAACACTATGTGGGATCACTGGACAAGCTAACATTTGTTGGGTTGGATGGAGTCCAGTTATCATTGCAGGGCCTGTTCTTGGGGGCAGAAGAGTCAGGAACCCTTTTAACTACATTCTGGTTGTCTGTACCTTTTCTTGCCACTTCTTTGGTAACTTGCATCCCCCATCCCTGGGGACAGAATCTTCATTTCTAGTGTTTTCCACCATAACCTTGCTCTGGTGCTGAAACAAGCAAAAGCAAAGTGCTGAAACAAGTGTTGATACTGGCATATCACAGCGTAGAAAGCTGCTCCTCAAATTTAGGTGGCCCATGGAAGTGACCTGAGGATTGTGTTTAAATGCATGTTCTGATTCAGCTGGTCTGGGGTGAAACCTGAAATTCTGCATTTCTGACAAGCTCCCACAGGGTTTCTGAGGATTCTGGTCCTCAGACCATCCTTTGAGGAGCAAACGACTACACAGCCACCAGTCTCATCTTTGAAAGAAGTAACTGACACTTGCCAAGTCTCCCATCCAGAGCTTTAAGAATATAATGCTTAGGCTTTAATTACATCTCAATAAAATTGAATGAATGAATGTGATATTTTTATTTATTCTACCTTCATTATCTTTCTTTCTTTCTTTTTTTTTTTTTTTTTTTTTTTTTTTTTTTTTTTGAGACGGAGTCTCTCTCTGTTACCCAGGCTGGACTGCAGTGGTGCATTCTTGGCTCACTGCAACCTCTACCTCCCAAGTTCAAGTGATTCTTTTGCCTCAGCCTCCCAAGTAGCTGGGATTATAGGCAAGTGCCACCATGCCTGGCTGATTTTTATATTTTTAGCAGAGACGGGGTTTCCCATGTTGACCAGGCTGGTCTCAAACCCCTGACCTCAGGTGATCCGCCTCCCTTGGCCTCCCAAAGTCCTGGATTACAGGTGTGAGCCACCACGCCTGGCCAATTCTACCTTATTTCTGATTGGCTTCTTCCAATTTGCTTTTTGAGAAGATGCTACAAAGCATTTTGGAAACTGGTACTGCAGGAAAAATTTCTCTTCAAACTCTGGATTACCATAAAACAGCTGTGGAAGCCTGTGGATTGAAAAGAACTCGAGAAAGGTAATATTCTGTTATTAAGCTTAGGACACAGTATCATATGAGCTTTGGATATAATATCAATCAAGATCTGACTTTCAATTCTGAGTTTGTGATGAGTAGCTATAATTGACGGAATGAAAGTAGTTTTTGTATTAGAAAATGTTTATTTTACCAATATGAAGTGTTATTTGTGTCAAGTAATTGAGTTCCTAGATGTTCTCATTCTGTATCAGTGGCTGCAGACAGTGTAAGTCTAGGTAGCATGATAGTGTGTGAATGTATATATATAGAGAGGGAGAGAAAGAGGGACTATGAATTAACCATAGTTTTGAAATTGATTCCTGGAAACTGACATTTATTTACTGCATGGGTGTTAAAATTGTCTTTTTGTTTTATTTACCCCATATGAACTGAAAAGTATTAGAGAAGCAAAATTCTTCTCTGCTTTTGACTCTATTCCCATTCAGTCTATCCCCTCCACTAAAGTAAACTGAGGTGTCTTAGATATAGAAATCTAATTTGGAATAATTCAAGAGAGATAGAGGGAAGATAGGTAATACTGAATATGCAGAATTCAATCATAGAAAACTAATCACTTTAGTGAAAAGCCAGCTGTTCTTTGTCTTCTAATGGGCATGTGATGTTGATGAAAAATAACATTCAAGTAAAGTTTACCAAGTACAATTGGTTTGATTCAAGATATTATGTTATTTTGCAGTATAGGAAATGTTATTTAGATTTAACAAAGAGCTGAACGGAGCAGCCAGTCCAAAGACCCAAATACCAAAGGATTATCTTTAAGTTTAGAGAATGAGAAATGTGAGAGCATTGTATTTTGGGCATCAGATAATAATTATTTCAGAGAATATGCCTGCGTTTTCCGCGTCCTTCAAATTTCATTTGAATGAACACTTTATGGATTTTTGTGATACTGAGGGATATGTTAAAATACCATTGCAAACATGTCAGGCAACTCGGGTTTAGAGGATTCTCAACTTGAATTATTTTAGCATTCTATTTGAATTACTTGGGGGAAAACAGGAGTTGATGACAATTTGGAGGTCCTTTTCTTTGTCTCCCAAGTGAGTTTGTAGGTTCACTGGATTTCCCCAAAGAAGATCCTAAGACAAGAATTTGAGTCTAAGGACATGAGTGAGGGAGATGTGAGACAGGAATGGGGGAGGTCAGCAAAGCTGAGTGTAGGTGGGTTAGTGCCTGGGCAACTCGGGTTTGAGCCCACTGGGGACCCCGTAAAGCATTGCCCCACCAAGGGACGAAGAAACTGCTGTCTTTTTCCATCTGTCCTGCCTCTCGCTAGTTGAAGTTACCCCAGAGGTGTTTGCTCTTGTGTACATCTGTCTTTCTCCATGCCTAGGCCAAGCACTCCTGCAGCAGGAAAAGCCCTCTCTGAAAGTCAGAAAGCCTGAGATCCACAGGCTTCTTGGGGAGGGTTCTGCAGGCGACCTTCAGGGCAGGCTGAGGTCATACAGGCAGGGCCCTGACAGTCTCCACCTTATCAGTGTGGCCACTGTTGTAACCTCCTCACCTGGGCTGTAGTGCTTGATAATTAGCAAGTTCTTTGGTGGTGGTGGTGGTGGTGGTGGTAGTGGTGGTGTTCTTTTTGAGACAGAGTCTTGCCTGTTACCCAGGCTGGAGTGCAGTAGTGTGATCTCGGCTCACTGCAACCTCTCCCTCCCAGGTTCAAGCGATTCTCCTGCCTCAGCCTCCCGAGTAGCTGGGATTACAGGTATGAGCCACCATGCCCAGCTATTTTTTATATTTTTAGAAGAGATGGGGTTTCACCATGTTGGCCAGGCTGATCTCAAACTCCTGATTGCAGGTGATCCACCCACCTTGGCCTCCCAGACTGCTGGGATTACAGGTGTGAGCCACCCTACTCAGCTGATAATTAGCAAATTCTTAATAAGTGTTTATTCAATGAAGGGAGGGAGGGAGAAAAATGAATGACTCAAATAGAATCAGAAAAGCCAGCATTGGCAACATGTCAGGCAGCATCCATAGACAGATCAACGATTAGAGATAGTTTTTGAAAATAGCATTTTACTTCTGATTTAGGTCCCCAACCTAATATCTAAATTTTATGCTTGCCAGATGTATTATGCATGCAGAGGTGGGAAAATAAACAGAAGGGTTGGCATGAGAGAGCACATAGCCCTATATGTCAACTACCTTAACTCTAAAGGGTGGCACTTGGGGGAATTACACTTTTGACATCAATAGTTATACCTGGATTTTTTGTTTTGTTTTGTTCTGTTTGTTTTTTACAAGATTAGCAGTATGTTTATCTTTGATTATTCAAGATAAGTCAAGTTCCCAGCGTTCTGGGCAGTTCACAGTTCTCAATGAATCATTGAAGAACTGTAGATAATCCCTGCTAAGTCCCACAAAGGCAGCTCACTTGCTCCTTTGGCATGTGGGGAAAGGAGTAGTGTGGACTGAGGAGTGCAGGTTTGAGGTAAGGACGATGTCCAGCATCCAGACAAAAATGAAAAAATTGCTTTAGTCACTTGGACATTTACAGGTATCAAGAGGTTCCGTTTCATACAAATGACTCTGTTTATATTCTACTAACATATTTGAATGAAGTATACAAAATTCAGTAACTCATGGATATTTTAAATGCATGGCACTAAACATAGAAATATCTAGGAATCGCATCGGATTGCTTTCATTTATTATTCTGGTAGTTCTCATTATGTAGATAGTAGTTGTAACCTGAGAGTGTGCCTGTCTGGCCAAGTATAAATCTCAATGTGTTTGTATGTGAAGTGTATGTATGTGTGGCATGAAGGGTAGGGAGAAGAAGGGTTGCAGAGAGCTGTTCCTTCCAAAAATATGTATATTTTTGGCTTATTTGCTGGTTTTGATCATCTGTAACTTTTGTGGCAATCACGATTTCTACATGATTCAGTGAATGACCCTATAGTACTAATGTAAAACCTCAAAAGGGCCATTTCTCTAGCAAACATCTAAGTATGCCAACTGTGTTAACTTCAGGACTTATAGTCAGGGTGATCTTTTGTCTTCTTCACGGGGTCCTGAGTGATGTTGTTCTAGAGAAACAACACTAGAGGGAAAAGGGGCTCACAGAAAAGCAGCATTGAGCATGCAGAAATGGAAAGTATCTGCAAAGGGTTAATAAGTTAGAAATACATATTCCCTGCAAGAAACAAGAGCAGAAGGAGCTTGGCAATGGTTACTTTCTCTTTTTTTCTGGAGGAGTTAAGAAATGTGCTACGGAGACACCATAGCCAACTTGGACCAAGAGTGCTGGAGTGTTTTCCTGCCCCCAGTGTCCTGATGCCATCCCCCTCTCTAGGCCTCCCATGACCCTGGAACTGGGTGGCAGGCCAGCTACAGAGGAGTGTGGGAATTCAGTCCATAAACCCTTGGTTTCTTCTAGCAGGACTCCCAGCTCCTCTTGACAATTTCCTCATACTGATTTATTGATTTAATTTCTGGTTGGCAGTGGTAGTAGTTATAAAGTAAATTTACCCTAGGAAAACAAGATATTTTGGGAATTCACTAATGCTAACACTGCACTTGGATCCTAGAGCCACTTTGCATCTGCCCAAATCAGCTAGAGAAAACAACAGCCAAGTGACACCCAGCAAGCAACAAAGACTTGTTTCTTCCTTTTACTCAGTTGGGATGGTAGTAATGGAAGGATATGCGTGTTACTTTCCTCTTAATAGTTAACTTTAGAAATCAAAAGTCAACCAGGCGCAGTGGCTCACACCTATAATCCCAGCACTTTGGGAGGCCTAGGAGGGTGGATCACTTGAGGTCAGGAGTTTGAGACCAGGCTGGCCAACATAGTGAAACTCCCTTTTCTACTAAAAATACAAAAATTGGGAGGCCGAGACGGGTGGATCACAAGGTCAGGAGATCGAGACCATCCTGGCTAACACGGTGAAACCCCATCTCTACTAAAAAAAACAAAAAATTAGCTGGGCGTGGTGGTGGGCACCTGTAGTCCCAGCTACTCAGGAGGCTGAGGCAGGAGAATGGCCTGAACCCGGGAGGCGGAGCTTGCAGTGAGCGGAGATTACGCCACTGTACTCCAGCCTGAGCAACAGAGTGAGACTCCATCTCAAAAACAAAAAACAAAACAAAAATTAGCCAGGTGTGGTGGCAGGTGCCTGTAATCCCAGCCACTGGGGAGGCTAGGGCAGAAGGGTTGATTGAACCCAGGAAGTAGAGGTTGTGGTGAACCACGATCACACCACTTCACTCCAGCCTGGGTGACAGAGTGAGACTCTGTCTCAAAAAAAAAAAAAAAAATCAAAAGTCAATAATCTTCATAACATCATGATCCTTATCATGTATCATGCTTAAATTTGAACAACATAGTTTTCTGTCTTCATTTTGATTTGGGCCTCAGGAAAAAAAATCTCTTGGATGTGATTCTTTACTCTTGGATCATGCGAAAGGGTTAGCTTAGATGCAATATTGGTTATCTGTTTATGTATTAAAATGATTCCAAAAGTTAGCTGCTTGAAACAACAGACATTTGTTATCTCGGTTTCTTGGGGTCAGGAAATTGGGCACAGCTTTGGTGGGCACTTGTGCCTCGCTGCCTCTCACAAAGCTGCAGTCAAGGGGGCTGCAATCTCATATGAAAACTTGATTGTGGATGGATCTGCTTTCAGGCTCACTTGTATGGTTGTTGGAAGGATTCCATTTCTTACGGGCTATTGGACTGAGGGCCTTAGTCCCTGCCTTTCTGTTGCCTGGAACCGCCATCACTTCTTTGCCATGTGGGTCTTTCCATAGGAAAGCTGGCTTCTATTGTAGCAAACAAGAGAGAGAATAAGATCCAGCCACAAGATGGAAGTCACAGTCATTTTACAACCCAATCTACTGACATGCCATCCCTGTTACTGTACTCTCTTCATTATAAATGAGTCATGAGGTTCAGCCCATACTCAAAGGAGAGATTATCCAAGGGCATGAATACCAAGAGGTAGGGATCACTGGGGACCATTTTAAATGCTTTATATGTAGATTTGATTCTGAAATTGCTATATGATGGAGAGTTATTTTGATCCAATACACGCTATGTTCTAGGACAAATTCTTAATTCTTTGTGGTGATGTGGACTAATACCTTGAGAATGAAGACTAAATCATAGGGTCAAGAAAATATGATCAGATTAACTATTTCTTGGATAATTGGAAACTGTCCCTTTGTGGCCAAAAACAAACCAGAGTTCAAGCCAAGTGGAAGCTCAGGGCAGGATCCACAAGTATTGAACCATTTTCCAACAAGCTGGGGTGCCCATAGAACTGAAGCTGCAGAAACTTATATTTGTACAATGAAATGCACCTGCTGCCTGTTAACCAACTCCTCTTCCTTGCCCCTCCTGTCCTTCCTGGCTATATAAACCATTAACTTTGTCACTGTGGAGGGGAGAGATTTGGGGTTTGTCTCCCATCTCTCCAACTGATGTCACCTGAATAAGGTCTTCCTGGCAATACTTGTCTCAGTGATTGGCTTTCTGTGCAGCCAGCAATGAAGCCTAGACTGAACCTCTGGCATTTGGTAAGAGTATCCCTATCAAGTTGCTACCTGTGAGGGGCAGAAATCCCACATGGGGCCGAAGGAAGAGTGAGTTAGTTGAGCTCTGAAAAGAAAAAGTCACATGGACCCGAGAGCTACATACAATGGGAGGAGTAGAAACTCAAGTGCATATTTCTTACGAGGACGAGCAGATTAGGGTAGGGAATCAGTCTTATGATCTAGGCATGTGCTAGGAAAGATTGAGATGCTCTAGAAGGACTCTGGAGCCTGAGGCAAAACACTGTTCTTGAAGAACTAGCTATATCAGCTACCCAACATGCTCTTTTCCTTTTTTTTTTTTTTTTTTTTTTTTTTTTTTTGAGACAGAGTCCCACTCTGTCACCCAGACTGGAGTGCAGTGGCATGATCTCAGCTCACTGCAACCTCTACTTCCCAGGTTCAAGTGATTCTCCTGCCTCAGCCTCCCGAGTAGCTGGGATTACAGGTGTGCACCACCACACCTGAGTATTTTTTTTGTATTTTTAGTAGAAAAGGGGTTTTGCCATGTTGGCCAGGCTGGTCTCGAACAGCTGACCTCAGGTGAGCCACCTGCCTCGGCCTCCCAAACTGCTGGAATTATAGGCATGCGTCCCTGCACCCAGCCAGATGTTTCTTAAAGAGAGGAGAAACTTACTCATCTAAATACATAGAAGGCACCAGGAGAGGGAGGAAGGAGGCAGAGTCCCTGAGAAGGCAAGAGGGCATGGGATCCAGGGCACAGACGGGATCAGCCTGAGAGGATCACCCTGAATAAGGATGGAAGCAGGAAAGCAGTGTGTGGATTCAGAGCGGTGTGTGGGACTGGGACATCAGAGAGTCTTAGACATTCAGCCTAAGAACGGATGGGAGCAGTAGGTGCTAACCCAGGAGTGGGGACGCTGCCAGGGGACCCAGCATAGAGGCAGGGGGAACAAGGTTATTTGGTGGAGGGGTAAGCTGACAGCATTTCCCTCCTTTGGCCTCATGCAGTAGCCTTGGGCCTCGGCAGATGAGCAGGTCTTAGGTATCATGGGAGGGAGGAAAGCAGGTAACTTGCCCTGAGTACCTGCTCTTGATCAGACCCCAGCATATGCCACCTATAGGCACCACAGCATTTTGTTAGGGAAGTGACAAGCTCCACCTGCAGTCTTCCAGCTTGTAAGAGGAAGAGCCAGCCCTGCACCAAGGCCATCTGATTTCCAGTTTACACCACGCTGTGTGCCCAGGCCCGGACACAAGCCAAGAACTACCTGGGCCTGACTTAGGTGGGCTTGCCAGCACAGCTTTGAAGGTGAAATCCATGTTTAGCTGCCTAGTCAGTATCAGGGAGCCTGGGAATGTCACTGGGGCTCAGTGGAGGCAGCCAGAGCTCCGGGAGCCCCTCTCTGGGTGTATTTGAGCAGTGAATGGTGTCACTGGCAGTCACTGGCATGAACCCTGCGGTGCCATTGATCCCACACACCTAATGTCCTGGAGGAGTCACAGCGAGGGCCCATCAGCAGCCACTCCAGGATAGAAGCCCCGGGAAAGGGGCTGTTAATGATGTTGACAAATTTCTGGCTGGGCTATTATGGGATGTTAATGCATACCCTCAAACAATATGTTTCCACCTCCCACGTTTTCCCCCTGCTGCGTTGATTGAGAAAACCATAGCGACCAAAAGTGCAAGATTTATACAAATTGTGTAGCAGGGGATTGGGCTGTAGGCAGGGGAGCCCCCTTGGGGAGGAATTTACCTTTTCAAACTAGAGGGGAACAGGTGCTCTGGAACTGGCACGTAGCTGTGAGAGGGTGGGGATGGCATTCCTGAAGGGAAAGGTTACCCAGATTAACAACACTCCACTGAAAACCATGCCATCCTGGCTCTGTCATTAAAACAGGTGGCTGTCATTATGGCCTCTGGCTCATAATGGGAAGATAATACAGGCTGGGAGAGATTTATATAGGCCCCAGAAAGATGAAATTGCACATCAAGAAGGAAACAAGGTATAAAGAGGACCAATTTGGGGAATTTCTCTCCCCACAGGAACGCACGTGATACTCATTAAGGGTGTAGAAATTGTGCCATTCTATCCAGAGGGTTAGATTACCTACAGAGCTTTCATTTATTCGGGTTTTATTTAAGTGGCCTTCGGGGAAGACTCCTTTTTCCCGCTTCGGATGTTTTCCTTCAGTTTAAGAGAGCAGTAAACATAAAAATGTACTGTATATGATAAAACTTACCCCTTTTCTTTCCCTGCAAATAATGTTGGCTCTCAGTAGACTGTTGGAAATCAAAAGGTTGGGGGATATATGTTCTCTTTTCCTAAAGAGATAAAATTTTAGGTTTGATTTTTTTTTTTTATTTAATAAGCACTCACATGGTGACTGCCAGGCACTATTCTAAGCCCCTTACAAATGTTAATTCATTTAATACAATAATACTTCTAAGGTAAGTTATTTTATTGACTCCATTTAGAGATGAGGTATAGAGAAGTACGAACCCTCTGTACTTACCTAAGTTCATCCAACTAGGACCTCATGCGCTTGGGGTTGCCACCCATGCAGATTTGCTCCAGAGACTATGTTCTTAGCTGTCACGGTCCTCTGACTATACTGCGTCCGTTTCCATTTTAACAGGCATTTAAATGATCCGTGTGTCCCATCTTTGAGTCTGTCTTCTGACAAGAACACATTTTAAAATCTCTGCCCATGAGGAGTTGTTGAATTAAGGTCGATAAGATGGAAGAATAGCAGCTGTGCTGGAGCAGACAGTGGTGTTTTCCATTGCACAGGCATCTTTAGAATGTGCAAAGCATGTCACAGGCAGGCCTGGAAGGCTTTGCTGTCCTTGCTGTAGGATCGGAGAAGGCAAGGAAACCTTTCAGTCCGTTAGAAGCGCACAGACTCATTTTCAAACACAAAAGCTCAGCGCACACTTACTCTAGCCAGTCCCTTACCTGCTACAAAAAATCCTACCTTTCCATGCATGGTTGGAAGGACATTTCTCTGGCGATCCTGAGTGCATTTTTTCCTGAAGATTTAGAGCTGATTGGGCACAGATGGGAGGCAGGGTTATTTACCATTTTCCTCCCCCTCCCTGTTCACCATTTGACACAAGAAATGAACAGCTCTTTTGCCTTACAAGGCATAGCCAGATTGCTAAGTAATTACCTTGATTTATGAGGGCAGGAATAGAAGGTAGCATGAAACATCATTTGTGACTGGGGATGGTCAGATTACCATTTCCCGAATTTGTCGATTATTTCATGTTGTGTTGAATTCCTAACAAGCATACGAAAGAGGGAAATGGTGTCCTATTACCTCTGTGTCCTCAGTGCCTAGAACAGTCCCTGGCTTTCAAGTTTGTAGAATCAAGAAATGTATGAGGGAGTGAGCACCTGCTGTGTAGTCTCCACTAGACAACCGAATACCTTCAGCTTTCTGCTTTCAAGGTCATGAGTAGCGTAAGAAGACAAATACACACATCTTCACCACAAAAGAAAAATACGGCATTTGAGGAGAGAGAAAAATGCTTCCAGTTTGGGGCCATAGGAAAGTTTTCATGAAGAGTGTATTGGAGCAAGCCAGCAGAGGAGAGGTGGGACCCTGTAGGAGTTTGAGGCAAGAACGTCCAAGTATGGTAGAAAAATCACAAAGAATTGCCCTTGAGGTATGAGATATGTACAGATCATGCAAGGGAATGAGAAAGCTGGATGTAGGGTTGGACACATTGTATGGGTGCCCACTTTTCTTAATTCAGAAATTCAAACATTCCAGAGGGTCTGGGCCTCTGTATTTTGCCAGAAACCTGGGCTCAGCAGATCACACAGCTGGACAGTGGGCAAGTTCACCTGGATGGAGAGATGGATGGAAACCACTTCCATAATACAGCCTGGTCTGCACCTTCTTCACCCACAGTCCTCCAGTTCTGTATTCTTGGTCCTCTATTCAATAACTCAGTATAAACCTTGCTTCCCACCTGACCTCACGCTGCACCTTCTGCAGCCCAGGAGATGCCCTCTGGGAGTTTACATCCAGCCCTTACATGTCTCTCGTAGCCAGGGGAGTAGCAGAAAAATAGCTAGCCTCAGGAGCATGCCCTGCGAGCTAGGCCCAGAGCGTGCTGCCCCGGAAGGGAAGGTTTGGATGGCTTCTAAATTTGGGGGCTGCTGTCCAAGTCACACCCTGTCTTGCGATGACACCTTCTGTGTTGGGCCTAAGACTTGATGTTCTTGTGTTTGATCAAGCTTTATATAAATTTGTGGTCTTCAATTTAACCTTTGGCTAAATTGGTTGTTTTCTGAACATTTTAGAAGGATTTGAGAATGTTCAGGAAGCCAAGGCTACATGAAACCCCCCTAGGGTGGAGGGTGCTTCTCTGCATGAAGCTGCATAGCTTCCTTTCTGCACAGTAGTCAGAACCTCTGAGCACTTCCTCTTCATTCTCTACCTATCCACATCCCTAGGATGGGCAGACCCTCTTGCACAGGGGCTGTCATGTTTTTACATTCTAAATCTTAGGGTCTTTCAAACTCTCCATGGTCCTTCTTAGCATGATCAAACCCCTGTCTGAATTCCTCCGCTGCTGGCATTGGCTGGCTCTGGCTTCCTGCAAAAACACTTACCTGTCTCTGTACCCATCTAAAAGGTGAGTTTCCTGCTCCTGACTGTGGAGAAGGAGGAGCAACTCCTTCACGTGTTCCAGACACTGCCTGGACACAGGTTCCCCCAAATGAACATGCACACACAAACAGCAGGTGACAGCAGTATTTACTCAGAATTGGAGGAGGTGAGGGGACCTCTGAGGGAGAGAAGGGAAATTTAGGGTGAAAATATTTGCATGTGAAGTCTCACTTCATGGAGTTTGAGGGGGTCCTCTATACATGTGTTCCCTCGTTCTCCAGGGCCACCTCCTCTCAGCTTTCTCCATCGCATCCCCTTCCCATATTCTCTCTCCTTTCATCCCTGTGCCACTCCCAAAGCCCCTGTACTTTCTAGAGCAACGTATCAGTCCCCAGACCCCACTCATGTCATGTGGATGACACGCCTCTAGGCGATCTCCCCAGGCCTGGCATCACCACTGTGGATAAGAGAGATGGGACACCCAGTGCCATGGTGGAGGCCATCATGCCACAGAGGAGGGTGGCAGAAACTTCTCAAGCAGGAATGCATTAAGTTTTGTTTTGTCTTTTAAAAACCTCACCCAGAGGCCAGGAGCGGTGGTTCATGCCTGTAATCTCAGCACTTTGGGAGGCCGAGGCAGGTGGATCACTTGAGGCCAGGAGTTCAAGACCAGCCTGGCCAACACAGCAAAACCCCATCTCTACTAAAAATACCAAAAAAAAAAAAAAAAAAATTAGCCAGGCTTGGTGGCAGGCACCTGCAGTCCCAGCTACTTGGGAGGCTGAGGTGTGAGAACCATTTGAAGCTGGGAGGCAAAGGTTGCATTGAGCCAAGATCACACCCACTGCATTCCAACCTGGGTGACAGAGTGAGACTGTGTCTCAAAACAAAACAAAACACACACACACACATATACACACACAAGCTCACCTACAAATTCAGACTCACTTTACATGACTTGGATCAGTTTTGGCTGAAAACCCTTATTTGGCCTACCTGAGACATTCACATTCTTTTCAGGTTGATGGGACTTTGCCTTTTTCAATGCTAAAAGGGCACAGCATCCCTTTTCTAACACTTGGTTGCTTGACAGTCTTCTCTGATTACCTTGGCAATGTCTGGGGCCATATATCATCACGCCTCCCTCTCCTGCTTCCTGAGTTTATCCCCTGGCTGCAGGAGGTGAGTTGAGGGTGTGCAGCTTCCCTGGGTTCTCTACCTTGACCTTGCCTTCTTGAAGAGAGGCAGGAAGTTTGCACTGGGAAAGGGCCAGGGCCTGAACCGTGGTTCTGAGCATTTCTGAATCTTGGAGTTGCTAGAGTCCCAGAGGTCATTACTAAGAAGAACCCAGGCCGGGCGCGGTGGCTCACACCTGTAATCCCAGCATTTTGAGAGGCCGAGGCGGGTGGATCACGAGGTCAGGAGATCGAGACGAGGGCATCCTGGTTAACACGGTGAAACCTCGTCTCTACTAAAAATACAAAAAATTAGCCGGGCGTGGTGGTGGGCACCTGTAGTCCCAGCTACTCAGGAGGCTGAGGCAGAATGGTATGAACCTGGGAGGCAGAGCTTGCAGTGAGCCGAGATCGCACCACCACACTCCAGCCTGGGCAATAGAGCAAGACTCTGTCAAAAAAAAAAAAAAGGGGAAGAAGGAGAAGAACCCAGTGTAGTATATGTGTTTGAGGACGGGAGGTGCAGGTGAGAGAATGGCCACTCTCATAGGCTTCTCTCTGTGGTCCCAGCAAAGGCTGGGTCTGAACAAACGAATAGGGCAAAAGGCTCCAAAGAGTCAGGATTTCACATGGGGACTTGGATAAAGACAAAGGAAATGTGTGATGGTCTCATAAACAGTGATAACTGCAGGAAGAAGTGATACCGTTCTTAATGTTCATTTTATTCTGTGTGTGTGAGGGGATACGTATGATTTCTTTAATAGCACCTTACCATGGGACTGCCTCGCTCAGGGATGTATAGAAGAATGGCAGAATTGCAAGGATTTCATGAGGGTCACATGAAGAGGGACTCTGGGGACCATGAGTCCCCATTGCTGCTGCTGTCTTTTGGAAATTAGATATCATTTACTTATTTATCATTTTTGCACATCACATTGCAACTTTCCTGATTAAATTGCCTCAGGGCACAAGTACAAAATATGAAAGTTCAGTTAAAGTGTCTAAGACAGAACAGCAGCAGCTATCAGCACGTATTAAATATGCCTCTACTGCAAAAAAGTGTGTCATGCGTGGCATCCGGAAATCTAGGCCTGTGCCGAGCCAAAGGAGAATTTCCACGGAAAACACCTTGGCAATCAAAGTTGAGAACAGTCAGATTTGAGCATTGTGGTGTGTGTATGTTGCAGTGGCTATTCTCTCATGATAGGATTGTGGTAACTCATGAAAATAGCTCCTGTCCCAATTTCAAACCCCTCTATTTCATGATCTGTTATTTAGCTGGACACTTGGTGTCTACAAAAAACAGCTACCAAAGTCATCAGAACAAATTCTTCAAACCACTAGGAACTCAACTTCAGCACCATCCTCCTTTTTTTTTTCTTTTTAGAGATGGGGTCTCGCTCTGTTGCCCAGGTTGGAGGTATGATCATAGTTCTCAGCAGCCTTGATCTTTTGGGCTCAAGCCATCTTCCCACCTTGGCTTTCTGAGTAGCTGGGACCATGGGCACGCACCACCACACCCAACTATATTTTTGTAGGGACAGGGTTCTTGCCACATTGCCCAGGCTAATCTTGAACTCCTGGACTCAAGTGATCCACCTGCTTTGGCCTCCTGAAGCACTGGGATTACAGTCATGAGTTACTGCACCTGGCCCTTCTCCAACACACACAAAAAAAGATTTTTATAGTATCAAATATTCAAGCCCTTCATTGTAAAAAGTTTCTGTTTGGTGAACAGACACCAGCAAAGGGGAAGGGTGATTGAGTGGCTGAGGGTGGCTCCATGCCATTTTACTCCTCCAAGGACACTAATTTTAAAGGTTGAAAACCACAGCCCTCCCAATTCACCCGGTGTTCAGTCTTTCCACTTCACCTAGTATCTGCCCCTTAGAGCCAGCCCTTGAGTAAAGAGGAAAGAAAAAGCTTCATGCTTTTCCATTTAAATCAAACTCTACTCACCTAGAAAGACAGGAGAGGAAATAAAGAGATGCCTTGTGTTCTATCCACCTACCCAACCCAGGCCCAGCCTTTCTCCTCCTATGGGCCCACCAGTCCAAACATAATGAAGTCAGCATCAAGCTGGCACAAGAGGGGAAGAGGCATTCGGTGTGAAGAGACCTCTGGATCCCATCTCCAAAATGCCAGTCGCCTCCTACAGGGACCAATGGCTCCTGGGTCTTCTGCATGCTGAGCTGCTGGAATTGGCTGACAGGCCACAGAACACCTCGGAATCTATGATCCCAGAGAGGGAGGAGAGTGGAGTCCAGGTGGCACCCCCTATGAGCACCATGTTCAGTGGCTACCCTGAGTCATCAACTGAAGCCCCAGAGCTGCTCTGCAGGCATCCAAGGGGCGTATCTTCAGCTCTTTTGAAATGTCAGAAAATGGCAACCGGGAATTACTATGCCAGTATTAGCACCTCGGTTGTACGATCTAAGAAAAGAACCACGTCACGGCCGGGCGCGGTGGCTCACGCCTGTAATCCCAGCACTTTGGGAGGCCGAGGCAGGCAGATCACGAAGTCAGGAGATCCAGACCATCCTGGCTAACACGGTGAAACCCCGTCTCTACTAAAAATACAAAACATTAGCCGGGGGTGGTGGCGGCCCCTGTAGTTCCAGCTGCTCAGGCGGCTGAGGCAGGAGAATGGCGGGAACCCGGGAGGCGGAGCTTGCAGGGAGCCGAGATGGCGCCGCTCACTCCAGCCCGGGCGACAGAGCGAGACTCCGTCCCAGAAAAAAAAAGAACCACGTCACAACAAACTCATTACCCTTCCTCGCTGAAGTTCCACACCCATGATGCGCTTTTCTCATCACAGCTCTGTGATCCAGACCAACTCTGAAAAGAGCCGAACTCCTATGCCTTTGAAAAATGGGGTATTGGACCAAACTCCAAAGACAGGAGCTACAGTTGTGCATGGCTTCAGGGCGGGAGCCTCTTGAGGTGGAGGAGGAAATTATGAAAAGAGAAGAAAGGCAGTGAGCCGGGAAGGAAGTCAGGAATGAAGGCTTCCAGCCACTGGACTCAGGAGAGGAAGTTAGGGCAGAATAGATTCCTGGAGAGTGGCTTTTCCTGGGAAGTCCCAGAGTCTCCACAGGGTGTTTCCTTCTCTACACAAATAGATACTTTAACATCTGTGGGTGTCTATGTCTATCTACATATATTTATTTACAGAGAATTAATGAGTATGAGATGGTCCAGAAAAAAAAAGAGAGACGGGGGGTTGTAGTTAAATAAGTAGCTGCTTTAACGTTATTTTTAATCAGGCATTTGTATAATGTAATTATGGCCAATGAGCTTATAGGAGAAAAGTGCAGTTGAAAAAGGAAATTAAGCAAAGATAGGATAGATAAATGATGCCTGACTGTTTTTCACCATTTGGTCCGTATGTAATTAATTTTCCTCATTCCTCCCGTAATCAGGCATCCAGAATTATCTCTACATTTTTAAAGGGCTCAGGTTTGCTACTAGTAAAAGATGATGCTTCAGAACAGATTGGTGAGTTGGTTCAGATGTCTCCATAATGGAAACACAGTCGTAAAAATGCCATCACCTTCACATTGTGAGAAGATAAAATGCAATGCTCATCACGGATGAATGGTTACTCTCGTTCTGTCCTCGAGCCACAATCAATTGTACATCATTAAAAAGACACAAAATCTTTACTAATTAGCTTTTATGATTATATTGTTATTGCATTGAGGCTTTTAAAGCATTCGAAATCAAGGAGATAGGATGCCCACAGAAGAGAATTCTGTGGCAAGGGAGGAAAATACAGTCCATCACTCAGGTCATCTTCAGAAACTTTCACTCTATACCATCTATAATTACCATCTATAATTTTTAGCTCAATTCACTGTTCAGATTAATATTTTTGGTTAATAGTGACAACTAGTAAGGAGAGGGAGAAGAATATTGAGTGTGCTTTCACACCCGAAAGAAATTTAGCTGTTGAAGTTATCTAACAAGAGTAATGGTTCATTTTCTCTTTGCTTGAAATCTTCAAGACTGCTGTTATAAATCCTACCTACACTTCCTTGTATATTGTTCTTCTCTAAGTGTAAAAAAATACAATTCATCCAGTTAAAAAGAAGTTAGAGCCATACCTTCCACCAGGATGAATTTCAAATGGATCAAATGCTTAAATAAAAAATACAAAATAATAAATTTATCAGAAGGAACCATGGGAGAATTCTTTTATGATATCAGAGTGGGGAAGACTTTTTGAAACCATCAGACAAAACCCAAAAGCCATAAGAGAAAAATTAGATAAATTCAACTACATTTTGAAAATTCTGCTTGGCAAACTAACATACAGAACAAAAACACCATAAGCAAAGTAAAAAAATAAATGACAAACTAGAAAAAAAACATTTGTAGTTCATTTCGTAGGCCTGCTATTGAAAATATATCAAGAGTTGCTATAAATCAAAATGACAAAGACTAGTAGACCAATAGAGAAACAGGCAAAGGGTATGAATAATCATTTTACTGGAAAAGGTATTGAAATTATTTGAAAACATGTGAAAAGATGCATCGCACACTGCTAATAAAGCAAATGCAAATTAAACTCCATCGTGAAACTGCTTTTTGATGATCAGATTGGCCAAAGTCAGAAAATTTGACAACAGATTGTGTTGGGGTGAGAAACAGCCTCCCCTCTTCCATTGTGGATAGGAGCATAAATTGGCACAAAATCTATAGAGGGCAATTTGGCAATTTATTTATTTATTTATTTATTTATTTTGAGATGGAGTCTTGCTCTGTCACCCAAGCTGGAGTGCAGTGGCATGATCTTGGCTCACTGCACCCTCCGCCTTCCTGGTTCAAGGAATTGTCCTGCCTCAGCCTCCTGAATAGCTGGAATTACAGGCGCATGCCACCATACCCAGCTAATGTTAGTATTTTTTTAGTAGAGGCGAGATTTCGCCATGTTGGTCAGGCAGGTCCCAAACTCCTGACCTTGTGATCTGCCTGCTTCAGCCTCCCAAAGTGCTGGGATTACAGGCATGAGCCACCGCACCTGGTCAATTTGGCAATTTCTAGCTAAATGTCAAATGTACCATTTTCCTGATCCAGCAGTTCCACTTCTAGGAATTTATCTTACAGACACATTTGTTCAAAAAAACTTATTTAAAAGTTATCTATTCCTGCCCTGTTTGTAGAAGCAAATGGTAGAAAACATCTTCAACACCTGTCAATAAGGAACTTGTTAAATTATGAACCATCAATTCAGTGGAATACTACAATTTTGTAAAGTAAAAATAATGATGTTCTTTACTGATTTGAAAAAATTCCACAAGATATATGATTGAGTATTTTTAAAAAGCAGCATATAGCAAAGAATACGTAAATATGCTATATCTTTTGTTCCAAAGGGATAAAGAAAATATACTCATGCATTTGTTGTTTTAAAAAGATAAATCATAATCCACAGTTCTTAGAAGATCAACTGTCTATTTCAAAGGTTCCAAATAGCTTAGCAGTTTTATTTCTGTGATCTTTCCTTCTGGTTTGAGCAATCTGTGTAAGGTTAAATATATATTTTTTAAAGTATCATTTATTGATTGCCTGCTAGGGCTTTAAATTTGTCATTCACCTCTCTTTAAACCTCACAACAACTGCCAGAAAGATGGTGTTCTCTCCATGTTATTGATGAGAAAACAAACTCAGAGGCAGTAAGTAACTTGGTCAAGGCCACATGGCTAAGAAATTGCAAAGCCAGTATTTGAACTCATGTCTTTCTGGAACTAAAGTGTGTGTGCTTCCCGCTCAACCACACAGTGCGAGTATGCCTCGCCTGCCTTTGGGGGCCTCATGTGAACTGATAACTGGCATTTTCACCTCTAGTTGTGCATCAGGGACTTTGCAGCTTCCTGAGACTCAACCCAGATCTCTTGAATCTGACCCCATGAAATAGAGCTTTTGCACGTGGCTTTCTCAGAGCTCCTTGAGAGAGCCTGAAACACAGTTCAGAACCACTGCTACCCAGTGAAGCCATAATAGCACACACTCTCGACATATGAACTCATTCAACCGTCAGCCACCTGTGTGGAGTAGGTACTGTTGCTATAACCATTTCATGGATGCAGGAGCTCAGGCTTAGAGAGTTTGAATACTGTGCCCAGGTCACACAGCAAGTAAAGTGAGCTGGGGCTGAAATTTAAGCCCAGATAGTCTGTCCCCCAGGACCGTGATTCATCATACTGTATTTTTAGCCACCTACTCTGCGCATATACAGCAATTTCAATAATAAGACAAGAACCAGACACTAGGATATTGTCGTAGGAAGATTCTGTGTTCATACAGGTTGAGGTCAAAGGCATCACAGGGGTCCCTTCAAGTCACTCAGGAGGAAACGGAAGCTCCAAGAGGCAAAGCGACTTGCTAGCATCCCATGCAAGACCACAATAGTTTAAATGCTCACCTGAGTCTCCCGGTTCCCGCTAGGTCCATCGCTGCAAATCAAGTCATCACTGGGAATCGTTCAGACCTAAGTTAGGAAAGATTACACTTGTTACAAAGAAATGGAGAAGAAAGGGCAACCGAGAATCCATTTGCCCTCGCTTTTCAATTCATCTGATATGGATGGGTCTGTTTACAGATATTTTTATAGCAACATCCTTCTTCTGTTTCTCCTCTAAGTTTGATGGGGAGCTTAGTGAGCGTCGATACTGAGTTATTTTCCTTTATTGCTGCCACAAAACTACCCTTAATAAGAAGTGAAAGAAAGAAGAATGGAAGCTTATGGCGTCTCTGCTCTATTTCTTCAAGAGAGTGCCATAATCAAAATGTAAGGGCTTTAAAACGCTTTTCTGGAGAAAATGCTTTCCTGTGACGAGTGGGAAGTGTTCCAGGTGCTTTATTGACTTGCATATTTGTCTCCCTTTTTAGCAGTTATTTTATCCTGGATGGAAGCCATCAGATGGCCACAATTTTGGAAGCAGCCCAGAGTTGGATCTAATCCTGTTTCTGCTGCCTTTAAGCAGTGTGACCCAAAGCACTTTCTTACCTTTTCTGAACCTCACTGTTAACTTCTCTACCATAGTGTTAAATAATATCCGCTAGACAGGTCTTTGAGGTGATTCAGGGAACCAAATGCAAAAGAACCCATGAAAGTGGGTTCCTGGTCGGGCACAGTGGTTCAAGCTTATAATCCCAGTGCTTTAGGAGGCCAAGTAGGAGGATTGCTTGAAGCCAGGAGTTCAAAACCAGCTTGGGCAACATAGCAAGATCTCTACAAAAAGAAAAAAAAATTTAATTAGCTGGGGTGTAGTGTTGTGCACCTGTAGTCCCAGCTATTTGGGAGGCTGAGGCTGGAGGATCACTTGAGCCCAGGAGGTCAAGGCTGCAGTGAGCTTTGATTGCACTGCAGCACTCCAGCCTGGGCAGTAGACAAGACACCGTCAAAAAGAAAGAAAGAAACAGAGAAAGAAAGAAAGAAAGAGAGAGAGAGAAAGGAAGGAAGGAAGGAAGGAAGGAAGGAAGGAAGGAAGGACGGAAGGAAGGAAGGAAGGAAGAAAAGTGATATACTTAAAGTGTGTTGCCCTTGATTTCAGGTCCTCTTAGAATGAGCCTAACTCTGCCTTCCTATAACCTCCATGAGTGGCCCCCCCTCTGCCATCTAAGGACTTCAGGATCACGTGTAGACTCTTGCACAAGGCAGCTCTGGAAGTATTTAGAGACAGCTACCTTCTCCCCTAATCCTCTCTTTGCTGTGCCTCTCTGGAGTTCCTGACATTTCCACAAATAAGTCTTAGTCTCTTTACCATTTAACCAGTTTCCCACTAATTCACTCAAACTGATTTATGTATTTAGATATGACCTCAGGTGCCAGTAAAGTTATTGAAAGAAGTACATTACAGGTAATGGTACATTAGCGCTGTGATCGAATTAACATTCTTTTTGTGCCTGTGTCTCCTCTGGGATTCATTCACTCTCGCTGAAGAATGATCCCAGATGCCTTCTGTTTGAATGTAAGAGGATGAATTGATTCACCTGTGAGGCGATGTGAGTTAAGGCCAGAAGAAACCCTACTGGAATTAACTAGGGTCTACTTTAAACAACCATCAGGCCACCAGGCGTTTGTTCCATTGATTGCTTCAGTCCTTCTTTCTCCCTATCCCTCCTCTCTCCCTAGATAAAGGGCAGACAGGTCAAAGTCAGTGGGCGACCTCTTATCTGAAGAACACGTTCAGGATCACTTCTGCGCTCCTGACATAGTAAAATGACTAATAATTGGCCAAATTCTCTAGCTTCTCCTTGGTCACATGTCTTCAAAAGAGTTGGTAGCTGGTGAACAGAAACTGGTTTGAAAGTCAGGACAAACACGGGCCCTTTAGCTCACAAACCACGTTTTTCGTCGGTTTTCTCCATCTTCCTAATTGGGATCGCATTCTCTGCTACATCCTCTCACCATCCCATGGTGAGATGATATGAAACTAAGCACTCGAATCACTTCAAGTTGTTATGAAGAAAATCATTTTATGTCACCATTTTTGTTACGTGTTTCAGGGGAGCGCTATGACTTAAGGAACATGTATGAAGTCTTCACCAGGTTGGGGGTGAAGTAAGCAGACTAAGTGTGAGTGATTCTTTAGGAGTAACTGAGTCTAGCGGAAAGCCCTATTTCATCAAAGAAATGTTTAGACTCAAAAAAGCGTGTGTTGGTCTCTTCTCTGTCCATCTGTCTAGAGAGAAGGGTGGATAAAGGGAATCTGACAAGTTTCAACAAGAAAGAAAAACTTGCTCAAGCATGAGGGAGAGGTTTTGCTGAAATCTGTGCTTGGCTTTTTCCCAGAAATATCACTTTTCCTGGGCTTTGCAGCTGAATTCTCTGGGATCTATCCTCAGAAGTCCTGTGTGTCCCAATTCATCTGCTTTTAGAATGAACCACATTTTAAAAGGGGAAAATAGAACAAACGGTGGAGTCAGGGAGATGGAAGTGAGAAACCCAGCCATCTGCCCAAGATATTTTGCACCCCAACTTGGGATTCTCCAGAGCTAGCACATGGAATGTGGAGCATTATGGAGAAACAGTGACAGAGGGCCTCTGAGTTGGAAAGCTGCTGCTCTGCCCTCATTTGGAGGCATCCTCTCATGTTCTGCCTCTCAACTCTGTTAGAAAACCAACAAAGATGGCTGGGCATGGTGGCTCAGAGCTTTGAGAGGCCAAGGCAGGAGGATCCCTTGAGCCCAGGCATTCAAGACCAGCCTGGGCAACAGAGCAAGACCTCACCTCTAGAAATTTTTTTAAAAATTAGCCAGGCATGGTGGTATGTGCCTGTCAGTCCCAGCTACTCAGGAGGCTTAGGCAGGAGAATAGCTTGAGCCCAGGAGTTTGAGGCTGCAGTGAGCTGTGATCACACCACTGCACTCCAGCCTGGGCGACACAGCAAGACCTAGTCTCAAAAAAAATAAAAGACAAAATGAAGAACAAGGCCGCAACACCACCGCAAGGTATGTATGTGCAGCGCCTTGGCCGACATTTACAGGACAAGGCAAAACATTTTTTCAGTCTCAAGAAGTCTTGGATCCAGGCTGGGCGTGGTGGCTCACACCTGTAATCCCAGCACTTTGGGAGGCCGAGGTGGGCAGATCATTTGAGGTCAGGAGTTCAAGACTAGCCTGACCAACATGATGAAACCCCGTTCTACTAGAAATACAAAAATATTAGCCGAGCGTGGTCGCAGGCACCCGTAGTCTTAACTACTCGGGAGGCTGAGACAGGAGAATCACTTGAACCTGGGAGGCGGAGATTGCAGTGAGGCGACAGAGCCTGGGCAACAGAGTGAGACTCCATCTCAGAGAAAAAAAAAATAGTCTTGGATCCATTTTAATACCTTTTGTGGCACTTCACATGAGGAATGTGTGCTTATCAGTTATCAAAGTAAGGAAGACTTTATTATGACCCACTCGCTTCAATATATGGTGTACTCCCTTTAATGAGAGACTGATCATCTTCCACAAGTGTTTACTCGGCATTTTAAACACTTTGAGTTCCGCTCAGAAGAAAACAATTTAAAAAAAAAAAAAAGTGTTCCATGCATTTTCCAAGGGAGAAAGATAAGGTTTCAACTGGATGACTTGTCCAACATGGAAAACCAAACATGGATGGCAGGGATGTTCTTGAATCTCCAGCCCATGTTGGTTAGTACAGCCCTACTTCCAAAGCATGGAATATGCTTTCAGAAAGCATATTCTATTTTTCCTCCTTGCATCTTTCTAGTCCATCCGCAGAAGGTGCTGTCACCATGTAAGTATTGCCTGGCCTCTTCAGAGACACGTAATGCCCCATACCCCAGAAGAAATGACCTTAGATTACTTCCCTTTGTGACAAATCTGTCTGCTTGAAAATGTCTTCTGGATGAGAAGGCATGGGGTAGGTGTGAACTGTTACAACATTGAATTATCGTTTTCCTTTTCAATTAGCACCAGTCACCGCCACCTTGTGTGACCAACACTGAAAAAAGATTTGCATCAACATGCTTTTATTCCAGCACTGTGGTTATCAACATAAGCACGAGCTTTCAGAGTTCCTGCTACAGGCTTTCAAACTCTCCAGCCACTCAGGATGGCATTACATTGCAATTGGGATGTTACAGCCGGATAGTACGCTTCCTAGGCGACCATTTATTGGTGGTAGACCCCTCCCTGGGGACACTGGAACTCAAAAGGGATCCGCTCATTACAGCTGGTGAGCTTTCTATTAACGGTGCTGCAGGAACAGAGGTGGAGGCATTGAAGCAACTGTGCTTCTCTCTTCATCACAACCCACCCTTGTGGCAGGAAAAGTCTTCTTGATCATTCAAACCATTTGAAGACAGCACTCTTCTTGAGGAATTGAACTGAATGTGCTGCCATCCTAGGGCAAAAACTCCCAACGGACCAGTATTCACATTTTTGGTCCAGTACCCCTCCTGTAGAAACATTATACTGTTAAAGCTAGTTTTTAGAACATTCTGTCAAATGGAAACCTTTATTAATTGATATAACCATGCTTCACTGGGCATAGTGAAAATTGAGGTTCATAAGGGTGACCTAGAGCCCATAAAAAATTCTGAAATGTCTTGACTCATCAGAGAAAGATTAAAATATGTTCAGTGTTGTTTTAGTGTTAAGTGTATTTTGTTGTATTGCATACCTGGCAAATTGGTAATGCATACCCAGTATTTTTGATAATACTGTATTAAACAGTATTTGATTTGACACGACATCCCATTTCCTAACAGAGCAGAACAGTAGAGACTTCTTATTAGAGCTGGCTGGTTGTTCAGCTCAAGGCAGAGTTGGGTGATTCTTATATGTTATGGCGAACCTAATAGGTATGCGTTAGCATCTGCCTCCTTTTTCCTTTTTAATTGGGCATTAGCTTTGTACATTTCAACATCATAGGCACATTTAGAGGCACATTGTAACTAGTCGTGCCCCTAGACAGACGCCTCTCTGCTCCTAAATTTCTCAAAGTCTGGCATTCTCTTTGGTTAAAAGGTTAAAGAGGACATGAGGATGAGACGGCTGTCATTGCTCTAATATTTCTGCCTATTTCATTAGCACAGCCCCCAGCTGCCCAATGCACTTTGTATTCCGATATGGTCTTCTTACAAGTAATATTTTTTAGGTCAGAAAAGGCCAAAGAATTAATTTGAAATTGGAAGGCATCTGTTGTTCTTTTTCCTAAAAAAAAGAGAAGTGGTAAGTTCTTTAAGTAGGTGAGGGGATTTGGAGTAGGAAGATGCAGTAATGATTTCAAGTTTATAGGAGACCCAAAGGAAAGCTGACCTCATTTTATTGGCAGAAGATTACACTGTGTATTTATAGTTTGTGATATTGACTTCCTGAAGAGAAAAACTAAAAATGTATTGTAAAATGTTACCATATTAAAGTAAGGAGTGGGTGATATTCTCATCCAGGTGAATTTCTTTGTTTGACAAATTTAAACAATGGTCTCAGTAACATGGAAGATTTTGTTTAAAAAATGTAGGCCGGGCGCAGTGGCTCAAGCCTGTAATCCCAGCACTTTGGGAGGCCGAGACGGGCGGATCACGAGGTCAGGAGATCGAGACCATCCTGGTTAACACAGTGAAACCCCGTCTCTACTAAAACATACAAAAAAAAAAAAACTAGCCGGGCGTGGTGGCGGGCGCCTGTAGTCCCAGCTACTCGGGAGGCTGAGGCAGGAGAATGGTGTAAACCCGGGAGGCGGAGCTTGCAGTGAGCTGAGATCTGGCCACTGCACTCCAGCCTGGGCAACAGAGCGAGACTCTGTCTCAAAAAAAAAAAAAAAAAAAAAAAGTTTGTAGGCCAGGTGCAGTGGCTCATGCCTGTAATCCCAGCCCTTTGGGAGGCCAAGTTGAGCAGATCACTTGAGGTCAGGAGTAAAATACCAGCCTGGGCAACATGGCAAAACTCCATCTTTACTAAAAATACAAAATTAGCTGAGCGTGGTAGTGGGCACCTATAATCCCAGCTACTCAGGAGGCTGAGACATGAGAATGGCTTGAACCCAAGAGACAGGGCAGAGCTTGCAGTGAGCCAAGATGGCACCACTGCACTGCACCCTGAGCAACAGAGCGAGACTGTGTGTCAAAAAATAACAATAAAAAATTCAAAAAGAAAGTTTGAAATCTTTCCCACATTATTTAATTTTGGCTTCTGAAGTTAATCTTTCATTGTCTTCCTGGGTATACATTTTCCTTTTCCTTCCCTCAGATCTTTTTTTCCCACCTAAGTATGAATGAAAACCAAAAAACTAATCTCAAGTTAACAAAGGCTGTCCTCTTACGGCCAGGTGTGGTGACTCATGCTTGTAATGCAGTACTTTGGGAGGCCAAGGCAGGAGGATCACTTGAGGCCAGGAGTTCAGGACCAGCCTGAGCAACATTATAGGAGACCCCATCTCTACCAAAAAAGAAAAGCAGGAGGGAATGAGGGAAGGAGGGAAGGAGGGAGGGAGGGAGGGAACAAAGGGAGGGAGGGAAGGATGGAAAGAAGAGATGAGAAGGGAGGAGAGTGGGAGGGAGAGGAGGAAGAGAAAAGAAAAGAAAAAAGAGGGAGGCTCTCCTCTCTCATTTCTAACCCACAGGTGCCATAGCACCGCATGGCAGAGGTTTCAGACAAAACCAAATGGGATTCCGGGTACAGCACCGTCTCCCTGCCCTGTCTCCTCTGCTTTCTGTGGCCACTCACAAACCCTTGAAGGTCTCTTAGAACCAGTATTTGTTTTAGGATAAGACCAAAATTCTGCCCTAAGGGGCTTTTGTGCTTGAAGTATCAAACAAAGTATACTGTAACAAGAAATTTCCTCTTCAGCTAGGCATAGTGGCTCACACACATAATCCCAGCACTTTGGGAGGCCAAGGCCGGATAATTGCTTAAGGCCAGAAGTTCAAGACCAGCCTGAGCAGCAGAGCAAGACCCCATCTCTACAAATAAAAAATATTAACCAGGCGTGGTGGTGCACACACCTGTAGTCCCAGCTACTTGGGAGGCTGAGGTGGGAAGATGGTGTGAGCCTGGGAGTCTAAAGCTTCAGTGAGTCATGACTGGGCTGCTTCATTCCAGCCTGGGTGATAGAGCAAGACACTGTCTCTGAAGAAATTAAATGTCTTTTTCAACAACTAAAGAGAGGAAATGAAGGAAGAAGGGAGGTGATAGGGAAAAACTAGGAGAAAAAAATGTGATATTTCTTCCAGCCTTCCAATGGTCACTCAAACCCTCAGCCAATGCTGAAGTCAATTCCATTTTGCTACATGGCCATTTATTGCTTGTGCTTTAGGGGTCATGTTTTCATCAAACGTGCAATACCATCTTGGTCAGTCAAATGGGTTGTACTTCCCTATAAGGAAATTCTGTTCTGTTCTGTTTTGTTTTGTTTTGTTTTGTTTTGTTTTGAAATGCAGTCTTGCTCTGTTGCCCAGGCTGGAGTGCAGTGGCATAATCTCAACTCCCTGCACCCTTCGCCTCCGGGGTTCAAGCAACTCTCCTGCCTCAGCCTCCCGAGAAGCTGGGATTACAGGCACACGCCACCATGCTTAGCTAATTTTTGTACTTTTTAGTAGAGATGAGGTTTCACCATGTTGGCCAGGCTGGTCTTGAACTCCTGACCTCAAGTGATCCACCCACCTTGGCCTCCCAAAGTACTGGGATTATGGGCATGAGCCACCGTACCCAGCCAGGACATTGTTTTATTCAACACTGAAAAAAATATTATCTTCTCTTTCACACTTGAGGCTGCCATCTTTAACTCTGTCTTCTTAATGGGGCTTTTAACATCTCTCACCACTGACGGTTAGAGCTTTTCCTGGAAATTTGTCAGAAGTGCGTGTACAAACAATCCACATGGCTAAAAACTAGAGAAATGTACGTGAAGAATCGGAGGAGAATGCACGCTGCCCTGCTTTCACCTGACAGTGTGAAGTCTTTCCATAGCTCCCCTATGCATGAGCCTGTATTTATGTGTCCATCCTGCCATATATTTGATATCTATAAAATGAAAAAGCAGCACGTTAACTGGATTTCATTTACGGCTTTTGAGCAAAAGTACCAAATTGAAGTCAGAGTTAAGGTCCTTCATAGTTAAAGCCACCCATGTAAGGAGAAGGGGCTTATCCTCCTGAAATGGTCAGTGTGGCCATGTTGATCCAAATCTAGATGTAGCAATGGATTTTCAACCTGTTCCCATTCCAGTGTATCTATGTCCTCAATGGAGATGCCTCAGGAACACATTTCCTGAGTTCTCTCCATATTCACAGCTGTCTAAAAAGATTCAGAAGGATTCTTTCATAAACTTGAATCTAAATCTAATACCGTGTGCTCCCACTCAGTCTGAAAACTTAAATCTGAATCAGAGAGACATTAGAGTAGATATTATATTAGTACAATATTAGCATTATAAAGCATGGTCAATAAAAAAGGAAGAGCAGAGCACTATTCAGATAATATTATTTTGCAATTATTGGACAAGTTTGTAGTTAAAACCTCCTTTGAAAGCCATGGGGTTCCTTTACCTTACAAGAGAAGTTCTGGAATCTTTTTCTCAGGCTCCCCTTTTTCACCCTCAGCATGGTGTTAAGGGTGAATTTGATCATGCCTCCAAAAGTGTTTATGTTTATCAGACTCTAGCACTCAAGAAATTGAAGCTATTTGGACTGATGTGATCAGTGATTAAGGGGGTAAACTGACCACTTTTGAAGGTGTTTTAACACTTTCAGACATTTAAGATATCATTTCGTGCCTTCAAAAGGTAATTTGCTAAATGGTACTTTTGTAACTTAAAAGAATTAGTGACCACCCAAAGTGAGCAAATTATTTTCTTTTTCACTTTAAGGTCAGGCCTATGGAATTGTAAGTGAGGCCATCCACCTTTCAAAGAGATTTTATTTTATGTCATCTTAGCAACTTAAAAAATATCATTTTGAGAGCAGAAGAAAGCCTGGGGCTTTTGATTTTCTGTTGTACATTTCCAGATACATCTACAGAAGAAATAAGAAAACAGATTTTCTAAAATTTTAAACTGAATGTGAACCTTCTCATAGTGCCACTTTAGAACGAACAAAATCCTGAAAGCTCTCATGCAGAAGCAGTGCAGCTCTTTAAACCAAGCAATAATAATAAGAGCAAACATCTACCTTTTATATAACATTTTAAACTTGGAAGATGGAAAATGCTTTCACATCCCACGATCTTATGGTGCCAATTATGAATTAGCTATGAAGAGCTTTCTTCCGGTCAATGGGAAAAGATTTCAGCTGGACATGAAAAAAAACTCTTAGCTCTCACAGTAGTAATACTAGCGTGGCTTAATGAGAAAAACCATGCAGTCATTGTCTTTGATGTTTAAAACGGCATATTTACATATGCAATTCAATTTACTCCAACCCACTTCTTAGAGTCTGGGGAAAAGAGGCTTTTCCCTCTCGTTTCTCATTTGCTAGAAGAGTATCTTGCCTTTCCATCAACATTATTTATTTGTTAGGCAAATGTTGAATCATGTCTGAATTGATAGAGGCCGATGAATATAGCCCTCTCTCTTGAATATCCTATGGTACGGTTTGATTGGTACAAAGTTAATTACTTATGTCCTGTCAGTTTTCTGTTAATTTCATGTGCGTCAGCTTCCCCAAAGTGCTTGAAAATTCTTAAAGACAAAACTCATTCTTGAAGCTATTTTTGGATTCTCCCCAGGGACCATTACATATAGGACACTTAAAACAGCTTTAATTGATCCGTAATTGACATAATTCCTGTTCTAAATATAGTAGATACTTTCGATCCCAAACTTGAGTATGGATTAGAATCACCTAGACGCCTTGTTGAAATTCAATTCTGGGCCTGAACCCCGGAGTTTCTGATGTAGTAATATGGGATGAGGCTGAAATCTGCATTGCTAATGATTCCCAGGTGATGCTAATACACTTTGAGAATCATTAGAACAAATAAATATTTAGTCCCCTCCAAATTTTATTTGATGATATTTAAGATTTCTATCCATTTTAAACTGGGATATAAGAGCACAAAATATTATTCATAAAACCAAATACAGTTAAGGAACTCAATGCTAAACCCACAAGTTAAAAGACCTAAAAGAACCCAAGCTGAGCTCCAAATATATCAGGCTATGAGTGAATAACTCTAACTGATTAATGAGAATACTAATAATTTTCTAAATGAGGCTGTATCCCACATCATTAGCACAGTTATTACCTAACTTATGAATGGATCATATTCCACAGTATATTTGGAATTTGATGTTTGGAACTCAAGTGTGTTTTGCCATACATAGAAAGATTGTGACAAGCAATGATCACAAGTGTCTCCCTAACACAAAATACTTCTAATAGTGCCGCAGGCCCTACTTACTGTGCTTCCAAAGGGAAAACTTTAGGATTTACTGCTATCCAGCACCACCCACTACGGTGGGGTACCCAGATAGGAAAGCTGGGATGGAGAAGATGGTGAGTTGGGTTTGCACACCTTACATTTGAGTTTCCGTTGCACATCCAGGCAGCGTCCATGTGCAGCACTCTGAGGATGTGTATCTTGCATACTCCTGCCTCCTGCAAAGCCCAGTCACACATTCCCTTTGCCCTCTCCCTTCATTAGCCAGTGACTGGGGAGACTCCAATGATGCTTTTCTTCCAGAGTTGGGTCAATGAGTGTAGTACAGTGGAGCTGAAGAGCTTAGGGACAGCTGTGTGCCCTGTGATATAAATGGCTGAGAATATTTTTGATCTCTTTCTCTATTAATCCCTTTTCTTGCTTCTGGAGTTCCAGGCATGGACAGGCCTGCTTGGATATTTTAACTTTCGGCAGCAACAGCTTTGCTCCCTCTCTCACCTTCTCCTCTGGGCTTCCTACTATACTCCAACCCTACCATTTTCCTCTTTTATGAAGATTTGCAAAGGATTCGTAGCTGATAAAGATGGTGCTTGGGACACCCATTTTCCTACCTTTCTGGGGAAAATCTAAACGCCTGGAGCTGAGCAGGTGTTCCATGTCGAGAAAGAGAAGAATATCTGGGGATAGGGCATTAAATGATGAGAGGACCATGACAAGGACACCAGAGGCTGGCCTGAATCACTGCAGTAAGTCAGTGAGTTCCCAGCAGTCCTGTATCCCCGCGACCGCAGGAACCAGCCAGGGCTGCCCCAGAGCCCAGGTCGCCAGTAAGGTCTCTACCATTGTGGGGTAAGGGAAAGGCAAAGAAAACAATCATTACCGGCAAACCAGAAAGTAAAACTAATTGCTGTAGCCGCTTGACTGGAATAGTTTGGGATGAACCAGAAGAGCTATTCGAAGTGATATGCCTGAATGGATTTCATTGATTACCAATTCATACCATTGTTAAAAGAAAAATTCAAGACAAATTAAATTTAACAGAGTTTAATTGAGCAAAGAACAATTCGAGAACCGGGTAGCCCCACGAACCAAAGTAGGGTCAAGGAGACTCCAGTGCCACTACGTGGTCAGAGGGTGTTTATGGACAGAAAAAGGAAAATGACCTACAGAACATGGAAGGGAGGCACAGAGACAGCTGGGCATTTGCTTTGTTTGAACACTGAACAGGTGGCTGCCTGGGATTGGCTGAAACTCAATGATTGGTACAAGAGTAGGTTCCAGTCTGTTTACACATCTGGTTAGGTTAGAGGTCACTATATAGGAGAAACCTTTAGGCTGAACTTAAAATATATAAGGAGGCCACTTTAGGCTAGGCTTGACTGCACACCTTCCTACTCCTGATTTTCGCATAGAATTACAGAGTGTGTTAGTCCTGGTACTTTGAGAAGTAGGCATGGAGAGGGAAATAAACACGCAAGGATTTCATTCAGGGGAGATGCCTATATGAGAAAATGCGCCGGGCGAGGTGGCTCCAGCCTGTAATCCCAGCACTTTGGGAGGCCGAGACGGGCGGATCATGAGGTCAGGAGATCGAGACCATCCTGGCTAACACGGTGAAACCCCGTCTCTACTAAAAAATACAAGCCTGTAATCCCAGCACTTTGGGAGGCCGAGACGGGTGGATCACGAGGCCAGGAGATCGAGACCATCCTGGCTAACACGGTGAAACCCCGTCTCTACTAAAATACAAAACTAGCCGGGCGAGGTGGCGGCGCCTGTAGTCCCAGCTACTCGGGAGGCTGAGGCAGGAGAATGGCGGGAACCCGGGAGGCGGAGCTTGCGGTGAGCTGAGATCCGGCCACTGCACTCCAGCCTGGGCGACAGGGCGAGACTCCGTCTCAAAAAAAAAAAAAAAAAAAAGAGAGAGAGAGAAAATGGGGTGGGAGTCCGAAAAGGCAGGGAGAGTGGTCAGGCCACAATACATGTTGTGACCCTGAGTGCAGGAAGGTGGGCGCCAGCCTCCTAGTTTGCAGTGCAGTCTAAGAAACATAGAGCAAGGCTGCTGGAGGGGCCTCGGGCTGAACAGTCCTGCCTTAGTGTTCCTGCCACCTGTAATCAATGGCTGGGAGCTCCCAATAGGAAGCAAGGCCTGGGAGCAAATGCCCTGATGGATTTCAGAGCCCAGCAGCTGGGGCCCTGGGTCAGCCATGCCTCCAGTAGCTGGAGTTCGGCCAAGGGTATGTCCTCCACATAGACAGAGAGCTGAAGTGTCTTGGGACAAATGTAAACTGAACAGTTGTGCTTTGCAATGGGGATGCTGTAATATGAGTTATTAAAGTAAACACACACACACACACACACACACACACACGCCATTTTATTATCTCTAGTGCTTAGAGAGAAGAAAGTGGAAGTCATTAAAATCCAACAGGACCTGAAAGCTGTACTTTAAGCCTACAATTTCAACCCAGCCCCTCTAGATTTGTTTTAAGGACTGTGAAGGAGCAACAGGAACTGTCTAGTCCTCACTTTTTTCTCAGAGGTTATAGAAAGCTCAACAAAATGCCACAGGGTTGGCCACCAGAGTTGATAAGGGAGAGCTGGGAAAGAGCTCCGACTTAATCATCACTGCTAAATCGTCAAGAATTGACAGCACGTCTTTTGGGTTTTGTTTTGTTTTGTTTTACTTTTTCGGATTCATGATAATTTTCTTTTTTTTTTCTTGTTTTTATTATTATACTTTAAATTCTAGGGTACATGTGCACAGCGTGCAGGTTTATTACATATGTATACTTATGCCATGTTGGTGTGCTGCACCCATCAACTCGTCAGCACCCATCAATTCATCATTTATATCAGGTATAACTCCCAATGCAATCCCTCCCCCCTCCCCCCTCCCCATAATAGGCCCCGGTGTGTGGTGTTCCCCTTCCCGAGTCCAAGTGATCTCATTGTTCAGTTCCCACCTATGAGTGAGAACATGCAGTGTTTGGTTTTATCTTCTTGTGATAGTTTGCTGAGAATGATGGTTTCCAGCTGCATCCATGTCCCTACAAAGGACACAAACTCATCCTTTTTTATGGCTGCATAGTATTCCATGGTGTATATGGACAGCACATCTTTTTGTTGTTGTTGTTGTTCATGATTGCCAAAAGGTTTATTGTTTTGACCCAGAAAAAAATTCTTGGCTTGTAAATTTGGAGCACCTAGTTTTTCATTTTCTATAAACAATCTGTATTCCATTCCACTGGGTGGAATGCGTGATGATGTTTACAATACCAGCTGCCACCTAGCCATGTTCCCAAAGTTAAATATGCATATATCATGCTGTATTTTCAATTATGTAAATAATTTGCTTTCTGTTTCTTCTGATGTCAAAATGGAGAAATGAGCACTTATTGTTTCTAAAACCCAATGAGTATTGTATATTTTATTGTTGTCTGTGAGAGGTGGGAGTGTACAGGGAGCAGAGTTTCTTTTAGATGACTTTTGAAAAGCATAACTAATGTAAAGATTCCAGTGAGGACATATGTGTGTTGTATTCTAATTGTATTGCACTTCACTCTGTGTTCTTCTGGGCTTAAACTAGTGTGTAACAAAGATGAGAGTATATTAATGGATTTTACTAAAAGTGGTGAAAAGAAAAAAAAAACATTCATTTATCAGGGGTGGTACCATTGCTTCATGCTCAATATTACTTTTCCTGGTAAAGAATCCATAGACTAGAGGTCAAACCATTATGGTTACTGATAAAGTTGTTATTCATGATGTTTAAGGAGATACATTTCTAATGACAAGAGCAAAAATGGATAATAAGATATAATGACTCTAAGAATAAAAAGTCTTTTTTTCTTGTTCAAAATGAAAATGCATTAACTAGTTCTAATAATGTGCAAATGGGATGAACAAAGACCTTGCTTTTTCTGATAGGGATAACAGCTAAGATTATGATTGCGATGATGATTATGATAAGAGTATCTGGGGACAACTTCAAAATGTGGGACTTGGAATACAAAAATTAGTTGGGTGTGGTGATATGTGCCTGTAGTCCCAGCTACTTAGGAGTCTGAGGCAAGAGAATCACTTGAACCTGGGAGATGGCGGTTGCAATGAGCCAAGATTGTGCCATTGCACTCCAGCCTGGGCAACAGAGCAAGACTTTAAACAGTCTGAAAAAAAAAATGGGACTTAGGCAAACCCCAAAAAGTATGGAATGAATTCCACTAAGTCACACATTGGGGGTAGGCATTCAAGAGAAACAGCAGGGGTGAGTGATCTCTAAGAATTCTGACTGGGGGGGGCTTCCAGTAGATGGAGAAGGCATATTTTGTCACATGAAATGGAGACTTAGCCCTTAAGCAGATTAATTGTAGATTAGTCTATCTCTTTAGTTTACATACCAATAGCAAATAAACTATAAACATTCCCGTTGTGCTACGCGCACAAAGATACACGCAACACTGCATTCCCTCTCCCTCTTTCTCTCTATCTCCTTTTCCCTCCCCTCCCTCTCCACTTCCCCATTCTCTGTCACTGTGCACACTTATTTATTCATGCACTACACATAAAGGAAGGAATGGTCTTGATGCTTCTTTGCCTCAGAATATATATCCAATACAGATGCATTCCCTAAAAGAATAGATCTAAAGTCATGTGTGGTTACTTGAGCTCTATTTCCATCCGAGCCTTTCCCACATAAATAAAGGTGGTTATCTGTCATGTCTGTGGCAATTAAAGAGATGTAGATTTAATGGTCCTACTCCATCTATAGGAAGTTGGCTGGTGCTGGTGTCATATGTTACCAATGTACTACCTAGTACTTGTTTAAACACTTAATTTGGGATGGGGAGGAACTTTCTCTTTCTGGTGGGGTAGACAGGGATGCTTCACCAAGCCATGGAGGGGGCCAGCTTCTAATGGAAACAACTACAGTGACATCTTTAGAACTGGGTAATTTCCATTTGTGAGTGTGTGTGTGTTTTTTTTTCCTTGAGACAGGGTCTCACTGTGTCATCCAGGCTGGAGTGCAGTGGTGCAATTTTGGCTCACTACAACCTCCTTCTCGCAGGGTGAAGCAATTCTTTTGCCCCAGTCTCCAGAGTAGCTGGGATTACAGGTGTGTACCACCTTGCCTGGCTAATTTTTGCTTTTAAGAGATACGGTGTTTCACCATGTTGGCCAAGCTGGTCTTGAACTCTTGGCCTCAAGGGATCCGCCCACCTCGGCCTCCCAAAGTGCTGGGCTTACAGGTGTAAGCCACCATGCCCAGCCAGTGTGATTTTTTTTATTTTAAATATGATTGGCTGAAGGATTAAAGTGGAATGTTAAAGAGGAAAACCACTGAAAAGCTTGTGTTGATGCAGCCTGCTTAGAACAGAAATGTTCTGTAGAAATGTCCTTCGGATGCATCTAAATCCTAGTATTCACACTTGTTCCAAAACCAAGAGATGGCCAGTGAGTTCTTGCTTTGAATTGCACAGTCATGCAAAACCTTTAAAATAATTGTTTCTAAAATATTACCCAAAGCACTGATTATTTCACATCTTTAAATGGTAAACAGTAATCACTGATAACAATTCTCATTTTCTTTCCAGATTCTGGTCTTGTAGAAATCCTTGACTCAATTCTTCATTCCAAATTAGCAAAATGAACATGTAATTTTTTTTATCTACAAGATTTTGGTTTGTTCTGGCTTGTCTAATTACTCTTCAATTCACCAAAAGTAGACTACGTGTTTCATTAGTCTCCTTTTCTTTCTTTAATAGAAAAAGAAAACTTTGTTTTCTTTTCTTTGTGTAAGTTGAGATATAGAGAGTCAAGTAATTTTAAAATTTAAAAAAAAAAAAAATCCCATAGACAATTAGACATCCTCTCCCATGGAACTGATGACATTCAATGAAGGGAGAACTAGAATAGCTGAAAGTGAAAAGTGCTAGAATTCCAATCCTAAATACTCTTTTTGGGGTGTACTCTGTTTTTAGCCTCTCAACTCCTTTTCTTCGGGTTCCCATCCCTTTGGAGTGGCTTTCATTCCCTGCCTACTTCTCACCTCTGCTTCTCTGGCTGCTCCTTCCTGGTCCAAGTCAAAGGCCGCCTTTTGGAAGGAGCTCTGTCCTGTCCTCCCAACTAGTGTGAAGCCCTTGCTCCTCTGAGTTCTCATAGACAGTCACTTTATTTTTATACATGCACACCCCATGTTCTGTCTTACTCTTGGTTCCTCTCCATAGCTTCAGTGCCTCTGTTGAGCACCTACCCTTCCACCTCATCCCCCTCACCTTATATATTTTTGGCTTTTCTTTCTCTCGCTCGCTCACTTGCTTTTTCTATCCAGCATATAAATGTGCACAATGCTCTGCCAATCCTGAGATGTCCAATTCATGCTGCACCCACCCTAGTTACCAGCCTATGCGCCTGGTAACGCAAGTTTCTGGAAAGAGTCATCCACATGTATAGTTTTGTTATTGTTGTTGTTTGTTTGTTTTTGTTGTTTTGTTTTGTTTTGCTTTGAGATGGAGTCTCGCTCTGTCGCCCAGGTTGAAGTGCAGTGGTGTGATTTCAGTTCACTACAACCTGTGCCTCCCGGGTTCACGCCATTCTCCTGCCTCAGCCTCCCAAGTAGCTGGGACTACAGGCACCCGCCACCACGCCCGGCTAATTTTTGTATTTTTAGTAAAGATGGGGTTTCACCATGTTGGTCAGGCTGGACTCGAACTCCTGACCTCAGGTGATCCACCCACCTCGATCTCCCAAAGTGCTGGGATTACAGGCGTGAGCCACCATGCCCGACCCATGCATGGCTTTTACATCTTCTTTTCTTTTTGTTTTTTATTGAGATATAATTGAAAAATAAAATCGGTATATAATTAAGCTGTATGACACGATGTTTTGATACACATATACCATCCTCATTTCTTCTTAGTGAACTGTTGCTCTTCTTCAGTCCGTTGGTCTTTACTACTCCACTGAAACAGTACTGGTTGATAGAGGTAATTCAGTGTCTTGGCAATTGTCAAACTTTAACCTTTATGGAGTCCTCATATACTGGATTTCTCTGTGGCGCTGATCTCACAGACAATTTCCTATTCAGGGAAACTCACTACCTAGGTTATCCCAAAGCATGCACCAAAGAACACAACTTTTGAAGGATATGAATAGATTTTATAGAAAATGAAGAGTTCTGTGGTTAAATGATTTTAGGAAGCTCTACATATGATCATCCCCTGTAAAAATTCACAATAGAAATTAGCAAGCTGTTTTGCTTTAACCTGGAAAACTCATCTTATCTACAACTATGAATACCCTCTGGGAAATGCTGCTCTTCCAACTTGATTTCCCCATCCCTCTCGTCTCCTGGTTCTCCCTCTATGTCTGTCCTTGTAATTCTCCTTTCTCTTGGTATTGCTCAGCTTTCTGCTTTGACCCACTGCTCTTCTTTCCATATATTCGCTCCCTGGGTGAGCTCATCTCTGTTATGGGTTCAACCATCTCCTACATATTGATGATTCTCAGTCCTAGTCTCCATGCCTGACCTTGCTGTGTCCTTCAGGTGCACATATCTAGTTTTCTCCTCTGCCTCCTCACCTGGCTGCTCCTGGGGCACTTCAAACTCAACGAGCCTCCAACTCACAAGGTCATGTCCACTCACACCCTTCCTTTTTGATCTGTTTCTATTCCAAAATACACAATATCCATGAGTGGCCCTCAGAGAGCCACCTTCCCCAGAAAGCATGAGGACATGAGAGATTTTGCCTGTGTCTTCCCTCCCTGCATCATCAGCACTGCAACGAAGGCACAATGGGATGCTTACATGATAGACGGAAAGATGTGAAGGGAGCGTGGAGATGTTTTTAATGGCAAAGAATGTGGAACCCTGAGGAGATAATTAAAGAAAGCAGAAGGCGGCCGGACGCGGTGGCTCACGCCTGTAATCTCAGCACTTTGGGAGGCCGAGGTGGGCGGATCACTCGCAGTCAGGAATTTGAGACCAGCCTGGCCAACATGTCAAAACCTCATCTCTGCTAAAAATACAAAAATTAGCCAGGCTTGGTGGCATGCGCCTGTAGTCTGGGAGGCTGAGGCAGGAGAATCACTTGAGCCCGGGAGGCAGAGGTTGCAGTGAGCCAAGACCACACCACTGCACTCCAGCTTGGGGGACAGAGGGAGCCTCTGTTTCAAAACAACAAAAAACAAACAAAAAAGAAAGCAGAGGGCAGCAGCACATACTCTTGGGGGATGTGACTCCTGGGCCCCAGCCCCCCATGCCTGACATCCCACCTCAGCAGAGAGAAGATTCCACTAAGTGTAAGAGCTTTGTGACATTTTTAGAGTGTTATACCCCTCACGCCCACCCATGCCAGGTTCTTGTGCAGACCACGCTTAAAAGCCTGCCTACTCACCATGTGGAAGAGGCCGGGTGTGAGTGGGAGGACCAGTTGCCAGCTCTTTAAAGATAGCCTTGATGTAATATATGACAGCATGACCCAGAAAGTCTCACTCAGTTGCCCAGGCTGGACTGCAGTAGTTCAATCATAGCTCACTGCAGCCTCTACCTCCCAGGTTTAAGCCATCCTCCCGCCTCAGCCTCCTGAGTAGTAACAGGCATGTGCCACCACACCTGGCTAATTTTTTTATGTTTTGTAGAGATGACATCTCACTATGTTGCCTGGGCTGGTCTCGAACTTCTGCCCCCCAACTACCCTCCCCCGCTCAGTCTCCCAAAGTGCTGGGATTACAGGCATTAGCCACCCTGCCTTGCCAATGTGACTCGGGTTTTCCTTTGAGCCCCAGGATCCTGCTGCCTTCCTGATTTGGGGTTTTACTTTCCAGCTCCATTTTTTGGTACCTTTCCTCCACATCATTCTAATTTTTCTAATTAGATATACAGTAACTTCAGGGAAGCATAGATAAATGGAACATGGACGTTGGGGTCAGACACATGTATACCAGAATCTCAGCTCTCCCACTTTAGCTAGGGTGACTTTGGACCTGGCATTTAGAATCCTCTGTACACTGAGTATAGGAATATCTACCTTATAAGGGAGCTGGGAGGATTGAATGAGATAATTTATGATGCGTGCCGAGCACACAGTAGTTACTTAATAAATGGTGGTTAATGTCATTTTTTTATGTTAGATTCGTCTGTTCCCTAGACCCATTCCTTCACTAGTATTAGCAGATCAACATATATAAAAGATACAGTGAATTTATCCCAGCAAAAGATTCTCATCTTAATTAAAAGTTTTCACATAATTTTCTCTCTAACTGTAGTTAGAGCGAGGTGTTAGAAACAGTAAGCCTGAAATTCAATACTTAGATAAATAAAAAGGACAAGATATTTAGTGTCTCCATAAGATAGACTGGATTTGGGTTCTAAAGCCTCATTTGAGTCTCTTACATAATAAAAAATCTATGAAATGTAATTGATCAAACTCAAGGAGATGAAGAGTCATGCACTGACTCTGCCGGGATTAGAACTTGAGGTTTTAAACAGCCTAGGCTAGCAAACCTGAAGCTTACTTCACTAAGCTATCCCCTCTAGCTATGTGATTATGTACAGCAATTTACTATCTATGAAAGGAGAAGAAATGCTTGCTGGCTATATTGCTGTTTTTCCCAGCCCCACCTCTCAACTGTGGTAACAAAATTAAGTATATACTATCTTAGACACATTGAGCCCTGCCTGGTCAAATTCTTGTGAACCAAGACTAAAATTAATTTTCAGTACACAATGCAGAGGTGAACTTCTGTTTTTACCACAAAGGAAGGCAAACCATAGAGTGATTTTATAGTGTTTTGACTCAAAAACCTATCTTCCCATATTGGCAGACCAGCATGGTGATATTTGTCTGCAAATGAATGGTCCCTTGTAATCAACAGTAGATAAAGGCTGAAGAAGAATGGCATTAATTCTTAGTTTTCAGGGATGTAGCCTCAGAAGCCCAGGTTTTAGATTTGGATAGTCCTAGTGTCAAATGCTGTCTCTCACCTCCTTTGTGGCTATGTAACTTGGAACACATTTTTCCTCCTGAGGCGTGGTCTTGCTCTGTCACCCAGTCTGCAGTACAATGGTGCAATCATGGCGTACTGCAGCTTCCACCTCCCAGATTCAAGCAGTCCTCCTGCAGCAGCCTCTAGAGTAGCTGGGACCACAGGCATTAGCCACTGTGCCCTGCTAACTTTTAATTTTTAGTAGAGACGGAGTCTTACTGTGTTGCTTGGGCTGGTGTCAAACTCCTGTGCTCAAGTAATCCTCCTGCCTCAATCCTCCCACCTTGGTCTCCCTCAAAGTGTTGGGATTACAGGGATGAGCCACTGCACCTGGCCAACACATTGTTTAAATTATTGATTTTCCTTGATGAAAGATCCAGGGATCAGAAGTTCAAATACTTAATTTCCACTGTCAGGTCCACAAACTGACCACTCAGTTTCAATCTTCCTTACTTCTACAATGGGACCATCTAATTCATGGAGATCTTAGTTCTTGCATTTGTAATATTCACAGACACTTGTAGGTGGTTGATTAAGAGGAATCTGATTATCATTTTAAGCTAATATTTTTGCCTAGCTTCTAAGTGCTAAGCACATTCACATATATGGTGGGAGGCCGATGCTGATGATGCAGGACTGTGAACCCCAAAACTGGGCTTAAGCCAGGAGGGTTCTTGGCTTCATTCAGGAAAGAAATCGAGGGCAAGCCCGTGGTGTGAGAGAGCAATCTTTTATTGAACAGTGCTGCTCCTCGCAGAGCACAGCTAATTCATAGGCAACACACCAACTCCTACTTGGCAACTCTATTTATACTCATGTAAACCCACTTTCAGTTACATGCAAATTAAGGGGTGGGTCAATGCAAATTGAGGGGCAGGTTGTTTAGAGCTTTCTGGGAAAGGGGTGGTAACTTCTAGGTTGTTTTGCCCTGGAAAGGGGTGGTAATTTCTGGGTCTTTGCCTTGACATTTGTAAACTGTCATGGTGCTGGTGGGAGTGTCGTACGCTAATAAGCAATGAGAGCATCTAGGGATGCCTTTTGTCACATCTGCTGGTTCCCACTATTTTCTTAGCTTCATCCCGTTTTATCCAGATACTGTTTTGGTCAGCAGGGTTGTGACCAGAAAACAGGTCCTGCACATCTCCTACCTCACTATCGCTCCAATTCTGCAGATCAGGAAACTGGAGCTTGGATATATTCAATGACATTGTCAAAGTTACACAGTGGGCGACTTGTTGAGCCAAGTCTAGAATGTGGGTCTTTTGACTGCATCACATGCTTGTTCTCAGAACCACAGGGTTCTGTTGTAGACAGAGTTGCTATCTGTGTATATCTTCATGAAATTAGTATGTCTTATCTCATGTCAGGCTTGGTCTTTTTTTTTTTTTTTTTTTATGTTAAGCCATTTTACCCTACTCTTTTTTTCATGCCTTTAGTTTCAGAGAGGAGACCTTAAGATCACCTTTCATTTTGCTCCTTTTTCTTGTCTTCCCTTTTCTGGGTTCAAGATCTGGTTCCACTTCTGAGTCTCAGGTTCCTAATCAGTTAAAATGATACAATGCACCTAAAAAGGCTTTGGAAATTGCAAAATGCTTATAAAGTATTGATATTCATTATTATGACTAAGCTTGCAATTCAAACCACGATTCTGTATTTGTTCATGTTCAGTGTCATTTCCTTCACCTTTTAGGGTCTGACTTCCTGACATTTCCCCTCTCTTCTCTCGAAGTAACTCAAAATGAGACTCACTTGCACCATGGGGCACCTCTCTTGGCCCCTGTCATGTGTCGTTTTTGTCATTGTGCATTTCCAGATAACCCTTCTTCTGCCTAAATGGCTCAAGCACAGACTTTTCTGCTGTCCCCATCACTGACTTATTTTTGAGTACAGATTCCACCTATATGACCGTGGCCCGGAAAGAAATTCTGAAACCTAAAACAGTTCCTGCTGGTTAATATCTTTCTGTCAGGAGCTCTGCCCTGATTTAGACCAATTCTTGACAGCTTCCCAAGGGCAAACACCTGCAAAAAAAACTGCCAGTAGCCACAGGTGGATTCCAGAACCTGAAGCTGATCTGAGTTTGAGAGCTCATGGATTCTTCATGAAATTGTTTTGGAAAAGTGAGGGGAACATCAGTTCCCTGCAAGTCATTTTGTTATTCCAAGGGAACAAGAATTCAGAACATCTGTTGTTTCAAAGGTGTTTACACAGACACTTAGCGATGCTGCAGGTCCATGATGTTTGCCAGTTATTTCCAAATACTATATCAGCAAGAAGTATCTTTAGTCTTTGGGGGATATTGTACATGGCAGACACATTGTTGACATCTGGCAGGTTCATATGCAGCCACTGAGATCTTTCAAAACAAAACTGTTGCAAAGGATATTTAAACCCAGAATGTCAGTTGGGAATAAAATGTTCCCTTCTTTGACTGTCTTTCCTGGTGTGAAATGTGCAAATTTTAAAGATTAGGAATGAGTCAATTTAGATATTCTGAAACACAGAAAGAGAAAGAAAGCATTTTTCTGAATGTCATCCCCTTCTAAAATTATGGGGAAATCTTTGCAGTTTCTTTAAAGGAAAATGGAAGAATTTGGTACATTTTGTACATTCTCTTCACTGGATTCATTCTGGTACATAACTGCCTTGCTGGCAGTTCACTGTCATGTGCCCCGGAATTGGGTTAGGCTCAAATTCTGGATTCACAGCTGTGTGGTTCTGAGCAGTGTGTTTAACAATTTGGGGCTCACAGTAAAAGGGCATCTTGACTGTCCCCATCTCCTGGGATTGTTTTGAGAAATAAGCATAATATCCACAGGAAGTTGAAACCAGTGCCTGGCACAGTAAATGTTAGCTGCTCTTGTGTTATTATGTAGAAGTTAATATAGGAAGAAGAAAAGTATTATATGTGTTTTGGGTTTGGGTTTTTTTTTTTTTTTTTTTCAGAGAAAGGTGGTTAACATTAGGCAATTCTTTTCAGAAGTTGATCACAGATTTACAGGAATGTATCTATGAAATTACTGTACTTGACTCATCCTGAAATTACATGATTCAAAAATCAAAGCAAAGCGACTGCTCTTCTAGACTTCCCAAGACACTGGTTTTATGCTATTGTTCAGTTACGCAGAAAATGAATATCCAGTTTTAGCCTAATGCTTTGTACAATCCATCTCTGTTTAACACTTTCGCTGCCCCTTACAGTTCTAATAATGTAAGTCTTGGTGGAGAAAGGAAAACTATTCAACTGTGAATCCATCATTAAAAAGTGGTGTTAAGAGCTAGGGCTAGCTCAAGAGTTTTCATTTACATTTATGCTTTTACTGATGTCTTTGATTGGTAACCCATTAAGATGGCAAGAACAGACAAATCCTTCATAGTGCTTAGGTCTCTGATGTGGTTTGTGGCTTTTAAAGACATTAAGGTAATAGGAGATTGGCAACTACATGTTAATCAGTGTCCAGAATAATTGGTAATGAACACACAAAAGTTGTACTGCAGGTGCCAAGAAAGTAATAAAAACAACTTGAACTATTGTAGGGGGATACTGAAGCCGTATCTCACAGTCACTAAGGTAAGTGTAGGGAGAAAACTCAATTGGCGAGAATCAACCACTACCGATTATACAGTAGGCTAGTACCCTCAGTTGCAAGACTGAATATGAAGAGGGGAGAAAACAGGAGATTTTTGAAAACCTGGTGTCAAAACAATGTCAGTATTACTGATGAATATTAAGAAAATTCACAAAAATACTCATAAGCAAGGGATCGCTTGATGGAAGCATATCCCATGCCTTTTTAGAAGTTAATAGCTGGAGAGTTTTGGGTCCTTGGCAGGACCCAGTTCTGTGTTGACCTTGTAGCCCATTTGCGGGATTTCAGACTTCTTCTAAAATTCTGAGAAGTGTTCCCCAAGCCTCCAGTTTCAGGGCCAGTTCTCTGCTCTCGGAGAATCCCACCCCCGCCTCTCACTCTCTGAGCCGAGGTTTAGCCACCATTTTCCAGGAGAGAAAGTGATTGAAAGGAAGCCCGAGAACAAGGAAAGAGGAAGGGTATCTGGAGCCCCTCCCGCACACCCACGTTTTTGTATCATGAGTGGTAACTTTCTGTTCTCTTGACGCCAGGCCTGTGCCTTCTAACCACACAGCTGGGAGCCCACAAGAGTCGCTGATTGGCAAACCTCAGATTGTAAATCTAAGAAGGAATGACAGGGGAGAGCGGTGGAAATTTCTTAAATAATGATGAGTGATAATAATTCTAATAAAGATTACATCAGAAGCCTGACGCCACGCCTCATGCCTGTAATCCCAGCACTTTGGGAGGCCTAGGCCGGTGGACGGCTGGAATCCAGGAGTTCAAGAGCAGCCTGGGCAACATGGTGAAACCCTGTCTCTACAAAAAATACAAAAATTAACTGGGTGTGGTGGTGCATACCTGTAGTCTCAGCTACGCAGTGGGGCTGAGGTGGGAGGATGGTTTGAGCCTGGGAGGTGGAGGTTGCAGTAAGCCAAGATCGTGCCACTGCACTCCATCCTGGGCGATAGAGCCAGACCTTCTCTCCAAAAAAAAACAAAAAAACAAACAAACAAAAAACACAAAAAAAAATTCCATTGGCTTATAACCTTACAATTTACAAAGGATTCTAGCTAAGGAGCAAATCAAAGTTGACAATGCCCATAAGAGCAGACCTCAGTCAGAACATAACTGGTAAAACATCTGAGATGGCGGGGAATGAAATGCTGATCACAGTCAAGTGAAAGAGGAAAACTATGTAATTGCAAGGATTGTGGTAACTGTTTCTCCTGTCCCTTTTTGATAAGGACAGATTCTCTTTTGGTAGCATGTCTATTTTAAGAAAGTCAAGGGCATAGTTTTTAGGGAGAATGTTGACAGCACTTGCAGAAGCAAAATGAAAGGTGAGGAAGAAGGCAGCATGAGGTCGGCACACATAATCCAATTCAGAGTCATCAGACTTCATTTTTTCCCTAAAAAGTTGCTGCAAACAGAGGAAGAAGGAAGAATGCAAGGAACAAGAAAGAAAAACCACCAGAGCTTTAAATGTCAAAGAATAGTAAACACACAGGAGCAGATCATTCCGGCAGTCAGCCTTGGCTTCATTTCTTCCATTTCTTTTCTCCTGTCTTCAGCGTCTCTGCTGGTGCTCCACTTTGTCATGTACGGTTTTTCTTCCAAGATCACACGGTTTCATCTTTACAGATGTTCCTGTTTATTTAAAAGAAGTTATGTCACTTTTCTTTTCCCTCCCGAGATGGTGCTCACTTTATCGTAGAAGGAATGTTATCTTCGAAGCTCTTCTCACCTCTTAGACTCTGCCGTGCCTCTGTTTTAAGATGCAAACGTCCACGTTCTCATGGCCTCCTTCTCTTGCTTTCCGCACTCTGCTCAGCTCACTGTGCTTCTGCTGCGTTGGTCTTCTTGCTATTTCTTAAAAACCTCCTGTTTCTTGCATTTAATGGCAATCGCTTTTGCATCAACCTAATAGATTCTGTCTTGGGAGTCTTTGCACCTGCTCTTCCCACTAACTGGGATGCCTTTCTGAGGACTCACATGGTCTCCTAACGGTCTCTCTCACCTGCACAGGTTATTCGAGTATCTGCTCAGATGTCACTTTATCAGAAAGGCCTTCTTTGACCAACATCTATAAAATATCCCTTAATCCAGCTCCATCCCCTCTACCTTCTTTCCCCTCCTTTATTTTTCTTTCTTTTTTCCCCTGAAGATGGGTTCTTGCTATGTTGCCCTGGCTGCTCTTGAACTCCTGGTCTTCAGTGATCCTCCCACCTTGGCCTCCCATTGTGCTGGGATTACAGGCATGAACCACCACACATAGCCCCTTTTATTTCTTTTGATAGCACCACTCATTACCTGGCATGAGAGCACATATTAATTTGTGTACATTTTATAATGAAGTTATCACAAAATCCTAAACTGCTAGCACAGGGGGCTATGCATTAGGGGCTCCAGAGAGAGCCCTTTTGCCCTTGTGCCATGCCCACTGAAGTCCCAGAGTCTGTATAGAGTAGGTGCCCAATAAATATTACTGAATGAGTGAAGGTTTCTCACTTATTTCATTCCTTTCTTTGCACTTGGATTCCACTTCATTATAGAGACTTCTATTCAGTACCTGTAATCAAAGGGCTTTCTTTTCAGTTTGAACTATGTGATTTGTTGAAAGGCTGAGTAGGGAATGAGCTTACTAAACCGTACCTCCCTGTCAAAACATTTATTGGCTTTTACCACACACTTAGTGAGACCCTATTGATGCTGCATTTTGAGAGCACTAAAAACTAATAAGCCAGAAGAAGTGGCCAGCATATATGGTCTAATAGATTCAAGGTTGAAGAATCTGCAGCGACAGTAATTTGTACAAGTCAATAAGTACTTCCTAGATTGTCTATATTTTTTTAAATACACAGTTTTTATACCTAGTTTAGAAACAACAAAAGTATATACTTAGTGTTCTATCATCCATGCAGGCTTTATTTTCAGTGAAACTCAGAGGAAATAGGTCTTTCCAACAGTGTTTGCCATAGTTACACCCTTTTCTAGGGCTCTGCTCATTTTATTACATTTCACACTCATCCTTTTCCGTTGAGAACCTATAGAAATAATGCAAGTAAGTAACATTTGTTGTGCACTTTCTATGTGCCAAGCCCTTTTCATGCATTTCCTCATTTAATTCCTCTACTTAATTAGGCAGGTAAAATGACATAATCCTCATTTTAAAGATGAGGCTTGGAAAGGCTACACAGTCAGGATATAAACCCAGGTCTGTCCGATTTCCAAGCTTCCACTTCTAACTGCCTGGTAGACCCTCTCTTCTACTTCCTTTTCCTTTTTTAAAAAATTTTATTTTATTATTATTATTATTATTATTTTTGATGGAGTCTCACTCTAGGAGCCCAGGCTGGAGTGCAATGGCACAATCTCGGCCCACTGCAGCCTCTACTTCCCGGGTTCAGGCAATTCTCCTGCCTCAGCCTCCCAAGTAGCTGGGATTATGGGTGCCCACCACCATGGCTGGCTAATTTTTGTATTTTTAATAGAGACATGTTTTCACCATGTTGGCCAGGCTAGTCTCGAACTCCTGACCTCAGGCGATCCACCCACCTTAGCCTCCCAAACTGCTGGGATTACAGGTATGAGCCACCATGCTCAGCTGACCCTCTCTTCTACTTCCTGGCACCCATACAATCAAAATCCTCTGGCACCCGGAGCCAGATAGAAATGATAGGTAGCGGTGTAGAAGTCTCACAGTTACCCCAAAACCCACAGAGGCCTGTCCTTAATAATAATGTTTTTAAACCGACAAAAGAAAACTAGCTTTCAGAATAACATGGAAAATGAATTAGCTGCTATAAAAATTTAGGAATCTGGAGATCTTGGGGACACAGATGAGGTTAACGAAGCAGCATCTGGGTCCCAGCCCAGGCTACAGGCCCCAGAGGAAGGAGGTGAGGGCAGAGCAAGCAGGAATGAGGTCCAGGAAAGAGCTCCTTCTCAGATCCCAGGATTTTAAAGAAAGTCTGCTGAGTGTTTTCTTCCTATTACCCTGTAGTTCCAGCTTTGATCTGAAGGGAAGAAGTTGCTTCCCTTCTAAACTAGATTTGTTTTATGACCTAAGGCATGTTCATTTGGGCAACGTGAGTATGACATTTTTCTCCCACCCATGTTAAGTCTAATTAATTTATCAAGCACTTGCCAGTTTTCCCGTTCTTGCCCATAACTACCCTCAAATCTTCCACTTTTAAAGTGAATTTGGTTTTGAAGTTACTTGCATTTCTTATGGTCTACTAGAAATTTTCTGGTGTTTTTTTTTTCATGTTTGATTTTTCTAAGACTACTGTGCTTTTGTATTCATTTAAATTGTCAAAAAGGATGTTGTCAAGATATGCTGAGGGAGCCCCTTCCTGCAGAAATGTTGCCATATTAATTGGAAATTAGCCCTTTACTGACTTGAAGCTTGCATCTTCTCAATCCAGTAATTAGCTGAAGTGCTACATTTTTAAAAATAATTTAAGCTCTTCTTTCATTATATTTTTTCGATTTTTCAGAAGGCAAGTTTAGACACATACTTTATACAAGATGAAAATATTACATAAAAATCATGATACATCTGAATTATGTATTTCAAACATTTTTACTTAAATACCACACATGTCCACATAGCAATATTTACACACATTTTGGTAAAACAGGCTGAGGGCATTTGGGGGTACGGTATTCAGTTAGTGACCTGTATCTAAGTTGACACATCTCCCTTAAACTGTTTACTTGATTGAATTGATTAGGGACTATTAAAAAATAAAATTATCCTTGAGAAGCAAAGAGTAAACACATATATAACATAGTTCTAGTTCTTGTACTGGACTCAATTCAGTCTGTAATTTTTACTGAGTCCTGATAAAGGTCTTGTGCTGTGATGGGTGCTACTGAAGATATATCTGGAGTCTTTTTGTTGTTGTTTTTTGTTTTATTTTTTTGAGACAGTCTCACTCTGTTGCCCAGGCTAGAGTGCAGTGGCACAATCTTGACTCACTGTAACTTCCACCTCCCAGGTTCAAGCGATTCTCCTGTCAGCCTCACAAGTAACTGGGATTATAGGCACTTGCCACCACACCTGGCTAATTTTTGTATTTTTAGTAAAAACGGGATTTCACCATGTTGGCCAGGCTGGTCTTGAACTCCTGACAGGTGATCCGCCCACCTCAACCTCCCAAAGTGCTGGGATTACAGACATGAGCCACCACGCCCAGCTGATATATCTATTATTAATGTAGGTTTTGATGCTTGCCCTCAAGGATTTAAAAGACAGCATTGTAATTTGCAGGTAACCTCTGAGTTATAACCACACATGTGAATCTGCCAATTTTTTAAGGACCTCGGTGTTGAAAAGATCATATGGAACAATAGCTAGTATTTATTAAGTGTCTATTATGTGCCAGGTTCAAAGTATCTGTTAATTTATTTTACCTTTGTGATATTCAGGAAAGGTATGCGTTATCCCCACTTCACAGATGAGGAAATAGGTTCCTAAAAGAAACTTGCTGAAGGACACACAGATGGTCGAGTCAGAGATCCACTCCAAGCCCTATCTTACTCTAAAAGCCATCTTCTTTTTACTTCCTATCCCATCATAAAATATAAAACTAAATGAAGTGTTGATGGTTGTTTAATGCGAGCAATGCAGGCAGCCAAGTAGGACAATTAAGACTCTGAAATAGCTATTTTGCTTTGACTACTTGGCTTATTTAACTATCTACAGTTACTAGCTAGATGGATAATTGTACAGCCTCTCAATTACTTTAGGTTATGTGGACATAAGCCTGCTGCTGTTTGATTCTGACTCTAATAATATTTGATTTCTTATTCCTAATAGCTCCTTGTCTAGTGAGTATCCTACAGGATGGGGAAAGGTACACTTTGAGGATGACCTCAGTTGCGTGTACTCAAGCGGTCTTCAGGTAGCATAAGCGCTCTCCCTTTAAAGAAACTCGGTGCAGGAAAGTCAGGCTGACAAACAGATATACTAGTACATCATGGTTTCACTACAGAATGACTCTCTTTTAAGGGGATTCACCACCATTTTTGTCTCCTTAGCAAGACTCACTAGCATATTTAAAATATTATTTTAATATATGAATATGAATTATACCTGTTTTTGGAGATATGTCTGTTAAGTGAAGCATAGTCATACCTTGAATTGATTAAACGTTTGTCCTTATACAGAGTACAAAATGCTTCTTTCTCATTCATTCTTTCAATAATTGTAAAAGCAAACAGGGACCGGAGCGGTGAAGAAGAGAAACAGGCATTTGAGTGTGGTCAGTGGAGTCTATTCTATTGACGAATGTTTCACATTTTCTCAAATTTTTCGAGGAAATGTAAAAATATGTTGCCCCAGCTTCCTTTCCAATTTCCGAAGGAACATTTTGGCTGGGAATTAGGAAAACTTCGTTCTATGTATAACATCTATGAAGATGTTTAAACTGTAATTGCATGTCATCTCAAGAAAATGTTCGTTCGGTACAGTGAAGACTGACCTACTTGGGAATATTAAAATGTACAGGGGTTCACATTTTTGTGATAATATTTTATCATTTTGAAAACTTATTCTTAATAGAGCCCCACATTACATTTTAGTAAAGTGGTTTCATTTTCTTTAACACCCATTAATAGCTATTAGAAGTTAAAAAAAAAATAAGGTTTTATATAGATCCTTAGACTACACTTAAGTAATTTGTAATTGACAATTAAATCAGCATGGCAATGCATTATCATAAGCTTGATAGATCTGCCTTTCTTAAAATCCTGAGAAGAAAGGGCCCTTTTGTAAGACACCCACTACAGACTATTCTTGCATTTTAATTGACCACAAAGCACACATTGTCTGCATGTAAGTGCTTGGTAATCATCTTTTACAAGTTTCCTTTTGTTGAAGATTTTGATGCTGCCTATGGTAGTCTGGTTCATGCTAGAAACACTGTCCTTAGTTGAAATGTGGGATTAGCCACAGCCATACTTAAATGATTGACCTTGCCATGGTCATAATATAAAAAATAGAGTTAAAGCTTTTCACTTTGAAAGCCCGGGTTTCTCATTCTCTCCTTCCCTCTCTTGTTTCTTCTTCTCGCTAAAGACCCATGAATGTGTGCTCACAAAGCTGGGTCTGCATGTGGGCCTGATGACAGTCACACTGATGATGACCCCATTCCTGGGCAGCTGATGGGCGTTGGAGTCACCTGTCCAACCATAGAATAGGCATGTGGGCTATGTTTGTAAACTCTGGACTCTTTTCTCATCCCTAGGAAATCTGTAGACTCACTGTATAGAAATGCCAGTTAAAATAGTTACATGTTGAGATCAAAATAGAGAAACACTGAATTTGAGAGAGAATTCTAACCATTCATTTATCTGTCTCCCAAGCAGCTTCTGAAAATTCTGTAGTTGATTAGATTAATTTCCAGTTTTGTCTACTTCCCTACATCCTACACTAACAATAGCACTTATCTATATAGTATAAACCTTTTTTTAAAAAAGTGTATTCTCTGTATTTCAAACTATTAAAATTGCAAAAAATTCAAAGGATTGATTTTCATATAATTTGCTAGAATCTGGGATAAATCAAAATACCAACAGAGTTTTTTTTTTCACTCTAATATCTAAGAACACTGTTTTATAACATGGACATAATCAAGTTTCCTGTGAGTCTGATTAATCTCATAAAGAATTATCTCCTTTACTACATCTTCCTTCTATTGTTTAACCCTGATTTTGTGGGTTTGCATATGAGATAAATGCATTACATTAAAGGTGAAAACGTGTGATAGGTGTTTTTAAGTAGCTTGTAAAGTGTGGAAGTTACTTAGGTATTGATACCCAATTAGTAGAAATTAAAATTGTAATCTGGGAAGAAGAAAGGAGTATCGTATAATCAGATGATGAAGTATCTTTACATTGGAATATAGTTCCATGCGCATGACAGCTGCTTGGTGATGTTTTTAAAATTAAATTGAATTAATAAATTCAAGGGGATCAAACCACACTTAAAGTGATGATGGCACGAATCCCTCTACGGGGCAATGTCTGCCACACCGCAGTGTGGCCAGGCTAACAGGGAGGAATGCGTGAGATAAACATTAGCATCAGCACTACAAGGTCATGAGTTCTCACTGCCAAACATAATGGGTTGATATGACTATATAAAAGAAGGGAAGAAGGCCCCCAGCCCTGAGGACTTTCAGTGGCAGGAGGAAGGCACAGTCCAAGCAGCAACTGATGAAAATGTGGAGTCTGCTGTACAAGTGTATAAATTGTTTATTTTATGGGACGAAAAGTCATCAAGAGATTTTTCCGAAAGTCAGGCATGGATAGACTAGCTGGCAGGAGTCGTCTTTACCTTTAGTCCTGCCGTCTCAATTGCATCCTACTGCTTGAATCATGTCACAAGGTATTAATGGAAGAAATTAAGACTGGTGAGACAGCAGAGACTCTCAATTCCAAAACTCCAACAGCAAAAGAATTGATCATTTTAGAATACCTTGTAAGTCAGTAGTGAAAACATTGTAACAGCTCTCCAGAGGTCTTTTTTTTTTCATTTCTGGCATTGCTCTGAAACCTCACTAATTCGGAACAGTTTTTCCTAAAATTGGAGAATTTCCCAAATGTAAGCTATTTTTGTAAATATTATCATAAACTAAGGCATATATATATGTGTGTGCGTGTTGAATGAAAATAAATATGTCACAACAGGGCTGTATTAAATGTTTCCTAAACTTTAAAATATCAAGATACATTGTTCACTTTTAACTTTTACTCAAAAAAAAAAAAAAGGTGCATATTCTTTGGGACTTCTAGTTAAGATTGTGTTTTAACTTAGGGCCCTTGATGTAGTTCAGAGATAGAGCACATTAAAAGAATTATACTCCACAATCAATTGTAGTTTGTTTGAAAATAAAAAGATGTTCTAGTTTATAATATTAATATACTATAACATATTACCTCATTAGAGCAATAAAAAAAATCTCAATAGGAACTCAATCATGACAGCCAGAATCTTTATAAGGAACTCAAACAAATCAGCAAGAAAAAAAAATCCCATCAAAAAGTATGCAAAGAACATGAATAGACAATTCTCAAAAGAAGATATACAAACAGCCAACAAATGTATGAAAACATGCCCAACATCGCTGATTATCAGGGAAATACAAATTAAAACTACACTGAGATACCACCTTACTGCTGCAAGAATGGCCATAATTAAAAAGTCAAAAAACAGTAGATGTTGGCACGGATGTGGTGAAAAGGGAACACTTTACATGGGCTGGTAGGAATGTAAATTAGTACAATCACTATGGAAAAGTATGGGGATTCCTTAAAGAATTAAAAGTGGATCTACCATTTGATCCAGCAATCCCAGAGGAAAGGAAGTCATCATATGAAAAAGACATTTGCACACACATGTTTACAGCAGCACAATTCGCAATTGCCAAGACATGGAACCAACCTAAGTGCCCATCAACCAATGAATGGATAAAGAAAATGTGAGATATATATACACACACACACATACATATACATATATATTTATATATCATGGAATACTACTCAACCTTAAAAAGGAACAAAATAATGTCTTTTACAGCAACTTGGGTGGAGCTGGAGGCCATTATTCTAAGTGAAGTAACTCAGGAATGGAAAACCAAGTATCATACATTCTCACTTATAAGTAGGAGCTAAGCTATGAGGATACAAAGGCATAAGAATGATATAAAGGACTTTGGGGACTTGGTGGGGAGAGTTGGGAGGGGGGTGAGGGATAAAAGACTACATACTAAGCACAGTGTAGACTGCTTGGGTGATGGGTACACTCAAGTCTCAGAAATCACCACTAAATAACTTATCCAAGTAACCAAAACCCACCTATACCCCAAAAACTATTGAAGTAAAAATATAAAAACTATTAAGCCCTTATTCCCAAGAGACTAAAGAAACTCTTAAAAAATGAGGAATACAAAGGAACTTTTAAAATTTCATAAAAGACAGCTATCTTAAACCGACAATTGGGTAAGAGATGAGCAACGGCACAATTTGTCAACATTCACAATATAATGTACTGGAAGTTCTGATCATAGCAATAAATCATGGAACCCAAATAAATAGATACATTCATTAGAAACACAAAAGATCCAAATTTCATCATTTGCAAGAAAGATAAATAAAAGTGAAAACCTAAAATCTGTATGAATTTAAGAGCTGTGTGAATTTAAGGACAGTGTACTGAAGAAAACTTTTAAGCAACAGCTTTACCTTAAATCGGTAGTTAACACGTGGGAACTGTCTGAAGAAAACATTAAGTCCTCTCAGAGAGAAAATGTTAGGATTTCAATAAATTTAGAGTTAGCCTATACTTCTAGATGGAAAGAGCTAGTGCTCTAAATACATTAAATTTTTCCCGGATAAATCCAAGGGTTTAGAACAAATACCAATAAAAATTTCAGTAGCATTTTTTTAATTGATTTGAATTTATTCTAAATCTCAGCTTGAAGTTCCCTTTGAAAAGGAAGCATAATGCTAAGAGTAACTTGCCGTACCAGGTGTTAGAAAGCATAGCTACCAGTTTTTCACCATTAAAGCAACATGGTACCAACCTAACAAATGACGGACGGATTCAGTAGCATGAAATCTGATATGTAGACATACACATCTTACCCCAAAACCCCAGGGAAGAGGATTGTGTCATAAATGATATTGGTTAAACTTCCCACGTGAAAAAAAGAAATAATTCACATTGCATCTTCACCTTCCACCGTGCACCAAAATAAATCCTGAATGGATCAAATAGCAAAAAAGGAAAACAAAAAAAAGCACAAAGGTAAAAATCTACTCTCAGGGTAGGTAAGACTTTTTATGTTAAATAGAATAAGCAAATTATTGAAATCTTTGGCTATATGAAAATTTGTAAATTCAGTACCAAAACATTTTAATCATTAAAAGTAAATGATGATTTGGGGAAAAAATTCTTTTTTTAGGAATTAAAATACATAAATAAATATAGAACGATTTCAACTTGATTAAAAAAACAATTTATGACTAAAGCACATAAGCTGATGATAAAAGTAGACAAATGACAATAAACATTGGGAGAAATATTTATCTTCACTAGTATTCAGAGACATGCAAATAAAACAGTGAAGTAACAGGTCATCACTCATCATATGTACAAAGTTAAAATTAATGGTGCACTTGAGAATAGCAAGCCACTCTTTTATATGGGGGGAATGTCCATTGCAAATCTGCAAAGCAATTTAGTAATTTATGTTAAGATGTAAAACAGTTATCTTCTCTCTGAAGAAAATCAGAATTATCCACACACTTTCATAAGAATTTTCATCTCAATGCTGTATATAAAAGTAAAAATTTACAAATGCCCTTAATATCTAATCTTAGAGGAATGGTTAAATAAATTATGGGATATTTATAAAATGAAATAATATATAATCCTTTGAAAATATTTTCAACAGTAATTACTTTTGCGAGAAAATATATCATGTTGTGTAGAAAGGATTAAAATTCTGATCAATACAACCACAGTTTTATATAAAGCGATAAAGTATATGGATTGAAAATGACTAAAAGGAAATATTACCAAAAGTTAAACAATTTTGTATCTAGTGAGATTGAGGTGTAGATAATTTTCTTCTTTATACTTATCTGTGTTTCTGAGCATTACCATGAGCAGGAATTGCTTTTGTAATCATTAAAAACAAGAAATGTTATTTTAAAGAGAATCACATTCTGTGTCCAAATTATCACTAAATCTGAGTTAATGGCATCTAAATGAAGAGTCTTTCAATGGTAAAGTTTTAGTAGTATAATAGTATAATATACGCTCAGTGGGAATTCAGTATATTTCATAGATAAGTTTCATTTGTAGCAGGATGCTAAATATAGGCTAAAACATGGAATGATCTTCCAGAGATACGTAGATAAATAATTGTTATAAAACAAGTCTTGTTTCTGCCCGAGATAGCCTAGAAAGAGGATTGAATAAGATGCTCAGAAATGCTCCAACTGACATTTTATTAAGTCAACATGGTTTTGGTATCATTTGGGGCAAGATCTGTTCTCAGTGGCTTTGCACAGCCCTCAGAATAATTTTGCAGGCATTTTGGCATTGAGCCTTCATTTAAAGAATGAAAATGAAATGCACTCCAGTGCTTGCAGCATCTTTTTGAGTTTCTTCTGCGTGTGTGTGTGTGCGCGCGTGTGTATGTGTTGTTTTGTTTGTGTGAGTTTTTCTCCCCCCCATAAAGTATTCCTTTTGAAGTTCAGAGCTTAGGCAGAGAAAGGCTGAGTTTGGCGGGTGTAACTTTTGGATGCATAAAACAGCAGCTTTAATCTCAGGTTATGATTGACACCAAACAAAATGCAGACTCTCTCTTTGTTCTCCAAAACGCAGTGGAATCCTTGCGGGTATTTGTGGTGTTGGGTGTGCATGTGTGCACACTTGTATATGTGTGTGCTGTTTGTTCAAGGTAAGAAAAATGTTTGCAAAGTTCAGCTGACAACAGCTAATGAATTTGGCATCCTTCAAGCTGTCTCCTAAGAAGCAATTCTGATGACAGACCTATGAGGCACACACCAAGGGGATGTGACAAGAGTCTCAGTGGGGATCTCAGTTGGGATGATTCCCTGCTGAGAAGACCGACAAATGCACTGCAGAGACCTCTGGTAACCAGGCTAAGAGTGGGAGAGCTTCAGATGTGACTGTCACACTGCCTGTCCCCAACACAATCCACCGGTCGCATCATGGGGTGATAAACGCCCATATCAAATTAGAACTGTTACACCGAGACAAGGTATTGAAGAAAAATTAGGAAGTTTTAACTTCCTCAGGGATTTTGTTTTCTCAATTTTTTCGAAGGAGTTTGAGGCTTTTCATCTTTCATCATTTCTCTAATATTGCTACCAGAAAGGCACTGCAGCTGCCCCCAAAGACTTGAAAGAGGGAAGGAAATGCTCTTCAAAGATTACTGGAATCACATGGAGTCCCTGGTGGCCTCTTGAAAAAAGTAAGACAACATTTTATACCATAATTGTGCACAGAATCCCCATTATGTTTATTACTTGATTCCAGATTACCCCTATTTTCATCCTATCACACATGTATCAGTTTCTCCTGTTGTAAAACACCCCTGTGCCTGTGCCTTTCTCCCACTATAGTTCTCAAATCAATTGGTCATTTTTACTCTATTATGCACCAACATTTATTGAGTACCTACTGGTGTCAGTATCTTAATAGGCATGGGAAATATGGAAATTCTCATCTGGTACCTGAGCTCAAGGAGCCAACACTTAATGGGCCCAGACAAGAAACAAATTTCCTAGTCCATCTTGCTGCCAATAAGGCCCACATACAAATTAAATCCCACAAGTGCAAGTGGTTTGCAGAATAAACGTTTATTCTTACACTTATGAATCTACAGATCAACAATGGTTGGCAGATCCAGGGCCTATGGCTCTTTCAAACTGTGAGTCAGCTGAGGTTGGCTTTCAAACTGTGACTGGGCGTCAAAATCTCCACATGTGTTGTATTCTGGGACCCAGGGGGAAGGAACAGTAGATTCCCCAGCATAGCTTTTCTCATGCAGAGAAAACCAAAACACACAAGCACCATTTAACCTAATGTTTAGGGCAACATGTTAATGTGAAAGCAAGTCACATTATCAAGCCCAATGTCAGCGAGTGGGGACATACCATATGCCACTCCACTCTATCGTACTATAGAGGCATTATGATCGAGGAGGGCCACTAAGGATTGCAAAATAATCCATGTAACACAAAATTTGTGACAATGAAGTATAATAAATGATAAACAAGCAGAAGTATATTCAGAGTTTAGATGAAGTATCAGGGAAAATATTTCAGAAGAGGGGTGTATTAGTCAGGGTTCAGCCAAAGAAACAGAACTAGCAGGATCAATAGATGATGGATATATAGGTAGGCAGAATCTGATAGTTAAATAGAAAGGTGGATGAATAGGTAATTCAATGATAGGTGATAAATGGATGTTTGTTACAGGAATTTGACAACACAGTTGTGGCAGTAGGTTAAACAGTCTCTGTAAGGTTTTTTTCTCTATATCCGGTGCTGGAACTTGAAGACTGTAGACCAAATAGTTAACAAGGAAAGATGGTACAGTGGAAGAGATCAAGGGCAGGCTAAAGCCCACAACCACAGCTTGAACTGCTTGAGGATGTGCTGAAATACTTACATGTTCTTGTTGTCTCTGTCTCAGTAAGGTTCATTGACCTTGGTGAGAGAGCTAAACACATGCCTGGCCCAGAATTCAGAGAAACTGAGGGCGGAGGATCCAGGTCAAGGCAGAACAATTGCAGGACCAGTTGCTGCTTCCCACCAAAGAGGCGAGTCAGCAGATCAGTAACAAGGTGTATGAGCTACAAAATAACTGTTGCTTCCCTTCTGTCCTGCAGATCTCCCAAGAATCTTGTGTCTCACCCTAACTAGAAATATTTTTAAATTAATTTTGGGAAATGTAGTTTGGCCTGGCCAAACTACATTTGACTCGTTACAAAGGCTTTGACTCGTTTCAAAGCCATCATGAGAGGCATCTAATTGAAACTACTAGAGAAAGTAAATTAGGAAACACTTTCAGGGTAGATGATATATGAACTACAACTGTAAGGATGAGCAGGAGTTAACTGGGAAGGGGAAATGCCAATTTAGGCAGACACCAAGCATGAGAAAGGCAAGTCTCAGGAATATGGAAGATCCTGGTATAGAAGTCTGACAGCCTAAGCCACTGGGAACACACTTGTAGTCAAAGCTGTATTTACATAATTGTGGCAGCAAAAGAGAATGCATGCCAAGAGTATGACAGGAGAACTTGGAAAAAGAAAGTTGGAAGGAGCTTTTTGTAGACATAGGGCTTGTGCTGCATGATTCTAATGGGGTTTTCAGGAACTGGAGAACAGTCCTGTATTGGATGTTTTCAGAAAGCATTGGATATCATTATGGACTCAACTGTTTTCTCCCTAAAATTTGTATGTTGAAGTCCTAACCCTGGTGCCTGGAAATGTGAATGTATTTAGAGATAGAACCTTTAAGGAAGTAATTACAGTCATAGGTGTGGGGCCCCAATCGAATAGGACTGGTATCCTTATCAGGAAAAAAAAAAAAGACACTAGAGATGTAAAGGCATAGGGAGAAGGCTGTTGGCAAGCCAAGGAAGGAGATGAGCCTCATGAGAAACCAAACCTGCTGTCACCTTGATCTTGACTTCCAGCCTCCAGAACTGTGAGAAATAAATTTCTGTTGCTTAAGCCACTGAGTTTGTGGTATATTGTCACAGCAGCCCTAGCTGACTAACACAAATATCTTGGTAGTTTTTATGTAGACAACAGGAAGATTAAAGAAGGACTAGAGTTGTCACTGGTAAAGAAGCAATTGGAAGAAGGGGATATTTCATTACTTTTATGTTTGCAGTGTGGCTGTTTCTTTCTCTTGTTCCACCATGATCTCAAATTCTGATTATTTTTATATTATGTGAGTGCTGTTAATGTTTAGTTGGGAACATCATGATCTACCTGTCAACTGCTCACCACCAAAACTGTCTTTCACTTTCTCATTGACATATTCAGAGAGGATTCTCATTTACTGATCCAGAAATTACACGGAATCTCCGTTGTTTACTATGTTGAGTGCAGATTCCTTTGCCTGATTTACAATAGGGGTCCCTAGCCCTGTTAGGAACAGGGCCACACAGCAGGAGGTGAGTGGCTGGTGAGCCAGCTAAGCTGCATCTGTATTTACAGCTGCTCCTCATTGCTTGCATTACCACCTGAGCTCTGCCTCCCGTCAGATCAGCAGTGGCATTCTATTCTCAAAGGAGCACAAACCCTATTGTGAACATCACATGCAAGGGATCTAGGTTGTGTGCTCCTTATGAGAATCTAATGCCTGATGATCTGAGGTGGAACAGTTTCATCCCAAAACCATCATCCCCCCTCCCACCCCCACACTCCACCCTTCCGGGTGCCAAAAAGGTTGGGGACTGCTGATGTATAAGATTCACAGTACAGCCTCATTCTTCCTAGTGTCTGTTTCTCCACCTTTTTCAAGACAAGCTCTTCTATTTGGCCTTGTTTTTACCATCCCTCATGTAATCTGCCTCAGGCTAGTCTTCTCTGCAGGACTATCTTGGACTTTCCCTCCATATCCTACCCCAGTGAAGGCACACCCTTCAAGAGTCTCCCAAGTCTTGTCTCTCTGCAAAAGTCTCCCTGGTGACTCCAGCACACTCTTAGCACCTGCCCTTCCTTGGAGCTCTTGTGGCCCATAAAATCCCGCAGTAGTAGACACTGCATTCTTCTTTGTTTCCCAAATTAAGCTGTGTCTTTCTAACTTGGTTATAAGTTCCTTGAGGGCAGGAGCCATGCCCCGTGCCTCTTTTGAATCCTCCTTAGAGGAATTCAACTTTAGATAACTAACACTGTAGTCCTTCAGAAAAAGAAACGTGTGGCTTACGTAGCTCATCAGTTTTTTTATTTTTATTTTTTGAAACTGGGACCATATTATGACATCTTTGTATCTCCTTTTCTCCTGAGATGATATCATTGAATTAATCATATATTCAGCCAGCCAGTATTTTTGAGCGCCTATTTTTATGCTTGGTGCTTTGATATTTAAGCTCAGTCCTGAAGGATACACAGAAATAAACCCAGTCACAGGGTGGGGATCACTGGAGAGTTTTGCATTGGTAGAAAACAGCACGAATGAAAGCACAGACACAAGAGAAATTGTGTATTTGAGGAATTGAAAGAAGTTCAGGTGTGCCAAGTGAGCATACCTGAGAGATGAGTTGGAAACATAGGTGGGTCTCATGGGTTGGACTTCATCTTAGGGCAGGGGACACCTTCAAAGTGTTCTAAACAGGAAACAGCTATGAGCATATTTCAGTATTAAATAACTCTGGCTGAAATGTGTAGCATGGATCAGAGCCAGAGAGACTAGGGACAGGGAGATTCCTTAAGAGGTCTGATGGGCTCAACTAACGTAGTAGAAATGGGAGGAAGTCAGTGCTTCTAGAGAAAGTGTTGATCAACGGATTCTCGTTGTGTCTCTGACAATGTAAACTCATGGGCATTCTAGTTTCTATATATTTATGTTCATCAAATTATGCATTGGTTCTGGAATTAAAAATGGACATAAGGCTCTTTTGATCTGGGTGCTAATTGCATGGATATGTTCAGTCTGTGAATATTCCATGAGCTAAACACTTATGTGAACTTTCCTGTAAGTATATAATACTTTTTACTAAAAAAATTTAAAGTATAAAACAATTGGCCCAGGACGTTTTATGCAAGTCTAGAGTTTCTAATTTTTTATAATTTTTTGGAGTCCTTATCTTGCCAAATTCAAAGACATCTTCAAAATCAACTTGTGCTGTTGCTTTTCTGGAAATATCGGACCCAACAGGCCTGCTGGAAGCATAAGAGCTTGCTCTGCTCCTTTGCTTGTCTGTTCAGAAAGTGGGGTGCAGTGCCCCTAGCCCAGTCCTGCAGCCCTGTTATTTTTTAGTTATATGTTAAAGGAGATGGTGATGAATAGCAGAGCACTTATGATTCTATTTCAGAAATCAGGGCAAGGAGCTGAAGGTTTGGCTAGAGTCAGTGAAGGCAAGGATTTTATCTGACCTCTAGGGTCTACCTCTGTCCTCGCCTCCTTTCTCAGGGCATGTGCAGGCCCAGAAGTAGCCTGCTTTGTTTTAAAAGTAGGCTGCCTTCGTGGGTTACTGCCCCAGTTCCCAACTGGTTTCTGAAACTTTCTGCATGTTCCTGCCTCTTATTTGTACTGCCTTGTTTTTTTTTTATTTAGCATTCAAATAAATAATTCATGAGCTCATCTATGGCAAGGTAATTCATAACTTTGTATGTATATATTTTCTCACTCCAACTAGGTTTCAACCCTTTTGTAACGCATTTGGTCTTCTCTTTTGCTGGAACATCCTCCTTTGTCTCCGCTGTCAAGTTTGGATTTGTCCCGGGGTTCTAGTCCTCCTCTACATCCCTTTTTTTTTTTTTTTTTTTTTTTTTTTTCCTCAACTTTCTTCTGGGCTGGTCTCTTCCACTGCAGTATTTCTAACTTCCTCCTCCCCTGGGAGGTGTTGCCCACAGGCTTCTCAAGCTCAGCGTATTCTCAGCAGAGTAACTTATCTTCCCCAATGACCCTGTTTTACCTTTTTTGGTTGCCTTTGGTCAACAGTACCATCATTTGCCAAATTGTCCATGTTGGAAACATCAGAATTATCTTCAAATCCTTGGTTTTCTTCATTCCACCCACTCAGTTGTTCACATTGTGATTCGACTGCTAAAATATGCTTTGGCCCCTCTCCTCTCTCTACAGCTGCTGCCTGGCAACATGGAATAGTGATGCCCATCCCTTCCGTGTACTGCGTGTGTCAGCTTGGGCCATTCTCAATCTCCCAGGCCCTTGCGTTTCCTCATCTGTGTCATGTGGGTGATAATGCAGATTTACGGGATGGCTCTGATAGCTGAGTGATGCAAGCCTTTGTGCCACTGCACTCTAGCCTGGGCAACAGAGCAAGACACCATCTCTGAAAAAGTATAAAAGATTAAAAAGAGCTGTGGATGTGTTATGATAGTTTCAAACTCATCTTCCCTAGACCATCTGGGTTTCTCTTGCATTTCCGTCATGTGATCATATGAATCACCATATTGGTGTCACCTTCCAGGAAGGAAGGCTGATCCACGCCACTGTGGTCTTTATTAAGCTTGTGCGGTTTACTTCTTAGGATTCCCTGGAATCAAAACCACCAGGCAAGGAAGATCCCCAAGTGTACCAAACACCACATTTACATTTTGGATGCCTGGATAATGGTTGAGTTACGTAGTTTCTCTGACCTAGCACTTTGAGCAAGAAGAAAAGGAGTTGCTTGTGCCTTTGCCGCCTCTAAATATTGCAAGAACAAACTTGGTCCCTCTTCCACATAAATGTTATATGCATCTTGCACAAGCTGGACAAGTAGGCAGTGGTTGACGAAGAGAAGAACCTCCCTCACAGGCTTCATAGTCTCTCACTTGTACGGTGGTCTTCCCACTGCCCTTCCTTCCTGTCTCTAGATTCTTCCAAGTTCTGAGTCCATGCTTCATGCTTGATATGGTTTGGCTCTGTATCCCCACCCAAATCTCACCTTGAATTGTAATAATCCCCACATGTCATGGGAGGGACCTGGTGGGGGGTAATTGAATCATGGGGGCTGGATTTTCTCATGCTGTTCTCGTGATAGTGACTAAGTCTCATGAGATCTGATGGTTTTATAAAGGGGAGTTCCTCTGCACACGCTCTCTTGCCTGCCGCCATGTAAGATGTGACTTTGCTCCTTATTCACCTTCCACCATGAGATTGTGAGGCCTCCCCAGCCATGTGAAACTATGAGTCAATTAAGCCTCTTTCCTTTATAAAGTACCTAATCTCAGGTATGTCTTCATTAGCAGTGTGAGAACAGGCTAATACAATGCTGAGTTATCTTTCTAGAGCCTCAAACCTTTCATGGCTTCCTATTGGCAGAGTCTTCAGTGTGAAATGCAATGTCCTTCCTCACTCAGCCCTAGGCTACTTTCTGCCTTGTCTTCACTGTCCCTTTGGCCTCTAGAAACCTGCCAGGGACTTTCTTTTGGAGCTCATAACTTAGTTATGTGCTCAGAGCATTTGTCATATTTACAAGGACTAGGAAAGTAAAAGTAATGCTTACTTTCTACCACTGCAATGTAAAATAAAATTTAATGCACTTTAAAAAGTGAGGCTATATCTCATTAGGAACTGATTTAAGGAAATGTGTGGGGCCTTTAATAGCTTCCAGTGAATTGTTTTTAATAGTAGGCAGAGGATAGAACTCATAAGAGTAATTTGCTGTTGATCTCTGGGGGATCTCAGTGAGGTGGGAAGTCAGCAGGGTGCAGACTGACCTGGGAAGAAATGAGGTGACACCAGCTCCTGGGACTGCGGCACAGTCAACTGAAGCATTAAATACTCCTGAAAATGAATGAAGCAAAAATTACACTGACTTCTGATTCTTGTTCCTTGCCCACAGGACACTTGCTTTTGCCAAGCCACCACAAAAATCTCCCTCCTGCTCCCGTTGCCCTTAATTCTGAAAGTCTTGTCTTCCAATCTCATCTTCAATGCCCAGTTCTACCTGCCTACAGTTTATGAACTCCCAAACTTTAGCATTTATGGAAAGTAATGAAGGAAATATACAGTTTTATCACTTCATTTTCAATGTACCCACATAAATGGTGCTTTAAAATTCAAAAACAATTATGAAAACATCAAGTTTATCATTCCATCTCAAAGAATGTATCAAATCCTTAAAGTTACGAACAGGCCCTTCCTAATCTTTTTGTCTCTCTCCGTTCTAGCTGAATAACTTAATGACTCCACCTCATAGAGCGTGGTATTTCACAAATTGTGTGATATAGCTGCAAGCCACCGAGACTAGGTAACGCACAAGAAGAATGCTTCACGAAGAAATCCATCCTCTGAACAAATGTTTCCTAAGTGTCTACCACATACCACACGTTGTTCTAAAGTGGGGATAAAATGGAGAAACTCTCTGTTTTGATGGAACTTAGGTTCACATGGAGGAAACAGATAATAAACAAGTTAATAAGTAAATAACTTAATTTCAGAGGGTGATATAGAAAGAAAGGTAACATTGAAAGCACCTGAGTATTATATGAGAGCTATGCGTGGCACGTGGAAGCATGCACTTGTAGTCCTACCTACTTGGGAGGCTGAGGTGGGAGGAACACTTGAGCCCAGGAGTTCAAGGCCGCAGGGAGCTATGATTGTGCCACTGCACTCCAGCCTGGGAAACAGAGCAAGACACTATCTCTGAAAAAGTTTAAACAATTAAAAAGAGCTGTGGATGTGTTATGATAGTTTCAAACTCATCTTCCCTAGACCATCTGGGTTTCTCTTGCATTTCCGTCATGTGATCATATGAATCACCATATTGGTGTCACCTTCCAGGAAGGAAGGCTGATCCACGCCACTGTGGTCTTTATTAAGCTTGTGCGATTTACTTCTTAGGATTCCCTGGAGTCAAAACCACTAGGAAAGGAAGATCCCCAAGTGCACCAAAGGTCATATTCATGTTTGGATGCCTGGATAATGGTCGAGTTACATAGTTTATCTGACCTGGTATTTTGAGCAGGAAGAAAGGGAGTTGCTTGTGCCTTTGCCTCCTCTAAAAATAGCAAGAATAAACTTGGTCCATTTTCCACATAACTGTTAAATGCCTAACTGATGAATATTCACCTGTGGCCTTCTTAAGATTTCCCACCTGCCTGAAAGTGGTGCTTGGCAAAACATTAGACCAAAAATGGCCGCTCCATTGTGAACATGTTGTCTGCTAAGTTGTAAGATTTCACAAACCAAAGATAATTTTTGTTTGTTTGTTTTTTATCAACTACGCTATCCATGATAGTTTATTTTAATGGGAAATCCTTACCTTTCTTCTTCTTGTCTTCAATGGACCTTTCTTTACCTACACAGACATAGTCCTCTGAAGCCAGTTCTCGGTGTCTGCTTTCATTTACAGCAGAAAGTCATGATTACTCTTTAGAACAATACCTCTTAAATTTATCTGGTATCTATTTTCAAGTGGCTTCTTGGAATTCCAAGTACTTTATGGTTTATTATTTATACATTTCTATTGATAACTATGACACTTTCTCATGATAAGGGGCTTTACAATTAGTCTTGCTCATTAATCATTCCTGTGCCCTGCTCATCCTGGCAAAGAGGTCCATTTTGAAAATGAGCAAAGAGTCTTTGTGGGAGGAATTTCCATTTGGAATTTAGGGCCCTTGGATTTGTCACTGGGATGGCCACCTCCTGCTTCCACAGTGTGACTGACAGGTCATTTTTGAGTTGCTCAAGTGAAAGCAACTCATGTGAACAAGTTCCCAAGATACTATCAAACCCTTTCTTTAGCAATGCTACTGGGGTCTTACTTTAAACCCACTGTCAGTTTTATGTTTCAGGCAGTGAATTGTGATACTTGGGTCTTTTATGCTTTGGAAGTTTTTTTCTCCCGCAAGGCGGAGCGGGGAACTGGGGTCTGGAAGGATTGCACCATATTCCATCAGTTTCTGGCTTCTGTCCCCAGTACTGATCTGGGCTCCCCCACTATTTGCAGATGTCACTGCTTTGCCTCTATTGCACCCATAGAGAAAGACTCTTCTTCTGAAGTTGATAAATTGGGGTCAGAGGAGCTTTGTGTCTTCAGTGTGACATCAGCAGAATAGAAGAACGTTCATCCATTTGCATGTGTATTTGTCAACTTCACTGAGCTCCTACTATGTATCACACACTTGGTACACTGAAAATCCATTTCTTTTAGACCTTGATCATTGCTTCATATTTACTTAACAAATTTTCTATGTATTCTTTCCATCTTCCAGAGCAATATGGGATGTTTCTTAATTAAACTTGGCAGTTCTCAGTATCTGAAACTAGCAGCTAAATAGATTTAATGTCCTCGGTGCCTCCACATTCCTGGATTGTTCTTTTAGGATTTGAGAGGCAGGCTAGATTTGTGTGCTGTCCCATTCTTATCAAAGAGGGAATCTGTTCTGTCAGGCTCTAGCATATTTCATATTAACACTTCCATTGAAATGATACTTTCTATTACTTTTGCAATGTAAATGCCAAAATGCAAAGACAAGGCACAGAAAGCAGAAAAAACTGAGAGTCATTAAATTGTGTCTGGAAATTTAGTTCTTTCTTCTGGAAATTACCTATAACAGAAATAAATGCACCTATAATTTCACCTTTTAAAATTTTTTAGAAAGCTCAAATCTGGAAGGGCCAAGAAGCTGGCTGATTCTTAGCTCACTGCCAATATTCTCACATTGCAGTACTTTTCTAGTTTTTTTCTTCATCAAGTTTGCATTATTAGCTACAAATGTAATTTCTATAACAAAAACATCTTTTTGGATATAGAGGGCATGAGAACAATCTAAGATTTTCTTATTGTTGTTCTTTGTTAATTACTGCTTTTTTTTTTTTTTTTTTGGAAAAAAAATT
>NW_016808376.1:2662556-2689992 GCF_001698545.2 Rhinopithecus bieti
TTTTTTTTTTTTTTTCCTCTGCTTTGTCCATGTTGAGGATTGTCTCCCACTTTCAGATTCCACTTGGGCATATATTCTTTTATTATCTACCTAGGTAATATTTATAACTATAATAGCAGTCAAGGCTGGGCACATATTTTTAAAGTATTTATTTTACTTGTTTTTCTAATTGAAAAATAATTGTACATATTCACGGGATACGTAGTAATGTTTTGATATATAACGTATGCTGATCAGATCAGGGTAGCTTTTTTTTAAAATTTAATTCCAACTTTGTTTACATTATGTAAGACCATTTCATCCAATAAAAGCCTAAGTCTAGATGCTGCATGAGGGATGGGGCATATTAAAAAATAAATAAATGAAGCATAAGTTCTTATAACATTTACAAAAGTCTAGAAAACTCAGTTTCAGAAGATGGAAGATGCCCAAAGGTTTTGTTTGTTTTTGTTGTTGTTGTTTTTTTCTAAGATACAGGGTTTTTCTTGCTCTGTCACCCAGGCAGGAGTGCAGTGGCACCTTCCTAGCTCACTGCAGCCTAGAACTCTTTATCTCACACAACCCCTCCCACATCAGCTCCTAAGTAGCTAGGACTACAGGCATGTACCACCACACCTAGCTGATTTGTTAATTCTTTTTTTTTTTTTTTTTTTTTTTTTTTTGGAAAAAAAATTCCCTACCAGCCAAATATAGTAATAATCAGGATTGTTAAAAATTGGCTCCTACTGCAGATGATCTCAAAAAATATGAATAATTTGCCCCAAAAGTTGTTCGTCTGTCTAGGCTTAACTCAGCCTTCATTTGGAGTAAAGTTTGAAAGGAATTGCTTTGATACTAGTATCCAAGTCAGAACCTCTTACGCAATTTTTCATTAACTTACTATCTATCTGTATTAGTCCATTTTCACACTGCTGATACAGACATACCCAAGACTGGGGAATTTATAAAGAAAAAGAGGTTTAATGGACTCACAGTTCCACATGGATGAGCAGGACTCACAATCATGGCAGAAGGCAAAAGTCACATCTTACATGGCAACAGGCAAGAGAGAAAATGAGAGCCAAGTGAAAGAGGAACTCCCTTATAAAACCAACAGATCCCATAAGACTTATTCACTACCACGAGAACCGTATGGAGGAAACCGCCCGCATGATTCAGCTATCTCCCACCGGGTCCCTCCTACAACACGTGGGAATTTTGGGAGCTACAATTCAAGATGAAATTTGGGTGAGGACACAAAGCCAAACCATATCACTATCCTCTAAGGTTATTACTATCACATTAGGAAAGTGTAAGATTCATTACACTAAGCACTCCTTAAAAACTCTGCTTTGCTGGGGTGCATATTTGAATCTCTGTGCACAGTGGGGGCACTGAGTTGCGTGTGGTGCTCTAGAAAGGCGCAGGCCCAGCAGTTGGTAGAATGAGCTCCTAAGCTCTGTCATTATTGCATCTTCTCTGGGTAAGTCACTCCAGTCACTTCCTACACTTGAATTTCTGCAACTAAGAGGGTTAAGGAACCAGCTCTGCCTGCCCACCATGTTGTCGTGGGGATTAAATGAACTGCTAAATGTGAAAAGGTCTTGAAATGTAAGACACAATAGCATGAAAGGAATATCTCAGTGTAGTCATCTATGCTGACCAGTGCCTGAATTAGAATACAAAATATCAAGGTTATTTTTTTTCACATATTTGTTAAAGAATAAGTATGCATATGTAACAAACCTGCACGTTATGCACATGTACCCTAGAACTTAAAGTATAATAAAAAAAAAAAAAGAAAGAAATGGCATTTAAAATTTTTTGAAAATAAAATAGTTCTCTCCTCACATTCCCAGTGGTTAAAATAAATTCATTCCTTTATTTAACAAATATGTATTAATTACCAGATAAGGGAAAAATATTCTATTGGGTGCGTTACGAAGTGCAAAGATTAATTTAATGTGGAGTTGGGGAGGCCAAAGATACATACACTATGTACATGGTATAAACCACATCCTTTCTTCCTATGTACTCATCTTTATAACCCAGGTTTAGCACATGGTGGATGTAAAGCCCTCAATCTGTCATCTTAGTGGCATTTAGACAGGTACTCAACTCTACCTCAATAGCGTTCTCATTATTTACATCCGTAGACTAAAAACGAAGTGGAGAGAGTACAAAATATTGAATGGCTTGGTCCAGTTCCAGTCCTTACTACCATGGATCCACAATTTATTTCACTGTAGGAACAGCCCCATATATTACAACATGGGCTTCCAATGCTAAGAATTTACCTTTGGATAAGCAACTGCATTACTGTTGTGTGTTAGTGCTTGCCTCATAGTTTAGCCCTGATTAGAAACTGTATGGAAATATGCAGAAAAGGGCTTCATGTCTGAGCAGTATGTTTTTATTTTTCTCTAATGGACAAAACCCGTGGCTGGTATCAGTCCGGTTATCCCACTTTTATTAATATTTGGACACCCAGTTTCACTACAGGCTCTTCACATGCTTTAAAATAAATTAGCATTTGTTGCCCCCATTTAACCGCTGGAGTAAAGAGAGTCACAGAGGGGTGAAGAGACTTCTGCCCCAGTGACGAGCACAAGTCACAAGGCAAATGGGCTCAAACTCTTTCTCCCTAAGATCTCTCTGGTTCCAGGCTCATTTACATGATGCTTTTCTTACTTCAAAAGAACATCTTAGATTTTATATGATATCATTCGCTGGCAAGGTTGTTCATTTTTATATATTCACTGTAACTTTCATATGTTAGAATGAAGCAAGAATATGTACAAAAAAAATGGGGTTGTTTTAGGGACAAGGCTCTCATTTCATGATCTGATTTTTGTAAAGTGACTCATCACGCCTTCTTGTTGCCCTCTAGAAATAGGGATGGTGAGTGCTATCCTTCGCTTACTTGCCATAGTCCAGCCGATACATCATGCAAGATTGCTGTGCAGTGGAGACTTAAAAGCCTTCGTCTCCCCCTGCCCAGAGAACATGTTCATTTTTCTAGCTGTGGATCAAGACCAAGTTCAGAGGTCAGAGACCTAGCAAGAAATTGGAGTGTGTTCCAGATCTTCAAATAGGTGGGGAACAGAGTCCACCATTACTTTCCTCCTCTATTATTCTCCCCACTGATGCTTGGAGTCCAGATTATACTGAGGTGCATGTTGGTACTGATGGAGAATGGGAGTGGGACCAGGATTCAGTGACCCACGTCTGTTTGAGGCTGTTCTATGCTGTTCCATCCAAGCTGAGCGCATTCTTGGCTTCAGGTCAGCACACACCTCCTGGAACAGTGCCTTAGCTTGCACTTTTGATGACGGATTGCTCAGTCCTTAGCATCTCTTCTTTCCTGTGTGTGTGTGTATGTGTTTAACTTGTTATTTTACTTGGCTAATCTGCATAGAATTTTTCTAATTCCAGTAAACAGAAGTACAATGTGTATTTCCCTGCTTAACTGTACATGCGAAGCCCGGTAGGGAAGCAGATTTTTCTTATTTTAGAAAAGAGCAACTCATTGGTCTTTTGCAGATGATGCTCCTGTGTTGATGAAGACTCCAGTGCCACCAAACAATCTTTGCATTGCCTGCCTCCTTTAGATACCCTCCTCCAGGTGAATGACGCTCTGATTTATGAGAACGCTGGTGTGCACGGAGTTAAAATATTTCCAGATCCTCGATCTCTATCCTATGCATCTATGACCCAGGGTGGGGCTAAGGGTCTTAACCTTGTCACTCTTCCTGAGGACAAGACAAGAGGAGCAGATGAATCCAACTGTGAATGCAGTATCCCAGGAAAGAGAGGCAGAAATCCTTTTTAGCACACTGACCCGTCCCAATCGGTGGTTAGTCATCTGCGATGCTTGCTTGTAGTTTTGATAGCAAAAGGCAACTGGGAAATTGATTTTGCTATTAAATGTATAAGAAAAAGGTAAATGAGTTCCTTGGTTTTTTTGTTTTGTTTTGTTTTTTTTCCAGTTTTAAAGATGGTAACTAGGAGAACTAACACCAGCCAGGCTTGAGTGAATGCAGACAAGACCCCTATAGGCAGCACAGTGTATTAGTGTAATAATATGCATAGACAACATAACTTGTCAGAGAGGATTATTTCTACTTAGTGAATCGGCAGGAGCCCCTTTGCTCTACTATTCAGCATTTGACTAGGGAAGAGAGTGGGAAGAGAGAGAGAGAGAGAGGGAGAGAGAGAGAGAGGGAGGAGAGGGCGCGTTAGTGAGCAGCGACTGTGGCATTGATGTTTGAGCGTACTTCTGAACTGGCTTTTGTTGAGACTATCAGTATAGAAGCATGCGCTGTCCCAAATCCGCTGTTACTATGAGAAATGAAGAGCTGCTTTTAAGGTATGTTGTTGTGTCCTTTGTTTTTAATGCACGCTTTTCTAGTTTCTAGAGCTGGCTGAGACAATAATTATGCTCTGAATCAAGTAGCTTCCTTACCTTAGAAGAGAAGGGGGGGAAAAGAATCTAAAGAGAGAGAGGGAGATGAAATCGAGACCCAGAGATTGGGAGAAAGAGAGAGCCAGCGAGAGAAAGGCGGAGGACTGCCGTGAGTTCTATTTGTGCTAGTTGCCTTTTGAAAGCATATCTTGTATTTGCTCACTGCTATTTGTGAGTGGCCAGTGGATAATTTTAAGGGCTCTGAATCTGGCTCTTGGTTCATCTTTTCCTTTGCAATGTCTAAGCCTCTTTCATTTTTATGCACTCTGCATGGAATAATCACCGAAAAAGGAGCTGAGGAGACTCCATATTAGACTTGTGTTCCAAATACCGCTCTAATCTGGACTTAGCCTACCTAAATAGTCCTCCTGTGTTACCAGGTTTGGATCACTTTATCCTGTTTGCCAAAATGTGTACCCGTTTGGAGACCTCTTTCATGCATGGCGTCCTGGGTCCCCATGTATTGAAAGCAAATATTTGTTTCCTGCCTCTGTGTTGGGGGTTCTCTCACATACCAGGAAGGAGGCACCACTGACCTTTTGGGAAGCAGAGGGAGAATTATGATAGAATTGGCGTCCTGCTTTGAAAAATGTAGTCTTTTGTTTATTTGCTAGCAGACATTGTAGCACTGAATACATCTTTGGGTCTGACAATGGGACCGGTTGAACAATGGAGCTGTCAAACTAGCTTAATGCATGTCTGGGGCTTTATTTTTTTCTTTTTCAACACCCTTTTTATCTCCTATAATCTTGTTTGTATAGACTATCAGAATGAAGAGCTTTTGCAACTGCTTGTTTGTGGTTTTGTGCTTTTAAAAAATTTAGTATCTACCGTTCATAGAGCTTTTTGCATTCTACCGCTATGTTGGTTGGATTAAGTTAGAGATTTATTGCTTACCTCTCTGTTAACTACTGAAAGAAAACTTATTGATTGAGAATGCTTGTAATACCATTATCAGTCTGGCAAATGCCTTGTGATCAGACCTGCCTCTATGGTATTTAAAGCTTGGGGATTTTTAATTTGCTCATTTGGTGAACTTATGAAACATAGCATGAAAAGAGTGAAGAGGAATATTTTTGATGTTTACGTAAATTACAATTTTTAGTCTCTGCTTCTCCCTTTGGCATCTATGTACATAAACAATTTAGACATTCAAGGACAAGTGAGAACTTTTGCCCTTACAATTTTGGTCACAAACTATTATTACATGGCCTATTAAGTTGTGAAGTTCAAGGTCTCTGTGGAATATATTGATTTTTGATTTACGCTTATGTCCTCATAAAATGCCTTTTTATGCAGGGCAAACATTTCTCACATCTTCAAATATCTTTCATTTTACCAGATAAGCATTGGTTTCTAAGGTAAGAACAGTGAAGCTTTCGACAGAGAAAATGGAAAAATCTGTTTCAAACTTCTCAAATAATGAAACCATTTATATTGCCACATAAGAAATAAAAGAATTGACCCTACAGTAGTGAATTATAATTGACTTACATGAAAATCATTTTACTAAGGTTGACTTCTATGAAGAATATATCTTATCTAACATTCTAATGTGTTGCTTAATTAGTTGTTTGTGCCACAGCAATATATCAGAATATATTAGTACATTTATGGAGAGAGTTTAAGGACCTCATTTTAAAAAACAGAGGGGAAATCATTTTAAAGGGTAATTTTTTAAACCTTAGTTGTAAATATTCCCTGTAAATATTCCCTATTGGATTATATTTTGGTTTTAAATTAGTGGATGTTCTCATGTAAATAAGAAACAAGAATGTATTAACTTAGGAAAACAGTTATAAACATGAGCTATTTTTTAAATTGGGACATGAATTTCAATCTTTTCAATTGAAGTTGAAATGTTTTAAAAAAATTTTAATACAGAATTATTAAAATAAATGTTACCGGATAAATAGAATTGCCTTCTGAAGTAGAGATTTTTCTATGGACAATATTTTCAGAGTAGGGACACTCAAAATGTATGTGCAGCATAATAATATTTTTTAAGTTATCGGTTGTGAATAGAGTAGATTTTAAATGCATGCTTGTGATGTTGTCTTACTTGCAATGAGATTCGAACTGCTCATTCCATCAAGTATACCAATAACTGTTTTCAAGATAAGCTCATAAAAGGTAATTGGTGAAGCTTTATATCTGAAGCTGGCACACTGTTTATGGCACACTCAGATTCTGCTTCCATGGGAAATGTTTAATCCAAAACAAAGGTTGCAAGTCAATTTTGTGTGGGTTGGGAAGCAAGTAGCCTTCTGTGCTCCCTAGCTGCTTGTCTGTGGCCTGCTTAAAGAAACGACTTGGAAACCCCCACGTTGAATTTTTGACTAAATTACCAATTATTTGTCTGTGATCTAGTCACTGTAATTCCTGGGTAGTCACAGTTAGGTCCAGGAATGAGGGAACTTTCTTCTCACTTTGTTTGCTTTTCCGGTGGCTGGATTATTACCAGCTCCCAGAATTTGGAGGCTGCCCCCATTCCAGCATCCGACATATGTATGTCTTTTCCTTTCACCTGATGGGGATGGTGTGAGGTTGCCCGAAGCTGGCAAACTTGTCTACATCTATTTCCACAACAGGAAAGGGATACGTAATCTGTATCCTTCCATAAGCCTCTACATGTAATAATTCCCAAGGTAGTGACTTCAACAAATGTTGAAGGAAAATTTAATTCTAAGCCCAGACATGCAGAAAAATGAATAGCAAAAGATTCGAACTGGGAAAATGACTTCTTTCCATAGAAAGTAAATATTGCACCCTAAGCCCTTCTGCATGAGCTTTGGGAATATTCATATAGATGTGTACTGAGATCTCTAACCCCTGTGTATGAATATTCCTTGATTTGTTAAAATGAAACCAGACAGTTTTGCTTTTTTAAAATAAGAGGGTATACAGTTGCAAAAATCTCCTTTTGGGGTTGAAAAACAAATGCGAGCATTTGATTAATATTCATATCTAGAACTTTGTAGCAAATGCAGATTGTGCTAGAAGACTGAGGAAGTCATTCAAAGAGTGAATCAATACTAATTATTGTAATCAGGGGGGTTAATTAGGTGAAAACGTGGCTGAAAAAAGTTCATTGAGCACAGCCATGGAAACACGCAGATTGATGGAAAGAAAGTAAAATGCACAAGGAAGAGTGCTATGTGGTGATGATCATTCTGTATTTAAGGTGTCAGAATTCATAGACGAAAAGCATACCTTGATTTTGTCATCATGGTAGTGAGTAATTAGTGGGTATTAGAAATATCCCACTTAGATTTCTTTGTATAGAGATTTCTGTAACAGTCGTTAACAGAATGCAGTTTGTTTTGTGGCATCATCTTCTTCATGGAATTGATCTGTACTTCCTGGAACAGTAAGGATCACAAGTCCATTCAGTGGCAATAATGCCTTTTTGGGTCACCTTTATTAGCCCTCACTGAATTTCTTTGCATATTTTGATAATTCCTGGGGAATCTGGGGTGGGGAGAATTCCTGATTCATAAAACTATTGATTGCTTCTGTAATTGTTACTCGATATAGGAGTCTTTTTCTGAACTAACAGTGACTTTTGTTTGGTAGGAAAGACGAGGCAATGGTTTGGAGAGGATTAAAATTTGTGGCATTTGACTTGGCTGACATTGGAAAGAGAGTGTCCAAGGAGGGACAGGATGCGTGAGGTTTTAATGGTGTAGCCCATTCAGAATTGAAATGAAGTGTCCTAGAGCTGAAGCACCTTTCTGATTAAATGGCACCAATTCATAGAGATCGGACTAAGATGGAAGTTGTGTGTGTGTGTGTGTGTGTGCGTGTGTGTGTGTGTGTGTGTGTGTGTATGTGTCGGAACCTCCATTCAACTCAGAGATGTTGCTGGTTAACCCTGATTTTCGATGAGGTACACTTTGTTCCCAAACACACCATTCTGCTTCATGGAATGTCGTCAGCAATTATCATGTACAGGTGTGTTTATCTCCACCCCACCCCCACCCCCCCGCCCGCACACACACACAGCTTTCTTCTGTGTGACCGATCAGGCACATTTTCTTGTATGTCAAGACCATCAAAGTTAATAGGAAACGGCATCTGTGGAGAGAGGGTGACACCAGCCCTCAGTGACATGTATTACGAGGGCAGATTGAACTCCTGCTACGTTAGCCCATTCCAGGTTGACCCGCCCATGATTGGCTGTTCAGGATCGTGATGCATCACTAGAGTTTAGGGAGCAGGATTGGCAGCATGTCCTCAGAAAAAGATAAAAACTAGAGTTTCCCTGCAAGACTATTTAGTTCCACAAAGTTGGTTGTCATGGAAAGGAAGAGCTTGAGGTTTCAAGTTATGATGCTGATACACCTTCGATATGCATGGCTGTTTTCATCCCCTTCTTCAGAAGGCCTGCAGCTGCAATCAGTAGAAAACTCGGTGTTGAAGCTTACTGGCAGCATCACGGGCTTCTAGCAGGTCTATGAACTGACTAGCTTGGGCACAGTTGTGCCTTTATGTGGAAATTGATGAGTTGCTTTTCATCCTTCCGGTAGGGCTGTCCATCTCAGTTCCACCAGGACAACAGGCCCTGCAATGTTGCTCATGCCTTGCTTTGTGAACAACCTGGGCTGAGAGTCCAGCTCTCCTCTGGGCTCGATGAGAAGGCTGACCTGCTCATTCGGAGATGCCTTTAAGGTATCATGTCTGTAAATGAAAACTCATGTTGACCTTGTTTTTGAAAACCGATTTGATAAAAAGGAATGGAGACCTCATTCCAAGCCTCAGGATGTTTGGTGCCTGCTCTCCAGAAACGATAACCTCCCTCTTCCCTCTGGGTCTGGCTACAGGCCTTAGAAGTATCAGTGAAAACCTCAGTGCTAAAAGAACAATCGAATCAGGATTGGCTTTCTCTCTTCCTTTCCAACTGCCCATTGTAGGTTTTAACAAAGATAGGGGTGGGGGTGTTATAATAGAAATAAGGAGTAAAAATGAAATTTATTAACAATCTACTGTATACCTGGCACTACACTAACTGGTTACTTTTATCTTGTACAATTTAATCCTCAGATATACAAGAGTTAATGGTAGTTGTTATTCCCATTTCAAAGATGGAAAAACTGAGCCCGAGAGAGAGGTAAAGGAACAGACCCATAGACACAGTGGGAGGAACTGTGACTCTGTATTCAGCCAAACACCTCACATGAGCCACCTTGACAGTATAACTATTTAATAGTTGACATGTTAAAGACATTTCTTTCTCTGGTGCTGTGGTTCCACTGTAGACGTTGATTTGTGTCTCCTGGCTTTAACTAGTGGGGAAGTTGTACAATTCAGCGAGGAACCGTCACGTAGGATCTGAGGTCAAATCCCTGGTCACTGTTTATAGTTTCAGCTGCTCAGCCCTTCCTAAATTACAGCTTTTTTAAACTTACCTTCCAGTGCCAATTTTGGGAATGGCATAGGACTGAAGAAATGGAGCATGGTGCTAATGCAGAAAGCATCTAGCAAGTAAGGAAGGAAACATTTTTGAAAGTAGCAATGTAGATTCTAACAACTGTCTCTTCTATACCCTCATTTGTTCACCTTACAGTTGAGGAGGTCTTTGAATTAAAGCATCCCATGCCTCACTTCTCTTAGGCTTGAATCTGTATAACGGGAACAGATATTGGAAGGAACAATAGACAATTTTAAAGCATTATGAAATTTAAAAGTGAATTTTTATGCTTCTAGGGGACCAAAATAGGTCACACTGCAATGAAAACCAATCAAGCAATAAACATACATTGTGCTCAATGAAAGACATCATCTGGGGCCTCAAGCAGCTCACAACACTCACAGAAGAAAGCGTAGACAGTGGATGAGGAGGGATCAAGTGGCGCAACGCAGAGACAGGGGAGTTGAGTTGGGCCCTGAAAGATGGGCAGATGGAGGTGGGTGAGGGGGAGAGGGAAGATGTCATTAGGACACCCTGAATTCCTTTTTACTATTAAAGACAGCAAAATACAATCCTTAGCTTCATCCCCTTTCTTCCTCAGACCCTAAAGTCATTTACATCTCTCCTCTTCTCTTACCTGCCCTATTCCTATGAAACAGGGCAAATACGTAGCTATTTAAATATTTGTATACAAATATGTAAATTCATATACAGAGGAAATTGAGAGGTGAAGTGATTAGGTCACATGACACTTTGTATTCAGCGATAGTGGTAGGACAAGATAGAACATACTCCACTCAGCTTGACTAGATAGCCATACCACTTTTTCCTGAAGGTTTTGGGTAGTTCTTTTAAGAGAAAGAAAAAAAAATTCCCCTAATGGACTTCATGGGAATTAGCATCAAAAGCAAAGTTAAATAGAAAGTCATTTGGGATTTTCAAAAACCTCTATCCTTGGCTAAAAATGGCTGGAGATTTGAACCATATTATGGGAAAAAAAATAAATTTCCTGTGCTCAAAACCTTAATGTATTTTCAACCTACATGTCACTTTAATAGCTTGGTTATATAATTGCTGTAGTGATAATTAGGTTAACACATTGTACTTCTTATCTGAGGATCACGGTAGGCTTTGATTTTTCAGCCATTCATCTCTATTAGGAAGTACGGAATGACCACACTTAAGAGAAAGGTCTAGCTGATGAATCGGAAAATTAAATGACTCATTCCCGGTGTCAGTCAACTCTTTGACAGAATGAAATGCTGAATCCAACAGGTCTGGTTCTTAAGCCTCACAATGTCTTCACTCAGTCTGAAAGTAACACTTGCCCCGAAGATTCTGGTCTGCATGTACTGGATCAGATATCTTCTCATCCCAGTGACCATGAGCTCTTAGGGAGGGATCAGTTACCATAGTGAGTCAAGTAGATTCATGTGCTTCATTTTAACAGAAACCAAAGCTTTGGCTCTCTTAATCCTCACTCTTTTTTCAAGATGTATTTGTTCAGAAAAAGGACAGACATTCAGGCACATGGGGCTGTCATGCCCAGAGAGATTCCCTCTGAAGTAGAGAATTTGATTCCTGCCAAGATCCGTCTCAGACAACCCCACCCTCAAGCTTACCACGTCCATTTCTCTTCCTTTCACCCCACCTGTTGCTGCCTTCTCTGGGACCGAATGTTACGCCCGCAACTGTGTCCTCCCAGCTGTTGCTGTTCAGCTGTTGTAGTTTGTCAAGCAGTAATTTCTCCTTTTTCTAAAATTTAACACCATTTGACAGTAAGATAAGAACTTCTGGCCAATTGGGGAAAACATGTTGTCGGGGTGGGGGTGGTGAGGGGCAGACTGGGAAGGAATGAAAACCTCATTCTGATAAGTGTAAATTTTGTTCCTACCGCCAGGCTGGCACCAGATAAGGGCACTTGGTATAGTTTGACAAATCTCGGCATCTTCAAGAGGGCACTGGGACATTTCTTCAAAGGATTTTTTTTTCTCTCTCTCTGAGTGCCTGCCATGTGCAAATCACAGTGCTAGACAAGGAAGCCTTTTTCTTCTGCCCACCCCTTCCCCAGACGTCTCCTTCCCAATTTTCACATCCTATTGACTCCCTTCACAGTGGACAGTCTTCCATCCTCCCCCCTCCTCTTCCTGGTAATGTCTGGAAAGGAATCCCAGTGCTCACTGCGAAGACAGCTGTTCCTAGTTCAGAAATCAACCTTGGTCAAGGCAAGTCAAATGTGATTTCTCTGGCAGACGAGCTACCCAAGGCTCCTCTCTTCACTTTGGTAGCCACCTACCTTCTCAGACACGCAGCTGGAGAGGAAGTTTCTGCCATTGTCTGGCTCCCATTTGAGAGAGAGGAGGAGAAAAGGGAGAAAGAGAAAGCTAAGAAAGAAAGAAAGAAAGAAAAAGGCCTGCAAGCTTGGTACAATGGAGAAAGGAGAAAAAGGAAAGGGCAAGTTAGAGAGGGAAGTGATGAGATGGTTGGGCTCTGGGTGCGAGAGATCCACAGTGCTAACATTTCATTCCCTTGGATTGGAAGCTGCAGAACACGCTAGCGGGGTCCCTCCTTTGCGAGTGAGAAGGTATGTATCCAAGGAAACGTCTTCAGCTTGAAGGCCCCTTCACAAGGGAGATAAATTCACCATGATGTATTTTGGCTCTATGAAAACAGCCTCAGAAAACACAAGATTGCAAAAAATAAAAATAAATAGAAACCAGTAGAAGCTATTCTCAAGCAACGGTGACTACTTACTATTCCCTGAAAAAATGTAAAATGAGCTTAAGAACGATTTCATCTTTATTGGCATTTACTTTTACTTAAATCACCTTAGAAATGTGATAATGTCACCGTTCCAGAAGTTATCAAGATAGAGCGAAAATAAGTGATCATTTAAAACTTATAATTGGCGATATAAATATTTATTGTTTAAGTGATATCATTATGGAACCAAGAAGAGATAGGCTTACAATATATCACTTAAGGATATGTTTGGGGTTTTTGTTAACACATTAAAAAAATGTTTATTTTTGCAAGTTGCTAATGAAACTGCAGTAAGCCAAGAACAAACACATGGTCGCAAAGTCAGATACTCTCTCAGGTACTTAAAATTCATGTGGATTTCAAATGTATTGCCTGGCAATGGTGGGAAATCCCCTCACAGGGCCTGTATTGCTTGCTCCAAATGGCTGTGAGCACACTGGACTTGTTTTTTGTTTCTTTGCTGTTGCTGTTAACTAAAACAGCTATGCTAATAAAATTTGAATTTGCAAATGTGATAGAGGAAAGATGTTTTGCATCCTGGTTTGTCATGACAAGCCAGAAATGAGAAGGAAAAAGAAATCCTGCAGTAAAGGTGGCTTTTTGAGTTAACTGAACAATGCTAGTACATCTTTGTTCTGTAGTTGCAGGGCTGATAGCTACTGTCTTTTAAGTGATGCTACCATGGGAAGCTCTGTATAGGAATAATAAAAAATGGAAATGTCACAAGATATACAGGGTTGTCTGCAGGAGCAGAAAATTAACTGTTGGGTTATAAACATGGGTCACGATATATCGAGTACCAGTCCCTAAATTATAGTAGCAACTTTGTACAAAAATGTTGAAAGATCTCTAGTCAGGGGACTGTATTCTGGTTCATTGATTGAGTGAGGTGGCAGAAAAAGGGTTTGTATTCCAATTCAAGCAGTTTGTACTCTGTGTACAAATGCATTTATTAGCACTGTTTCTATTGAGTGTTGTTTTTTTTCTTTAATGCCAGTGATAATTCAGTGTTCAGACAATGACCTGTGGACAAAACTCTGTATGAGATGAGGTTCCAAGAGGGAAGTGGAGCTGAAACGGCACAGTGCTTTCCCTTGCCTGGGAAGGCCTCATATAAAATGAGGTCATTCAGAAACTTTCCCTTGAAGTGCTTCCAATTCTTGAATTGCCTTTTGTTTGGGAAATGAATAGCAAGTTGATTAAAAAAAGGAGACAATTAGGGAAGGTAGGGGGATGGGGCGAGAGAAGAGCTCAAGGTTTTTCTACAATGCAGTTAAAACTATGAGGAAACTTCATTGTTCAGGACAGCCTGGTCCCCAGTGATGGCAACACAGGGTAGTGTCACCAACCGGTTCACATCCACAGGTGGGGCCAGCTGATGGCGTCGTCCCCTCCACTGCTGTCGATAAGATCCTTGGCTATAAAATAGCTTCATTGAACCTGAGCGTTCAACAGCGACCCCATAGAGCTGTCTGCCAAATAACTCCACCTGCCAAAACATGATACCTGATGGCTCGTTACTGCATGAAAATTAAAAAAGGGGCCCTGTTGAGTTGTTTTTAGATTTTTTTTTTCTTCCTACCAAAGCAGTGAAATGAGAAATTGAAGCTTTTCATCGGGTGGTATTTGGTTGGGTGTTCTTGTTTTGTTTTCTCAAGAGCTTTTGAAATTTGTATTTTTACAAATGGCTTTTGTGTATGTGCTGTGATCATGGAAACCGACTCGATATTAGAAATGAAAGCTACAAATGGAAGACTGTTGTAAATAACCTATGATGGGGGGTGATGTGTGTGAGTATTTTATTTCCCTCTGTTACCTACCTCAAGTGCCTATGCAATCACTACATTATTTATGTATTTGGCAGCCAAAGTATTTAAACTCAGATACACCCCATAAGCTCTCCTCGGTTCACATCACCGTATCCCATGTAGAGTGAGTTTTCTTTTATATTTGACCCTGGTTTTGCTTATATCTTTAAACTGCAAAAGCAAATGTGCTTTGAAAACTATGTTACACAGTAGTTAAATAAGGCAGTAACCTATGCACTTGGAATTCTCTCTCTATGACCTACTTACATACTACTTCACCCTCCTCATAGTATGATTAAAAGCTGCTTTGAATCCACTATTGCTCAGGGAATTTGAGGCTAGAATTTAACAAACTGCTGAGAAGGTTTAAGTCAGTAAGAGGGCTTCCTTACAGCTTCTTCCAACTAATTCACATGCAATTAAAGAGAAAATAAATATTTCAGAAGCGTACATGTTAATGAAACATGTTCTACCTTATAGAATGTAGATATATATGGAACTTTATGCTATGGCTGATTAGAAAATATTTTTCATTTTGATTAATGCAGTTGTGTGTTGCTTCTGTTTTGGAGGCCAATTCTGCTCCTTAAAATAATATTTATATAGTCAGCTCATTATATATATTTATACATTATTTATGCAAATAACATATGGAAAACCAAGAACTGTCAAGGTTTGTCTTCGTTTATCCAGCTAATTATTAAGATAATTGAAAGACCAACTAAAATCCTGTAATTTCAAAGGCAGAACAGTAGCTGGGGAATAAATGTAGCTTAGTAGTCTGAGGTCAAGTTTGGCCCTTTGGGAGTATAAAAATTCACTCGATTGCAACCATTTCTCAGTTCCTTAGAAGCCTAGACCTGGTTCCTCCAGTAAGGTTGTATTTAAAAAATTAAGGTTAGTTTAGCCCTACATCTAACGATCTTGGAAATCGAAGGTCAAAAGCCAGATATATTGTTCAGCTGAAGAAGGCAACCAAGTCCATTAAGCACATGTGGACTTAATTGACTATCCCAGGTCTGATACTTTATATTGCTCAATGCATCAAACCTGGATTTAAAATTGGTCTGTAAGTATCCATTTGCCTTCATAACCTCTAGTTAGCTGTCATCACACAAGAAAATGGTGAGAAAAAATTAAAATCATATTTTCTCTATGTCATGTCTGATACATTTAACTACTTGTGACTTGGTTGTTTACCCCTCTGGTTTGTGTGATGGTATCCTCAGGCATAATTTGTGAGGAGAAAGCCCAGCTTCCTAGTACAGTTGTGATTTTTAGAAAAACAAAGACTGAAAATTACATATTTCAAACAAAACCATAATGTGTGTGTGCATGCATGTTTGTCTAGGTATATAGCATATAGCTGTATAGACACATACATTGCCCTTAAAGTTGAAGATGTCATTACAAAATCCAGTCATGGTTTCCCTAAGAGGTAAACTAAACTTTTCGTATGCAATTTATGATGTTGATTCAGAATGTGAAATATGCCACGAAGTCTTACATACTTCTGACTCCACTGTGAAAAGTTTGCTACCCAAATAATCAACTAAACAATGAGAACGATCAATTAGAATGTCACCTTAGAAACGAATTAATTTTCCAGAATTTATGCAAATCACTTAGAAAAAAAACAGAAGCTGGCGAGTTTAATTTTTAAGAGTTTGGCCATGTTTCTCAACTCTTGTTAGTAAATCAGTCACAAATCTTAAGTGGGTATTTAAGCTTCATGGCCCTTACATTACAGACCTAACACTCGTGAATTCACTCAGCTGGTTTCTAATTATTGTGTTAAATACTAGGAAATGGCAGATTCATGATTTATCGTTTGTGTAGAAAACGTGATTTATGACTATTTTCAGCCGCTTATACTTCTTAGTGTTTGCAAGATGACAGAAGAGGCAGTGCCATCGTGCAGAGGCAGGTTTGTCTTCCTTAGAGCACTGCGATAAGTCCCTAAATGTCACTTGGGTCATATATCTGATCTTTACCTCGCCTAAACCTCCTATACCTTTTCGGTGATCGCCGTTAGCTCCTGCCCGGGCAGGCACACCACACCGAGGAGCATGGAAGCGAACCCTCAGGCTGCTCGCCTCCCGCCGCTGGGCTCTGGGAGCGCGGCTTGAGTCTGGAAGTGGAGCGGGCTTTGGCGCCCGGGTGGCCCTAAACCTACTGCGAGCGGCCACGGCGGCCTCTTGCCAGGGACCCCCGGGCGGGGGAGCAGAGCCAGGCGGGGAGCGGGTTTGCCTTCGGGGCCCGGGGACCCTGAGAAGTCTGCCCGTGCCCCGGCGGTGAGCGCGGCGGCGGCGGCCTCCCCTGGGTCCCCGCGGGGCGGGGCCGGGTTCGGGGCCGCGCTCTGGGCCGGGCCGCGGGCCCGGGGGTTCCCACGCGGCGCGGCGCCCCGCGAGCGCTCCGCCCCCCCGCCCGCCGCACTGGCGCTCGGACAGCCGGCCGCCCCGGCGCTGGATTTCGGAGGGGCATTGGCGGAGCGCAGCAGAGGAGAGAACTGTGAAAAGTGCCGCTCGGCGGCCGCCAGGGGGAGGCCGCGCGCACCTGTCACCTGCCCGATTCTCGCAGCCGCCCGCGGGCCGCATCGGACAGCGGCAGAGCCCCCCCCGCCGCGCCGGCCGCCGTGCGGCCCGCGAACAGATGACTTCGCTGCCTTCGAAGCTGGATTTCCTCCCGGACATGATAGGTCGAGAGCCGTCCTGCTGCGATTCCCTGACCAGAATGTGAGTGCCGCCCGCGTCCCAGAGGCCACGGAAAAGCGAGCGGGACGTCCTCCCCTCAGAGTCGGCGGCGCGAAGGGACGGGCGGCGCCCGGCGGCTCCCGGGCGCGGGACTTGGCCTCTTCGGGAGCCGCCGGCCCCTTCGGCCTTCGACAGGAGCGGCGGGGACGCGGGAGGAGGGGAGCGGTGCGGACGAGCAGCGCCGCGGGTGCGGGGCGCAGGGGTGCCGTGAGGGGCGAGCGGGGCGCGGTCGTCCGAGAGGACAGGCGGGGTCGCGGAGTCCGAGTGAGGACCAGCGCGGGGCGCGGACCGTCCCGGAGTCCCCGCGGGTGAGTGGGGGACGGCGGGGTCCGCGGCCGGGGCGTGACAGCGGGGCGCGGTGACGTCCCGTCCCGCGGTGAGATGAACGGGCGGGGGTCCACGGGGCTGAGGGCGAGGGTGACCCGCGAGCTGGGGTGAGCCGGCGCGAGCGCCCGGGTCCGGGCGGGGGTCCTTGGGTCCGACGTAGGGGACCGGCTAGCCGGGCGCGGAGTCCGGGGTCGGTGGGGCGGGCGGGGGACCGGAGGGCTGAGCGGGGCGCGGCGTGACGGGGACCGGCGAGCGGGCACGGGGTCCGGGCGAGGTGCGCGCGTGCGAGTGTGCACGCTCGTGTCATTTGAAATGCGGGGCTGACGGAGCTCTCGTGGCCCGGGGAAAGAGCTTTCTTACCAAATTACCCGCTCATCTGACTTGATATTTGCAAAGATCCTTTCCTAAGGTGGGAGAGGGGAAGCGGAGACAAGGAAGGGCGGGGGGATAATTATAAAGCTTGAAACTAGTCAGGTGTACTTTATTGCAGAAATTAGAGGTAATTTTTACGTAACCATGGTTTGTCTGATATGCAGTCTGTAATTTAATAATTAATGTGATTCTGGTTGTTTTACATGTCGTCAAACTAGGGTAGAGCGTTTATTGGAAGAAGTAGAGAGCTGGGATTCCTGAAGAAAGGAAAGTATGTCTAATTTTTAGCTGGCTTGATAGGAAAGTTTTAATTAGCTCAGGGAGGGTCAGCAGGATCTATTTGTATTTCAGGCATGTTAGGAAAAGGAAACCTAAAAAGAAAGGATTGCCAGAGCGGACCAAAAGGTCTGTGTCCTTTTTAGACATTTTAGATTCTCTCTCATCAGGCGAGAAATTGGATAGCGGATCTAAGCTGTAATTAATCTAATCTAGTGGGGGGGAAAAGGATTTCTATGGTAAGAGTGCGTGTAAAATGTTTCCCGTTCTACCCACTGTAGGACTTAACATCCATATTCTTTCTGGCACCTTATGGTACTCTGCAGTATTGAGGTTATTCCAGGCTTTATGATCCATTTCCCTGGCAACTAACTTTCCCCTGCCATGCTAGATTCTTTTTCTAGCATGTTAAGTGTTATGAGTTAAGAGATTCTTGAGAAACTCTGCAATAGCCAATTATTTGAGCTGCAAGAACCAAAAGAAAGGGGGGAGGGCGGAGGAAGGGGATGATAGAATCTGTTATGCAAATTGTCTTTTGAGTCAATATTAAGGGTGTTAACTTGCTTGTACATGATCAGGTTCATCTTTTCAATATTCCTTTTTGGTAGTTTTCTCCGAGATATGAATCATGGTTAGTAACATTTCCACGACATTTGTTTTAAGAGACCTCTCTCCTGTCCCCCATCGTAAAATAGATATCTGTATAGACACGTAATAAATGTTTGCACATGAGCTAGTGTGAAAGTTTTATGCGTTTTCTCCTCTAGAGGCTGGAGGGTCCAGGCTGAACTGAAGAATTCACCTAATCGTGATTTTGAATTTATGGTCACCTACTCCTTAAGTGACCATAATATAGCTAAGCTGATGAATTCTCTATGAATTTAAAGTGTTAATGGCCTCAGAAAGATGCAGTTTCTTGTCAATTAAATTATGAGTTATGAAAATTTAATTTCTTTTTCATTTGGTGGATGAATGTGGCCTGTTCAAGCGATTTGCTCTGAACTGAGCCCTTGTGCCTTAGCCATGGAGTCTCTCTTAACGTGACTTCTACCTCGCTTCTCTTCCAAATGTTAGTTATTTCCAAATGATAGCCTTTGGAATCAAACCCAAATTGTTCTCAGCGTTTGTCAGCTGTTGCTTAATTGAACTAAAGGAAGAAAAAAGGATTTGTAAATGATAGTTTTATTATTTGTTTCCAAAATAGCTATTGTGTGTCTCCATAGCCCTGAGAACACTATGGCATGCTTTTATATATCGTTGATAATTAACTCATGTTAGATACTGTACCTGGGGGTAGAGGTGTGTGTGGGAGAATATGACAAGTTGAAAATGCCTGAAATCCGCCTAAGTTGTGGGTTTTATTGCCATATTCACGCAGTTGAGAAGCTAGCCACGCGGATGTATTGTTTTTGGGACTGGTTGTCATGTGTGGTATATTGCCATTTGGACTAAATTGCAGTCAGCTAGATATTGGCCTATTCCTAAAAGGAACTTAAAGCATAGGGGCTTTTCTACTGTTGATTTTTCCAAAGCAGTAGAACATTTTCAATGGCGTTTTCCCACATGAATATATTAGATAAGTTTGCAAGATGTAATATGTTTGAGTCCTCAAGGCAGATGAACAAATAGCTTTTGAGATGAATTATTACGCTTGATGGCCCCACGAGCTATCCACTGTTTAAAGAGCCCAGATCATTTAAGGCTCTGCAGTGGTGTAGAATTGCTGCAATATATGCTTAAAAGTTTTAGGGTTTTAAACATTCAGTATCAAACCTAGAAATGGAAATGGACATTTTAAATAATCGTGGCTATTAAAGTTTCATTGTCTTTGTGTTACTATAGAATATCATCTACAATATTAGCAACACAGCATAATGAAAACAGGCACTGATTCTTTAAAAATTTGATTTTAAACTGACAGTTGGTTTTCGATTAGGATGGAGGGGGGAGTGTTTCCTCCTTTGATTTGCCTTTTTAATGACCATATACTTGCATTTAGGGTTTGTAAATGGTCTTGAATTTTTAAACACAAACTAATAAATGATGTCTCAGAAATGAGAAATTACAGTTAGAAAGACTGACAAACACAGCTTAAAAAACATTAGGTGTTAGAATAAGACACTGAGAAGAGTCTACCAATAAATTAAAAATAAATCTTAATTTTTTTTACAGTTGGTAGGTAACGTTATTGAAAATGAGAAAAGTTATGTTGATTGTAAATTCATCAGCTTAATGAACTAGCTTTTGGTTAAGTCCTTTCAAGTTAGGATAACTGGCAAAGTACCTGTCAGCGTATAATTAAACTGAAGGGTGGTTCTAAGGACATCATTGTTAAAGCTGAAAAGGGCTTTAGAGACCATCTCCTCAGACCTCATTTTATAGATTAAGAAACTGTTAGAGGGGCAGTGTGACTAGTCCAAGAAGTAATGACTGCCTCCCTGCAAAATAAGGAAATGTGAGTTGTTGGTTGAGTGCCTGCCGTGCCCCCAGGATAGTTGATTCACACTGTCTCTAATCTGCAGGGTGGACATTGCCCACATTTTACAGATGAGGCTTAAAGAGGTGACCTGCTTGCCCCTGCCACATAGGCAGTAAATGGCAAAGCCGTGGTTTTCAAGTAAGTGAACACGTATGGGGTTGGCGTGTCATGTTCATGGGTTGATGCAGAGAAGAACACTGAATTAAAGGATATAACATAGCATTTTATCAAAATCAAAACTGCCACGTGAGAATGAACATAAGAAATAAGTATGTCACCTGATCGGGATTGATGTATGTGAAGCATCATTGTGTACTTTCTAATTTGATTCTAATTCGGTTATTCCATGTATCTATTAACTAAGCAGAATATATTTTAATTAAAAATCTTTTTGGTTTACAAGGTTCCAGCAAGATGAAGATCAAAAGCAGTGGGGTTCTGTTTTTCTTCTCCATGGGCATTTAAAGTCTATTTAGAAAATACAGATAAATAATACGGAGATAACTGGCATTTATCACCTGATACTATGATGCTCATGAAAGGAAATTAAAGTAAGAAAAGTCTAAAGAAAAGGTTTTGCATATGATTCTTTGAGGAACATTTTTAAAGTATTTTTTTCAGTTGAGATTGCTCAGTTAACAGCACATATTATCAGCTGCTTTCCGAGACGAAGAATTCATCCCACATTGGCTTTTTAGAACACTGATGTTATCTTTGATCTGGGCAGAGGTATTATTTTAATTGTTAAATCTTGCTGTTTAATTGTAATTTGCTGGGTTGAGATAACTTTGGCATCTGTTGATGAGATGCAGTGAGCTGGGGAAACAAGACCCTTGAAAGACAAGATAAAAAGGTGATGGGATTTTTAGATATGAACCTAGTAATTAAGATTTCATGGGATCATTTAGAGTGTTTTCCACCTCTCAGTGTTTGTTTCTTTTTCCTCCCTTAACAGCTATAACAACACTATATTTGGCCTGTGGTAAAAGACTGCAATATCCTTTCCTTTTTTACATAAATCCCCAAACTTCATTTCTCTTTACCCCTTCCTTGCTTTTATTAAAAGTTAAACACTCGTTTACTTAGCATAAAAAGACAGGTTATGTTTGGCATGCAAAGTGATCTGATACAGTTGAGTGTAACACAACCAGCACGCAATATGACCCAGCTCTTGGGCAAAAAAATCAGGGTAGCGATCATTGTTGAGGCTTATATGTAGATTATCACAGGAATATGATGTCATTGTTGCATTTTTTTGTAGAAACCAACAAACATGAAAACAAACTCTCATAAATGTTAAGCAATACTATAAGCATTCCGTATCTAATTTACATTTAAATGGAAAATGTTATATTTTCAACATGATTCAAGGAGCAAAATTAATAAGTCATCAATGTCGTTTATGTTCAGTGCTGCACTTTTACCCAAACTTAATAGGTCCTTATTTCCACTTTAGAATATTACTGTTTGGGAGATTTTGTTTCTTCAGGGGAGGGTCACATTTTTGCTTTTTGTTTTCAGATTAGGACATCACAAAGAGTTAGATGTTTGTCAGTGTAATGTTTGTTTTAGAGAACCACAGAAGGGAGGGTTTGGAAACTACTAATGATTTCCAGTTCATTAGCACCTACAAGTTCTCATGCATCCTGTTTCCTCCACCAGGGAGGTGCCAAGTCATATAATGAAGCCAGTATCAGTGGTGTGCTACTTGTGTAGCAGTGCAGAAAATGTATTTTTATTTTTCCTTAAGAAACATCTCTTGCTAAACCTAAGAGAAATGGAGCTGCACATTCCTGGGAAAAACCTATGTGGGAAACAAAACTAATTAGAGCAGCAAATGTGATGCTCTCAGGTAATTGTAAAATAATTATTCCCCTTTAGCATCATCACCGTGTAATTGTTCCATCCAATATCCTCATGCTCTGAATCCAGATGTGAAGGGATGGAAACCACCTCCTCCTCCTGGGAATGTCTTTTTCATTTAGTGAGAGCTTTAGACTCCTAAAGGACTTTTAAAAGAAAGGGGGAGACATTGAGGGAGATTTTGAACAGCTTCACTCTCCCCATTTGTTCTAAATCATGACAGAAAGTGATTACTCCAACTGTTTTTATAGAAATACAATTCCAGTTATGTGGCTGAAATGCCTTGTGAGCGTATTTGAGATTTACGCATTTGCTGTGCCAACCTGGAGTTTTATGAACGGTCTCTTTTATGAACTACAGATTGTATGTTATATTCAGATACTAAGAGTGATGGTTTAAAATCAGCTGATAATTTAAAATGTAATGCTAGTAAGTGTGTAATCCTGTGGCTTTCAAAATGATGTATGAGTACAAATTCAGATTTTGGTTACATTTTGTTACTCCATTTGAATGAATGCCTCAGAGCCAACTTAACCAGCAAATTATTAGACCCATTTTTTTTCCTCCTAAAGATTTATGTAAATTAAGTTTAAGCGGTATTTAAACTATCAGGTCGGCTTTATTATTCTGTATTTTTCTATCAGGCTACGTGGCCTTTTACTTAAGGTGGGGTTTTAAATGAAGAAATGTGTGCTGAAGAGATCTTCATTTAAACAGTCTGTGTCGTCTAGATCAGCAGCCCACGAGTAACCTAGGTAGTTGACCAATTTACCAGGATTCCTCTCATAGTAATAGTGCTTTAAAGGTAGGAGTTAGATATAATATTTTGATTTTAAATCTCAATAATTAAAGAAGTCAGCCAGGCACGGTTGCTCACACCTGTAATCCCAGCACGTTGGGAGGCCGAGGCAAGCGGATCACTTGAGGTCAGGAGTTCGAGACCAGCCTGGCCAATATGGCAAAACCTGTGTCTACTAAAAATACAAAAATTAGTTTGCTGTGGTTTCGCATGCCTGTAGTCCCACTTACTTGGGAGGCTGAGGGAGGAGAATCGCCTGAACCTGGGAGGTGGAGGTTGCAGTGAGCTGAGATCGCAGCATGACACTCCAGCGTGGGCGACAGAGCAAGACTCTTCTTCTTCTAATAATAATAATAACGAAGAAGTCCCAGAAGTTTGTCTCTTCAGTGAGACTGTGTGGTGCTGTCTGTCATAACCATGGAAATCCAGTCCCCCCAGCGCCGCGGCTGCTTTGTCTGACACTTACAAGCTCCAATAGGACTGAAGATTTCCTGCTTTCACAGATGAAGGTGGTGACTCACTACTCAGGGAGAATGAAATTCAGGTCAGCTGATTTGTTTGACATCTTGACATAGCTTTTGGACAGCTTAAATTGTTTTTGGTGCCGTAACAGTATACTCCTAAGTACTTCAATTTACATACTAAGTCTAAAATCATGTGCTTTTATGCTGAAAGTCTTGATTTTATGCTTTTTCTAAAGTTCACAGTTTGACTATAACTCATTAAATTTTAAGGTGGTATTTTATATCCTTTTCCCCAAATTATGTCTTCCTTTCTCCTAGTAGCAGGAAAGTTGAATCTCATTTATTTGACACAAAGACCATCGGTTGGTCCTTCAGGCTAAAATAGTAAAATAATTTGTTACTTAGTTGAATGTGGTCAGTAGGCCTAAAATATGTGTGTGGGGCATATGTATATATATGTGACTATATATCTGGAAAGTCATCTTATTGGACATACGGTTAGGCTTTGTGTCCTCACCCAGATCTTATCTTGAATTGTAGTCACCATAATCCCCACATGTCAAGGGAGACAGCAGGTGAAGGTAATTGAATTACAGGGTTTCCCATGTGCTGTCCTCGTGGTAGTGAGTTCTCACAAGATCTGATGGTTTTATAAGGGGCCCTTCCCCCTTTGTTCAATGCTTTCCCTTGTTGCCACTTTGTGACGAAGGTGCCTTGCTTCACCTTACCTTTCTGCCATGACTGTAAGTTTCCTGAAGTCTCCCCAGCCATGCTGAACTGTGAGTCAATTAAAACTATTTTCTTTATAAATTACCCAGGCTCAGGCAGTTCTTAATAGCAGTATGAAAATGGACTAATACAGCATAGTTCTTCACTTTCTTAAAATATTTGCCATGAAATGGTCTTTGGTTACAAAAGTCATGATACTTGTGTTTTTGGATTATTACCATTGTAACTGAAAGATTTTATGTTCAGAAAAGTTTCACATTGTGACCAGAGATGTACTGCAAATTAGTGATACTGCTAGAAAAAAGTCTCGCGACTGTATTTCGACTCTCCTTCCCAGAACTTTGGATTAACTCCCATGAAGGGTGAAGACAACCTCACTCTGGCAATCCTGCCATGTTACTGGGTGAAAAGCTGAGACTCTTTCCCTTTTGAGGGCCTCTTTTCTCCTCACTGCTGAGTCCTTGGATCTGGGCGCTTCTTCTGTTTCTCAGTGGCAATTGAGATGTTGCTACTCCTGAGGTCTTTTCAGAGTGAGAGTAGGAAGAAAAATGGACTCTTCACAGAGAAATCTGGACAGCTGGGCCTTTGCGGATGTTGTCTTATTGCACAGATACTTATGGTCCTCCACGGACCACACCCCCTACCTCGTGCCTCTTGGCTGCTGCTGCCATTTTATATGATCCATGTCATGATCCCATGGCCGCCTGTTGCTGCTGAAAGGGGTCCTTGAAATTTGTATTGTCTAGTGGGAGTCCAGCACATAAAGTGAACACTTAAAAAAGGTGAACGTTACAGCAGATTCACAAGCCTGGAAGGGGGTAAATTAGTGTAAACCAACTTAAATATCCCCCTCTCCGCGTGCGCGCGTGTGCGCACACACACACACACACACACACACACAAACACCCAGGTGTTTTCTCTTTGGAACTTGGGGGAAGACATTGGATATCAAGTGAAACAGGGTCGAAATCATTTGGTCCTTGAAAACTCTTAGGGGAATAATGGAAAGATGATACCCAAAAGCATGAAGGCAGAAAGCATTTGGTAGAGGACTAATGTGGATTTACTTCATTGTTTTGCTCTTCACTCCTGAGTCTCTGTACCCTGGCCTAGATTCAGTGTGGTCATAAACAGTACAGCTTTTTCCGAAGTTTTCTTGTTGCCTTTCTTATGTTTTCCTGATTTGTGTATATTTTTTAAAAAATCTCCTCTAATGCCCGTTTTATTATCCTTTTCCTGAGCGGCTTCCTAAGTTTCAAGAGAAGGGGCCATATCCGTCCGGTATTTAGTTCTGAGGGTTGGAGCCTTGGGAGGAGAGCAGTATCCAAATACCTAGCTCATCACTTGTAAATTCCACTGGAGCAGCTGCTTGTTTCTGCGCATTGAACTGTATTTTGACTTCCTACATTATAGGAGGAGTGTTGAGTTTTCGGGTTGAGCATAAGGGTGGCGTGTTTCGGAATGATTAACTTTATGAATGTCTTTGTCTGGACCAGCTATATTTGGCTATGCTGCAGCTGTGTTTGCCTTCTCAAAATTGTCACCAGGAGGCCTCCAACTGCAATTACTCACTTCAGTCCATGCTGGTAACATCTTTGCTCGTGACTCCCATTGTCCAGCCAGCCATCTTTTCTCGGTGTCAGGATTGAGGGAGAACGCAGGAATCATTTGAGAAGCCCGGATGCTGCTGAATGCTGCTGGCAGCTCTGTCTCAAAGCAGTTTCTTAATATTAAGCCGTCCTTACATTGCCTCCTCGTGCATTTGGGATTCTTCTTTCTTTTCACCACAAGCTCATGTTTTCCTGTCTCCTTGTTCCCTCTTTTCTTTCACGCTTTGATGTCCAAAAGCTGCCACCAGCATCAAATCGACGGTGTTTCTTCCTCCTCTGGGTACCTAGAGCACTTGGGAATGTGTTTTTACTTCTGGTGTCTTAGAGTCCTCTTACATAAGGGCCTCTCTCCTGTGTTGGAAAGGAGACTGAAAGGCAAGTACTTTTTTTTCTTCCCCTTGGTTGAGTACTTGTTGCAGAATTTATCTTTCTCTCGGGAGGAATTGAGGAAATACTTTTTCTTACTACAAAGACCATTTGAATTCCATTGGCTATGTGTGCCTTTTAATTTTTCATGGGAGTAACTTCCTCTTGGATTGTTCGACTTGCCCTGTATGTCATAAAATGGAACCACTGGGGACATGGCATCAGGGCCTTTCCCAGCACCAGAGTGGAAGAGTGTCCTTCAAGGCTGGGCGTCCTTTGCCACCATCTTATGAGAATGCCTGGCCTGCCTTCTAATCTGTTCCATGCCTACTTCAAGTCTCAGTTGACTTGTCAAGATTCCTCATCTAGAAAATAAGGACAATAAAATATGCTGCTTACCTGTCCCACAGTGTTACTGTCAGACTAATGTTGGGAAAGAAATGATAACCTAAATATTTTATAGCTTCCTGGCACTTTAAAACTGGCCACAAGTTCCCCTGCATTTCCCAGGAGGATCAACTCTAATGGAACTTCATTACAACCAAAGAGTAAATGTTTTCTTCTTCAGAACCTTCATGCTTTGAAATCTCAGGCAAAGACCCATAAAGCATTATTGCTCCCAAGTGAACTTTCAGAAAATGCACAGTCCCCAGGACAACATCATGAAGACTGATTTTTTTTCTTCCCCTCGCCTTTCTGCGTGATGATTGAGAAGTAGAATGAAGTTCATGTTCTCTCTGTGAACTAGTGGTCAGACCTTTCCATTCTGGGATGGGGTGACGCGAAAGCAATAGCTCCACGTGATCCTTCTGAAAAAGCCCTTCTCTACCCCAGCTGAAATAGATTTTGATTTTCTTATGGGAAGAGAATCAGCCACACAATATGAAGGCTGGTTCTGACATAAAGGGAATCACAACCCTTGCAGAAACCCAGCCATTAAAGAAACGATTTTTTCCTTTCTTCTTCCTTTTTT
>NW_016808376.1:2690220-2716587 GCF_001698545.2 Rhinopithecus bieti
TGGAATCTTGCTCTATTGCCCAGGCTAGAGTGCAGTGGTACAATCTTGGCTCACTGCAACCTCCGCCTCCTGGGTTCAAGTGATTCTCCTGCCTCAGTCTTTGGAGTAGCTGAGATTACAGGCCCCCACCTGACTAATTGTTCTGAACTTTTACTAGAGACGGGGTTTCACCATATTGGCCAAGCTAGTCTTGAACTCCTGACCTCATGTGTTGAGTCCACCTTGGCCTTCCAAAGTGTTGGGATTACAGGCGTGAGCCACCGCGCCTGGCCAAGGACACGATTTTGATAATATGAATATGGAGCAGGGAGGACTGTAGATCCTGCAGCCTTGGGTGGCCTCATTATGTGCTCAGGTCACAGAATGCCTGGAGGATGCCGATGGAGAGAGTCCTTGGGGAAATGACCTAGACACGGAATTGGTGATTTTTTTGCCTTATGTGGTGGTGTAGGGTTAAGACAAGGGGTTTGGTGTGTGGGTTATCTGCAGCATCTATGTGGTATCCAGCTGCAGGGTGTGTCCTAGCTATTTTGGTGGTTAATAAACAGGCACTTCTTCTGATGTCGATGATAGGGTCTTTGGAGTGCTAAGAGATCAGAGCCTCCACAGAATGTAAGTTTGCTCCCAGTGCTGCAATGACTTGATGCCCTAGATCAGACAGCACAGATTCTGTTTGGAAGCCTAAAGCCTCGGTGTGTGAAGCCGTTGTTGAGGAATATCCTCCATGACGGGCCAGGGGAATATTTGGCACCTACTGTAGCTGAGAGTGTGATATTGACTGTGGAGAAATTCTCCAGGCTGTGAATGTGACCTCCAAAATGCAGACTCTTGCCTCTCGTCACACAGCACTTTGCATTAGGGTGAACCAGGGGACTTCGCTGGAGGCAGGGGAGCCTTTGGCAATATCAAAGATGACTGTTGTTGCTGAGATGGTTGGGAAGGGAAAACTAGGTCTGTGGCTGAAAGCTGGCGAAATCTTTGGAGAAGGGGGCCAGCCACACAGATACTACAAATGTTTATGTACAAATTAATTGGCACTTTGTAATTAGCACTTTTTCTCTTATCAATGTCAAAGAAATCTGATTAACTTTATAGGCAGACTTTCCGTTGGGCCAACGGTTTTAAATCTGCCTGTTGTAAAAAGTGACCAAGATTGGACTTTGTCACCTCAGAAGCCACGTGATTGGCCACACTTTTATCTTGCCTCTCTCTGTCTCGTTTTTCAGGTCTCCTAAGGACATGCTACTTTTGATCCAGATTTGTTTCCAGATCCCTGCTCAAGTAGTAATCGTGCAGACCCCAGAAGCCGGAAAATGTTTTCTAATGTCAACCAAACTAATTCCTTGCCAATGATATGCTGCTTTTTGGTGTGTGTTTCTTTTAATTCTGATTACTGATACTTTAAGGGATGCTGCCTTCCTGTGGTTACATTTTCTGAACTATTTTATGAGATTAGTTGTTCTTGATTTAGGATATACCATGAGCCAGCCATCAGGCTAAGGAGTTTATATTTTATCAATCCTCAGAAAAATTTTCCTCAGTAATTTGTGTCATTTCTATCTCACAAATGAGGATATTGAGGTTCTGAAAGGTGGTGGTACTGAAAACCCCAAAATGCACCTGTGTTCCTCGTTTCCAAAGCCTGAGGTTGCACCTCTGTTCCTCGTTTCCAAAGCCTGAGGTTGCACCTCTGTTCCTCCTTTCCAAAGCTTGAGGTTGCGGCTCTGTTTCTCGTTTCTGTAGCCTGAGGTTGCAGCTCCCTTTCTCCTTTCTGTAGCCTGAGGTTGCAGCTCTGTTTCTCGTTTCCGAAGCCTGAGGTTGCACCTCTGTTTCTTGTTTCCAAAGCCTGAGTTTACACCTCTGTTTCTCGTTTCCAAAACCTGAGGTTGCCTGCAAGTCTCCTGAGGATTTTTTGATGTAAACAGGTTGAGGTTCTAGGTAGGTGGGCACATTGACTGCTGACTATGTGGGTTTTGAGTGTGAAATACAGGTTCTTAGCTATGACCCAACAATCTTCTGCTTTTTAGGTGCTCTTCCACATAAACTGCTTTTCCTTGACTGTATTTCATAGAGCAATTTCTGAGGCTGGAAGGCAAGAGCATTGTAAGAGACGTGTCAGTGGATGGGGACACCCAACCGGTGTCAAGATCTCTTAATGCCTGAGGCAGATTCTCACTGCCGAGATAAGGAAGCAATTAACATGGAATGCTAAGGTGGACACTTATTCTTCATTTATGATAATGGTATATTTTATGATGAGGTTTCTTTGGAGGATTTCATTAGACATCTGGCATTTTCCCCCATTAACTTCCAACTTTAAAATTTTTGCATATGACTTAGATGAACGTTTGGCCTTCTCAGGTGGCGCTATGCCTTCTTGTGAATTAGAAAATGGTTCTCAGGTGGCATTTTGTCACCACAGCCCACCTCAGTTGATGAACTTATGCAGTATCCTTTCTACAGTAACATCCGTTTTTACCCCTCCTTCTTAAGGAGGCCTCAGAAGTAGGCAATAGAATAAATGAGTCTCTATGCAAGATAATGATGGAGTTTCAATGATGGACAGCTGTGGCCAGCGGGCATGCGGTACCTGGTCCTTTTCAAGGATCATTACACTTTCAGCTACTCCACAGCTTTGTGTTCAAGTGCATAAACATTTGATGGGATTCTGTGTTTTCGGCAAATCATAAATTTCTGTCTACTTTTAGACACCCAGTGTAAAGGAGGGGATAATAGAAAAGTTAGAGTAGAATTCATGCATGGGTTAGTCTAACCCACAAACCATTTCATACCGAACATTAGCTTGTCAAAATGCCTTTACTCTTGGCAGGACACAAGCGCCATAACCTAAGAGGATGTGATTTGAGTGGAGTTTTCATGCCCTGTGTGCTTATTGTATTCTTGCTACTGATGCAAACATTATCTATAATTACATTTTCAAGTGACTGAAAATTGCAGGCTTTGTGGAACAAAAATACAGCCAAAGAATGGAATGTATATCCACTCCACCCTCATTATAAGGCTTTCAGAAATCAGACTATAAGGCTCAGTACTGTGGCTCTCAACTACATGATACTAACTCCATTCTCGGATGTTTGAACACTTTGTCAAAATGCTGGGTTTCCAATGATGATCATATAATTTGGGGAAAATGCTATTACTCTTTTGGTGCTTCATTTGCTCCATCGTTGACTCAATCACGGTGGCACCTCCTCACACGAGTCCTCTATTTCCACCCTGTGAAACAAGCACAATTTGATTTAGATCGAAGCATGATAGGCAAAGTTGAGAAAGTTGGTTGAGGTGCATGCCTTCTTGGGGCAGATATGATTGCATCCCTGGGACATTATGTGTATCATCTTTATATCCCCCAACTCCACATAGGTCTCAGCCAAAAAAAAAAAAATGCTTCCGGGGGTACCCACTACATCATGGGCTCTTTCTTTGTCCTTAGAACCTGGCTGTGGTACCAGAAAACCATCCTGATCAATTTTACTCTGTAGACACAAGGTGAGACCCAATTTCTAATTTCAGCAAGAGCTTAAAACCCTTGAAATTTTTAAAGAGGATCTAGCTGAATGGGATGGCTCAGTGCCTTTAATCCCAGCTGCTCAGGAGGCTGAGGTGGGGGGATTGCTTGAGGCCAGGAGTTTGAGGCCAGCCTGTCCCTAAAAAAATAAATAAAAAAGAATCTGACATGTTATAGCTTAGTATTTTGTTCATTGTTGAGTCACATATAAAATCTAGGGAACTGTTTAATGAAATAGATGTTCCTTGGTTTTGGGTGGAAAACTAATGAGAAGAAGAATTTATGATGGCATCGTTGTTTTGTTTTTAAGGCATGAAATTTATAATCTACGTGGTATCTCACAATGTTATAACTTTCCAGGCCCCGGTAGGGTCCAAACTCCTGGAAAATTTAAAGAAAAATTATCGTGATGGCTTTATCCAAAATAGAAGCAGAGTAAATAATTGATGAAGGTTGCTCTGAAAACCTATAGACCATTCCTGATTCTCTGGTGTCTGTGTCTGACAGGACAATATGTCACCAAAGAAATGTTTATTGGGTCATAGTTAAATTGTGAACAGTTAATGTATGTATAGTGAATTAGATGTTCCCCAATATGTATGTTTTGTGTTACCTTTTCTAACATAAATGATAAACTCAAATGTATGTTGAGTTTTGGACAGACTATTTCGTACTGTAATACGAAGGTTACCAATTAGATATTGTTAACATTCTTGGAGTTAAAATAACTTTGGGGTCCAAGTGAAAAGCTTTTGAGTAATACAGTGCATGGACAAGGGTTTTTTCATTGTTTATGTCAATGATTGTTACAGCTTTTGAAGTAAAACCTCTACATTGAAAATTCAGAGGCATAGACATTCCTCATCAAATAATATCACTGTCTAATGGTGAGGTGTGAGGGCAACTCAATTTGTACATTTCATGAATTCTTTCTGTGAATCACAAATGCTGTCTCAATGTTCAGGGCATTTTTTTAAAGACAGTTTTGCTCTTGTTGCCCAGGCTGGAGTGCATTGGGCAACCTCCACTTCCCAAGTTCAAGCGATTCTCCTGCCTCAACCTCCCAAGTAGCTGGGATTACAGGCATGCGCCACCACACCTGGCTACTTTTGTGTTTTTAGTAGAGTTGGGGTTTCTCCATGTTGGTCAGGCTGATCTCGACCTCCTGACCTGAGGTGATCTGCCCCCTTCAGCCTCCCAAAGTGCTGGGATTACAGGCGTGAGTCACCACCCCCGGCCTCGGTATTTAGTTGATGGGTTATTTGTTGATGCATCTGACTAACTGCCTGGGCTTTTGATAGCATGGATTCTTAGCCAATCAGCAAAACTTATTTTAAGAAAGGTAATTACCCTAGAACCAAAGTAAATACAGCTTTTAAAGTTATCTAATTCTCAGGGTTTCTTGTGAGCCCCTACAGTAGCATGCTGATTCCACTGTGGTGTTGTAAATACAATGTAAGTCAGAAAATACATTGCAATTGTACAGTCTGTACAGCAGATCGAATAGTTAATAATAACTTGAAATTAAGTTGTACAGCTGAGGAACTGAGGACGTATGAGTCACAAGCGACCCATTATTGTTGGACTGAACTGATGAGTTGTTTTGTTGTCACTTGGAAACAACCTCAACATTTCTGTACCATCTATCTGTTCCCTTTTTCTAAGTCTGAAATGTCTGCCAGTGAACAAGAGTTGCAGTTTTGCATTGTTAACACAAATATTTAGTCTCTAAGTCTCATATAATGTGCTAGGTGGCTGCCGGCGTAGGTTCTAGGTATCACAAAAATTTTATAAAGTATGACAATAGTTCTTAGATTACAAGCTTAAATATTTGATGACTCTGGGCTTTTGTCCTGTTAACTTTACCTGTATTTTCTTGAAGGAAACACAAGTTTAAAACGAAGAAAGAGCTGCAGTTTTGTGTTGTTTTGGGTCTGTGTTGGATTAATAAAGGAATTTCTTGTTGAGATACAGGAAATTAACCAATGTAACATCCTATGACCTTCATTCCTTATTCTGTAGATCAGGTGAGGTAAATATTATAATAGGGCCTCATCTTTATTTTTTACTTTTTTGCTGCGTCTAGATTCCTCCTAGATGCATTAAACATATTTCAAGTGTTCTTTATTACTGAGAACACTGGAAGAAACAGTTGATTGGTGGAAACGTGCGTATACTTTAGTACTACTAGGGCTTCTGTGATCTTGGCCATTTGGACTGTAGCATCCAGTTAGCTTGTGATGGAGGAAAATCAGCATTAATCAAAACTGGTGATGTGGCAGTTCTTTCCCATTCAGAAAAGCTGCAGTGGTGGTGGTGCATTGCTCCGTTAGGTCAGACTGAATCTGGTATGATCCATGGAATTAATTGTGTAAGCAGTAGCATCTAGATTTTTATCGAGCCTATCCTTTTGCTCCCTAAACTTCTGTAGCAGAGCTCTGTAGTTTACCCTGGATTGGGAATCTTGAGAAAAAGTAGATGAGGATCAGTGAAATTAAGAGGATGGGATTGCAGCCACTTAATTGACATTCTAGATCCAGCCTGAGGCTCTGTTTTGTCCCCTTGGTACTCAAGAGGGTGCTGACCTGGTTTGCTGGGATACTCCCAGCTTCCATCTCTTGCCCTAGCGTCATCATTAATAGTATCCTCCTTTGAATTAAAAGTGTCCAAGTTTGGATAATAAATTATGTGGTCCCGTTTCTCTTGTCTGGTCCTTATCACTGCCTTTCTTAAATACTAATGTGTGGCAGTGTTTAAAAGTCTTTGCATAGGATTAACCCAAACTTTTCCACCAAAATGGTTAAGACTTTAAAACCTTAAGGAAAAAAAAAGTCTAACCTCACTTTCTCCAAGCTATCTTCTTACCTAAATCCTTATACATAGAAAAGGTATTTAAAATTTAATACAAGTTTATTTGGTGCTTCTAATGCAGTCGCGGCCTACTGGGAGATGCCTATCTACACCCTTCCCTGGTGCCTGGGTTTAATGTGGAGGACCCTAAGATGAGGCATTTGGGGAAACCTTCCCATTCAGTGCTGTGAATAACTTTCCCCATTCTAGAAAGCTCGGAGTGGCAGCTCAGATGCTTCAGATGACTCAGCCGAAGCGTGACCACAGCCACAAAACGGTCTGATGATACTGCCTTTGTTTGTTCTCACACTGCCCTTTGGGAAAGAGTCACGGGAGAGCTCAGCCCAGATTTAATGGCCCCAGGGTACCTAGGTATATTTTGAATTTTAATCCGAGATACTTTTCACTCTGTAAGGCTAATTGCTCTTTCTCCTACAGTGCTGGAATTTCAGAGGATTTTTGAATGATGTGTGTTTGAAATTGGTTTGAACTGATTTTTACATTTATACCCAGCTGTTTGTTATTCCGTTCAGCCATCAGCCTCTGAGTCTCAATGGACCATGTAATGTGCAGCTGTAGCCAGATGTAATGCTTCCTCTCCCTAAATGTTTCTGTTAGAAGCTTAGAGAGGCAGGCTAAAGACTGCTGATAACCGTTTTGCCTGCATTAATATACCCTCTGGAGCTACACAAATTCTGCCTGGCAATTTTATTTCATGACCAACAAGCAAAGCAATGTTTGTGATCTCCATCCCTGGTAGTAATGTTGACACTGTATATATCAAGTATATCTGCACTGATATGACAGGTACTTGTACAGCTAATTCAGACTGCAGGAAGCTGTCTGATCTGCATGCATAAATACTCTGAAAGCCAGGTTGTACTTAAACGTCAACCAGGATTCAAGTCAGACCTTTGCCAAGATTAAAACAGGTCCATAAACTGACTCTTGAATAGAGAATTTCTTAGGAAGGATAACTTTAGGATCATTTCTTTACAGCTTATAGACAAACCTTGTTCCTAATTTGCATTTATTATTCAAATCTGTGTTTCCTTTTGTGTTTATATGATTTAACTTTGTTTAGCGGCTACAGCTTCTACTGAATTTAATTACTTTGCTTCGAGGCTTTAAATTGAGGGCAGCCTCTATTAATCGTTAATTACTTTCTTCAGCCATTGACTCAGTAAAGGTACAGTTACTAATCGAGGGTATGTTCTATACAATGGCAACAGGCTGCTTCAGTCTCAATATTTACTTTCTGTGGGGACTGATTATTTCTCTAATCTTATCTTTTGCTAAACATGAAAGTAGACATTTCATTGACATACTGGGCATTCCTGTGAGCCAATGTTGTTACAGATCCTAGATAAATAAATGGGAATCATACTTGGCTCTGGGTTGCCACCTGGTGGTGTCTTGATCTCTTTGAGCCTCCTCAGACCAGTCTCCTGTGGGAAGATGATATCCCTGGATCTACTGTTCCATTGCTAGTTTTACTCTGAGAGCCCGCTGAAGGTTTACAGATAGCCTTGTTCCTCATGGGTGACTGTGGGAGGAAGCATCAGTATGGCCTGAAGTTGGTTGTTTTTTTAATGTCATTAAAGTATGTGTTCCATGCCTTTGATGTATCTGGCAATTTGTCTCCTTAAAATTCCTGTTGGCCTGTGTGACATGTGATGCTTTTTCTGATTATCCTTCATTACCCCTCCATGCCTCCTTTCTTCCAGCCTCCTGACTGTGGGCGTCTTGCCCTTCTCACTCTTTTGCTCTCACCTTGTCCTTCTCATCCTTTCCTTTTTAGAGAGTTTCTATCTTCACCCGCTGTATTAGTCCATTCTCACACTGCTAATAAAGACGTACCCAAGACTGAGTGATTTATAAGGGAAAGAGGTTTAATGGACTCACAGTTCCACATGGCTGGGGAGACCTCAATCATGGTGGAAGATGGAGGAGGAGCAAAGGGTTATCTTACATGGTGCAAGTAAGAGAGCATGTGCAGGGGAGCCCTCTTTTATAAAACCATCAGATCTCATGAGACTTACTGTCGTAAGAACAGCGTGGGGAAAACCCACCCCCATGATTCAATTACCTCCCACCGGGTCCCTCCCGTGAGATATGGGAGTCATTACAATTCAAGGTGAGATTTGTGTGGGGACACAGCCAAGCCATATAGACCACCGTATCTTAGCTGATTGGGGTGGAGGTAGGGGGAAGCTGTTTTCCAACTTGTGATCTTTGATTTTTATCTGGATTTTTCCTGGTGAGCTCTTTCTCAGTCTCAGTAGCCTGGGCTTTGAGTCAACCATGGTAGATAGTGGAGTCTCTCTGCTTGGTAATGGACACGTGCTGAATGCTCAAGTTGGCCACAGCCCCATTTCAACCGTTTATTAAAAGTGTAACAAACCCCACTAATGTTTCTGTAATTTACTGAAAGAACAGTGAGAGTTGTTTATTCATCCTTTTATTAGACTCAGTATTGTACAAGATGAAGGTTCCTCGTGTCCTAGCTTGGGCTGTTGAGTTTCTTACTGACACTTCAGTCTCCACTTTGAAATGGATTTTCCATGATATTTCTGTGTCATGATGTGCTCCTAGTTCATGGTCCTACGTTTTTAAATTTAAGTTTTAAAACATGTATAAAGGTAGAGAGCAAGATAGAATCGGGTTATAGGTTGAATGAATGAGCAGTGGCAAAGTGAAAAGCTTGAGATTTCTTTGTTTTGGGGAAGACAAGATTTATGGAAAAAAACAGTGATTTTAGTATATAGTTTCTGTAAGACTTTGTAGAAATGCTTTTTACTGCCTGGAACTCTAGTAGGTAGCCATGTTAAGTTATAAACCTGTCGTTGCTGCTGGTGATAACAGGCAGAGGAGCTGAAGCTAGCATGGGAAATGCTTTGTGTCCCACTGTTCCCTGGAAGTGGCTGCCTCAGAGGACCCAGCAACACCAGCAATGAGGAGCTGAGGTCAGTGTTCCAGGGGTGAACGTTTTAGCCTCATTTGAGAAATGACTTACTTTTTTTCTATCTGTAGCCTGGCTTCCCTTTGTGGAGTCCTCTTGCCTAGCCTCTGGCCTATATTCTTAAGAGAAAAAATGCTTCTAAGAGTGCATCTAAAGTGGTTTGTGCTGCATTAAATCACCAAGTTGTACTGGTAGAGGTATGTGGTGTGTGAAATTGAATGGTATTTCAAATGGTAGTGCTTATTAAGTTAATTGATACAGGTTGGTTGTTGACTTAGGCAAGGTGTGAAGTTAATCCTATTAGAAAGTGATTACTCTTCTACCAAAATACATCGAAAGAGTAGAAGTTATGGTACTGGGACAGTAGGAATTCTGACAGGATTTCTACTAATCAACTACTATGCAGTACACCACTATAAAAATGAATTCTGAAAGGAAAATTTGAATATCCATTTCAGCACTGGTTTCATACACATTACACATATATATTTATAAATCATACACATGTTACAAAAGAAGGTAGGATAAAACTCAAGGATTATTATTTTAAATGGCGCTCTAACATTAGTATAAATATCTCACATAAAACCATTTAAATATGTGGAACCCCACAGATGGGCTTTAAACTATGATAATTATTTTAAGTTATACCGATTGGATTCATTTTTATTAAAACCCTTCTGGCATCAATGAAAAGTTACTAAACATGCTTTTGGAGTTAAAAATGGAAAGTTGTACAGACTCTGCAGGGGCCGGGCCTCCTGTAGAAAGCCAGCAGTCTTCTTGTTTCATCCCCCCAACCATCCACCACCCTAAGCCAAGTGCACCTGAGCTTCCACAGTATCCTGGACATGTGTGCACGCGCGCTGGATCCACACCACTCTCGTGGCATTGACCGTGTAACGGCGACATCAGCTGAGTCCTGTGTCAGCTCTCCCATTAGCCTGGAGGACACTGAGAGCAGAAACCGTGATACAAGGAGCATTCTGCCCACAACCCTTCATGCTCTCCAGAGTGGGTCAAACACATCAAATGAGATCGGAAGAAAAGTGGAGAGTGCACTTTGCTGGTGCTGAGATGAACTGAGCCAGTTCTCAAGGGACACCTCCCATGCCAGAATTTGGGATGTAAACTCATCCCGAATGTAGCCCATCAAAGCTATTAAATAACAGTACTTTTTGGATTAATCCTCCGGCCTATTTCTTATGCTGGTTTTGTGAATTCATACTATTAGCGTGGTGAGCTATGTAGTCACGGTCACAGTGTGTACTCAAAGTACCTTAAAACGAGTTCAGAGTTAATTATTTACTTCACAAGACACTGCTTGTTCTGTATTTGCCCACGTACACATTTTATTCCTTTTGTAAGCTTTACAAGCTTCCAATGCCTGTTACTGAAGACAAGTTCTTGAGTCACAGTTTAAAGTTCCATTTAAAGCCACTCAATGGAAGATAGGTTAAGTGTGCTTCATAATTTTGGTCATTGAACCAGGAACATCATGTACCAGTTTTTAAGGCTAGTTTCATTTAGGAAAAAAAGATAATTATATATCTATTACATCTTACATTTTTGTAAATTCCATTGCCACTGGAGGAAACCATGGGCCAGAGTAACCTAAAGAAGCATGTTGGTATATATTTTAATTCCAGGTAACATTGGAATGTGGTATGTGTTGGGGATGGGATCTTCCTGTTTGTTTTCGTCAAGCTAATATTATTTACAGAAACCATCCCAAGGACTGAAGGAGCAAAATGTATTGATTATCTTTATGTGGACTGTGATAAATTGATTTTTTAATTGAGACTTCCTATTTTCAGGGAGTTCAGTGTCTGGTAGGAAAATAGTAAATTTTGAAAAACTTTAAAATGTTCATGCCACTAATCGACTACATTGTTGATGGTAAGGGAAGGTAGGACAGGAGGAAGTTCAAGAATTCTCAGGGCAGTCCAAAGCAGAAGGAAAGGGTGGCCTTTCATTTGTGTGTCTGACTGCCGTCTTCACTGTGTTCTCTAAATTGCCTCCCACAATACGGAGATAATTCAAAACAAGCATTAATAAGATATAGACAGTGTTTTGGAGAAGAAACAAAATAAGGTCTCTTTTGTAAACACACTGTCTTATGTTTAATGCTTAATAAGTTCTTAATCTGCTGTAATAACATCTTCACAGCTATTAAACTGCATCATATAATAAAAGTAACAATAGTTTATGGAAACTTTAAAGGTATAATTTGTATGGACTTTTAATTATGGAGTCTAGAACTCTGAGCCACCAGGAGAAACCTATTTCATGTTGTATTTTCTATGTAGCGACTCACTTCCTAGCAGTTCCTTGTTGTTCTGGTCTGGTTGGTCACTCCGTTTTCCCTATGTAATGGTTTTTGTTGTTGTTCCTTGGTTCAGCAAATCCTTTTAAATGCCTGCTTATGTGCCCGTTACCATCCTAGGTGCGGGGAAAAGTCTGCATCCTCAAAGTTATAACCCCATTCATGGAAATGATCATTTTTTATTTTCCTTTGATTTTGTAAGTTCTCCTCTTCCAACTGATTTCACCTTCCTTTCAGGGTTTTCCATTACTCAGGGCTGCATTAAGTCTCTGTTAAGCTCCATCTCTGTGATAGGTTGTTCTCTGGCCAGCTGCTGTTCTATGTCCTCCTGCCACAAATACCTTACTTTGGTTGGGCTGCTGTAGCAAAATGCCATAGACTGGATGACTTAAACAACTGATGTTTATTTCTCAACGTTTTGGAGACTAGGAAGTCCAAGATCAAGGTGCTGGCACATTTGGTTCTTGGTGAGAACTCCCTTCCTGGCTTGGAGAGGGCTGCCTTCTCGCTGTACCCTCACATGGTTGGAAAAAGTTGTAGTGTCCTTTTTTCTTCTTACAAGAGCACTAATCCCATCACAGGGGCTCTGCCCTTGTGACTACAACTCAATCTAACTACTTCCCGAAGGCCCCACCTCCTAACACATTCACGTTGGGGGTTAGAACTTTAACATACGCATTTTAGGGGGACACAGTCCATGACAAACAGTGGTGGTATCAAGATATAGAATAAGATCCCGAGAGAGAGGTGGAGGCACTACCTAAGGCAAGGTTTATGGAAATGGTAGTACAGTATCGAAACCCACTAGCTATGAATAATGGTGTTGGTGTCTAAACACACATGCCTCAGGATTCTTCTTTTAAACTCTGAGCAGGTTCAGTCAAAGTCATACCAGGGGAAGTTCTCAAGCCGTCTTTTGTAATGAGGCTGAAAAAATAAAGTGCAGATATAGATGGTATCAGGGTGGTAAGACTTCATATTAACAGTACGATTTCTATTTCTTAGTTCTCAACTCGTTTGTAATTTCTGATGAGTCAGGTTACATGAACTTTTCTCATTGTGTTTTCAGACCATTTTCCTGTGACAGTAATATAAAGAGATGGGTCCACTGTCATGCTGTGAACCCAGTGGGATCTCTAACCCTTCCATTGGGACATAACATTAATCCTTGTGGAATTAAATGTATCCTGGAGAGTTTACAATCTGTAAGCTGATACAGTTGGATGTCCTCACAGACCCTGTTACTATATATAAGAAAGAATTGTCAGGATTATTGGGATTTTCGTATATTTGGTGCATACTTCTTTCTAGATAACTGTGATTAGTTCCATTGTCATGTATGTGAATTGTACTAAAATGATATGATCTACCCATTTGGAGGCATAATTATGGGTACATAGCTATAGGTAGACTTAGGTGGATAGACTAGAACATTTGTGTTGAACTATTTTTGCGTGATGAAAATTTTGGTAATAACATGAAAAGGAAAGCTGGGGGCTTAGCACTGTATTGGTTTGTCAGGAGATTACCAAGAGGTTGGTTTTCTCTTGTGATAGAAGGAAACTTACATTTATCTCCTTCCCTTTCAAATTTGTTATTATTTGACAGTAGACAGTATATTTAATCCAGAGCTTCTTAAAGCCTGTTTTATGTTGAATAACTTTAAACCAGGCAGTCAAAGGTTAGAGTTCTTTGGAAGCAGAGGTCACAGTAAAGGTGGAAGTGAGAATACAATTGGTGGACATCTTGGTTATCCCTGCATACAGATGATTGAACAGTGTCTCTTGCCTTTGAAGACTCACATTGATGTTTCTTCTAACAGCATAGACTCACATTGATGTTTATTCTGACAACGTAAGATTTTAACCTGGTGTATCTTTTCTTTTTATCTGAGAAGCTGTGCCTGACTGTGGCTGTCTGTCACATACCATGAAAGCTAGTCACCCTTCTAAAATCTTCAGTTGAGTGGTTTTTATCAAATGCACAAAGTTGTGCAGCCATCACCACTGTCTTTTTCAGGACAATTTCATCACCCAAAAAAGAAACCCCGTACACCTTAAGGGTCACCTCCCCCACCCCAATTTCCCCTAGCCTCAAGCAACTCTTGAACTCCTTTCTGTGTTAACTGGATTTGCCTGTTATGTGTGCCTTTCACAGAAATGTAATCATATAATATGTGGCCTCTTGTGTCTGGCTTTTGTTAAACTTATGATGTTTTCAGAGGTTTATCCATGTCACAGTGTATCTCAGGACCTCATTTTTATGGCTGAATATTTCATTATGTATAAGTGCCACAATTCATTCCTCAGTTGATGGACATTTAAGATGGTTTGACTATTAGGAATAATGCTGCTATGAATATTCAAGTACAAGTTTTTGTGTGAAAACGTATTTTTAATCCTCTTGTATATATGCCTAGGAGTGAAGTTGCTTGGTCGTGCGATAATTTTTGAGGAACTGTCAAACTGTTTGTCTAAAGTGGCTGCAGCATTTTACCTTCCCACCAGCAGTGTATAAGGTTCCAACCTCACTGCATCCTCAGCAACACTTGTTACTGCCTGTCCCAGGATCACGGTCAGTTATATTTGCTTTTGTAATGAGAAGGGTAGGACACAGAAAGTAAGAACTAAGCCTGGAGGGTCTTAGGCAGGGCCAGGGCTAGTAGAATTCGTATCTCCTGACTCACCCTCACCATTCACTGCAACATTGCATTTCAGGAAAGCTGGTTGAAGAAAAAACACATGAGAAAATACTAATTGTTCTGGAATTACTTATTTTCATTTTTTCCATTAGAAGGAATGGAGCAGTTGGTTTCCATGATCTCTGATGCAGTCCAGTTGTGTGTCTCTAGCCTCAACCTTGCCCTGAACACCAGACTTGAATATCCCGCTCCCGGCTGGACTCTCTCTACTTGGATGCCTACGTGGTTGCGTTGCAGACTTCCATGTCCCGAATCAAGTTCCTCATCCCGCCTCCTTCCTTTCTCCATCTCACTAAATGGTAGCCAGCTGCTCCAGGCAGACCCCGAGAGGCTTTGCTTCTCCCACATTCTCCACATCCAGGACATCCACAACCTTGTGGGTTCCACATCCACCCGCAGTCGCTCCTGCTCTGGCCACTGCTTTCTCATGCCCCAGACTGAGCACACATGTTTCCCATCTGGGCTGGTCACCCAGCCATCGTCTCTCACCTGGACTTGCAATTGTGCTCAGATCCCCCAATGGCTTCCTCACATACCTAGAAAGCAAGCCAGCATCCTTAAAATGTCCCACAGCCTCTGACCGCCTGCCGCTCGCAGTTCCAGCATCTTCTTGCTCTGCTCCACCCACATGGGCTTCTTTACTGTCCTGTGGTGTTGCCAGCATGTCCTCTTGAGGTTGTCCGTGCTCGCTCTTCCCTCTGCCGTGAACCCTCTTCCCTCAGTTGTTGGTACGGCCTTGCATCCTCACTTCAAAATTCTGCTTAGGTCGCCTCTTCCGAAGGTGGTCCCTGACCACCGTCTCAAATAGAGTGTCCCATCACTTTCTGTCCTCTTCCCTTACTTTATCCCCTTCATGGTGTTTTTTACTGTTTAACAAAATGTTCCATACTTAACTTGCTTATGTGTTGCTTTTCCATGTTGTCTACTGGGATGGGAGCCCCGAAATAGCAGGGGCTTGGTCTCTTGAGCCTACTGTTGTATCTGCATAGCCTGGAGCTGTTCTTAGCACAAAACAGGAAGTCAGTAAATTACTGTTAAATGAACAGGTTATTTTATTCTTCCTTTTGGCATCACTCAGTCTTTTTGTTGTCAACCTATTTTGGGTGAGCTTTAAATTTTTTTTTTTTACATCTTGCAAAAGACTTCTATCTATATGTACCAATTTGTGTGAATCTCCGTAGCACAGTTTCTTCATATATAAATTTGCAATAATTCTGGGCAGGTGCTTTGAGACCTCATTTGAAAAATGTTTCCCCCCACCACGTACCCAAGATTATGATGGTAATATTGTCATTTTTATTACTCAGTCTGGTTTTGATACATTATAGCAGTATGGACCCTATTAGCCAAGTACACGATAATAGTCTTTTATTACAATACCCTAGGATATAATACTGTAATGTTATAATATCTTATTATTGTGGTTCTAATGAGGATCTCACTTATATACACATACAGCTCTTGTAGTTTTATAATATCCAAGGATGAGACTCTGGTGTTGAGAATCTTACCTAAACCATGATACCACAGTACCAAAAGGGATATTGACAAAATATGTCCATGTATTAGAATTGCACCTTCGTAGTTTAATTTATTCTTACTGTGCAGCACGTTGTTACCTCAAATTCCAGATTGTTCAAGTGCCTTCCAGGCCTCTACTTGCCTGTTTATTCCATTTAATAGAAGAGCCAAAAATAAGTAAGGCTAATATTAACTTTGGTGAAGATAATGTTCCAGTGCCTTCCAGTACCCTAAATAATTCAAGAGGATGTGATGCAGTGACTAAGAACTTGGGTTCTGCAGTCAGGATTACCTAAGACTGAGTCTTAACTTTATTTTTATTTTGGAGGTAGGATCTCACTCTGTTGCCCAGGCTGGAGTGCATTGGCATGATAATGGCTCACGGCAGCCTCAAGCTCCTGAGCTCAGGCTAAGAGCTGGATTAGTTTTTTATGTTTTTCTGTGGAGACAGGGGTCTCATTAGGTTGCTCATGCTGGTCTCGAACTCCTGGCCTCAAGCAGTCCTCCCGCTTCAAGCTCCTAAAGCACTAGGATTACAGGAGTGAGCCACTGTACCCAGCCATTAACTTTATACCTTAACATAGCATGTCACTGTGAGACTTTACCTTCCAATCTTCAATGTCCTCACCTGTAAAATGGGATGAATAAGTGTAGCTACCCTCTAAGTTTGTATGAGAATTCAATGAGATGATTCCTATAAAATACCTGGTACCTAATGAAATGCTCAATAAATGTTAACTGTACTTATTATTACTATTAAAACATTTGAACACTATGTGTGATGAAATATTCTTTGGCAAAGGGAGGCTGGAATGACTCGCAGGTAAAGAGTAGTTAAAAGGGCTATAAATAGAGCAATAAAATGCAAATATGTGACCTCTGCTTCCTTCCCCAGAGCTGTAGATCATTCCATTTGTTGAAAAAGAGAACGGAGCCTACTGCTGAACTCAATATAACAAATATAACACAGAGACCCCCTTAAGGTGCCATATCTGTTTATAGCCTATTTAAAGAACAAAAATAGATCTTTCTGTGGCACTTAATCTGGCCAGGACACTCACAGTGCCCGTTAGAATGTGTGCTCATTTCATTGTTACAATAATGGGAGTTCACTTACGTTCTCTGCTCTTTTCACTGAAGCCTCTAGGGGTAGAGGTGAAAGAAAGGAAACAAAATTTAAAATGCTCAGGGTTTGTTTTTAAAGGCAACAACTGGCTCATTAAGAGTTTGAACATTCAGGGAGATCAGCTGACATTGAGCTGTCTGCACCTTCCAGCTCCTTTTTATTTGCTGCTGTTGAATGTTTTCCTGCTTCCTCAACGAGGCTGCATGCCAGTGGTTCTCAAAATCACGGCACAGCTTGTCTAACAACCCCGAACGCTGGGCCCATCCCCAGACGTTCTGATTCAGCGGGTCCAAGGTAGGGCTGAGAATTTGCATTTCTAACGAGTTCCCAGGTGATTATGATGCCTGTGTCCATGTGCCGGTCAGAAAATCACAGATTGCCAACTGCTGCTGGGTGCCATTTGGATCTCCCCAGAGACTTGGCCCAGAGTTGGGCACAGAGTATGCACTCAATAAATACTTGTTTTTTCACTGCCTCTGATGACACCAAAATAAAATACAAAGGAAAGATAAAGTCTATCAAGGTTCTCATTAGGCATACTGCCTGATTCTCATTAAGACTGTCCTGATTTCTTTTATGTCCTGGGCATGTGGGCTCAGTGCTAATGTTCATGGCTTCTGTGGTCCCTGAAGTAGGAGCTTTTTCATAGACTCCAAGGTTCTCCTCATTTACCCTTTCTTTTCCTAACTCATTTCAGACAGACGCTTAATAAGAGCCTGCAGAACCCTCAGGACTCATACGGGAATGAGGACTCTCATCCCTCCCAAAGAGTTTGTGTAAATCCCATGTCTTTAATCTCATTTCACTCTTTCTGAACACCCCGTTAACACAAAGCTTAAGCCCTTGGCTTGTTGCTTTATTTTCTAAAATTTTAAATTTGATCGAAACTGCCTCCACTAAGCTAACGTTTGATTGAATCACTGGGGAGAAGAAAATTTCCAGAGACGCGATAGAAAACAAATTGGGCTTGTAGAGGAAGGATTGTTTGGAATTATTATATTGTCAGACCCATTGTTTATTTCCCTCACATTTTCCTAGGTCTGAGCTCTGGGGTATTTCTTCACCGGAAAAGAATTTTGGAGGGGTGGGAGGTTGTTTTGCACATCCTTTAAACTCTTCCTGTTTAAGCATTTTAGAGGAAAATGATGTTTTCCTTCATGAAAACAGATAAAAACAATCTCTGAGTTTCCATTTCCACTGAGTTCTTGCTACTTAGCAGGGAATACAGTCCTATCCAAAGAGATTAAAGACCTGTAACTATCTTTTCCACTAAATTTCTAAGTATAATTTTAGTGCTTTACTCACAGCCAAGCCGTGAGTTCAGTTTTGAGATGAGTGTTTTTCAAAGTAGAGTCCCTGGAGGACACTAAGAGGATGTTCTGTGGATGAAAATTACTCTCTGGCAAAAAGAACGCAAGCTTAGTGAGGTCAGGTTTCAGCAACATAAGCAGGTATCATTAATTCAGGACTGTCAGAATCTTCAATATGGCGGTCGCGCGTTGTGGATATGGAAGAGAGAGATTTCGAGAGTCTCTGACCGTGGACTCTTCGGATGCTGCTGTTCTGCAGAACAGATTTTGAGAAGTACCGTGTGAAAATCCCTTATGGTACAGCAGCATCATTTATTCCTAAAGAAGGCTCAGAGGTATTAAAGCTGCTCTTTTCTATGTAGATTCAATAGGCAAAATTTCAGCTCCTTTTGAAGCAAAAAATTTATTTTAGAAGATTTAAAGTCGTGATGAGATCTTGTTTATTCAGTGGTTCTTTCACCACTGAAGACCTCAGTGCCTTTCCCGAATACTGATTCCAGGCTAAATTTTTCTGGGATATAGACATTTTCGTTCTTATATCGCCTATATTTAGACAAAAGTTTATTTGTCTAATTCATCCAGCACGTTACTGTTGCCACATGCACTTTTAAAGTGAAATACTTTGGGACAAACCTGAAGTTTTTTTCTCTTCTGGATGTCAACTTTCAGAATTATGGAAAAATCAACCAAATACCAGTTTAAAGATTCACTCCTTCATAATTTAAACAAGCCCCTAGAGCCCTGTCTCCAAATGTAGGAATTGTTCCCTGCCAGTTTTATCTCTCCTAAGATTCATTGTTTGGCCCACACCTCGTCCCCTCAACACTCCCCAAGGCTGTATTCCAGTTAGCCATCCTCTGCCTGCAATGTAGCTTTTCTCAGTCACTAGAAAATGTCAAGAAAGTATAGTTTGAACTGTGGAGGTTATTAATCTCTACGACACTGTCAAAGGAAAGAGGGAGAGTTTTATAGCTGCAGGTTATTAACACTCTTGACAATAGAAAAGTTGACCTTTTTTTCCCCATAGGCATTTAGGCTCTTGCCTCTGCTTTAGAAACTGGCAGTGAACAGAATATGCGGTTTTAGCTTTCTCAGTATTGTGTATATAAAAGTAGTGAGAGATGAACCAGGCATATACTTGATAATCCAATTGTTGGGTTCCTGAACCTAGGGTATTGTAGTTTAACTTTTAATTCCAGGGTAGTTATTTGTGACAGTAAATGTTTCCGTGCCACCAATCCTTGTTTTCTGTTTTATCCCACCTCTACTTCCCATGTAAGGAATATATTGACACCTGGGAAGAGTCAGATCCACCCTCATTTTGACAGCACCATTACGCTGGGTAAGATCCACTAAGCTGTGAAAACGCATTCATAAAACACCTAAGGTAAAATCTAAGAACACAGTCTTCCTCTTTTCTTGAGGGGCAATCCAAACTTATAAACTTGATACATCACAGAGCACTGTCATTTTCCATTTCAGCCAATCAGGTTCTTATTCACTGACTGTAATTACAAATGTAGGTGTATGAATTAGTTGGTTAAAACCTCCCAAAGTGTGTGTGCATATAAGTGCATTACATGTAACTACTCTGAGTGCAGAATACCTAATTTAAATGAGTGACAGGTAGCACAACATCGTTGGAATTGTCAGGGAAACAGAAATTAGGTGTTTTACAGCCCTGTCTTTGTCTCTGGATGCTGCCTTCATGTATTAGAAGCCAGAGGAGCTTCAAAATATGTACAGAATTGAGTGGGATCTTGGGTGTAACCTATTACCATGAGAAATTGGCAAGAAGGAAATCACTTGTTTTCTGCATGTTCTTATGTAACCTTGAACAAACTGTTCTATTAAAAAAAAAAAAACTTTACTTTTTTCTTGCTTAAAAAAGTGAGTTTAGCTTTCCAGATATTTTTGATAGCTGCACTCGTTAGTATACCATCTTTTTTTTTAAACTGCCTCTCTCTTTCTCCTTCCAACTTCCTAAGTGAAACCTCAAGTGAGAATCTCAGCAAACTGACTTTTAGTAATATTTTAATCACTGAGATGATTACAGTGTGGTCCGGTGTGGTGAACCCCGTGTCATTTTACTCTTGTATTCTAATGTCAACAGGATTGTGCTAGTTTAGATGCTCTATTTGTGTCTAATCATTTCATGTCAAAAATAGATGGGGAAGAGGCCAAGGACATAGTCTGTGAAAACGGTGTGAACCCGGACCTCTGATCTTCATTCCTGTTCCCTTTTTCTCCCAACTTATTTGTTCCTATCTCTTTCTTTAGTAGAAAAAAAAAAAAAGTACTAATTTTTTTCTCAGAATGTTATTTTGTTTCTGTATCTCCCCTTTTCTGTACTACTTCATGCTTCCAGTACATACTAAGAGAATTTGGACTACAAAGGGCCATAGAGATACGGTTACTCATCATGACTTGCCTGCCTCCTTAGAGTGGTTATTTTTTTTTTTTTTTAAATGTGTACTCTGGGTATTTTTGGGGCGGGGAGTGCTAAATGTAACAGTGCTTACAAAACACAGTTGCGAGGAGGAGAACACAGTGTCATTCATGCATCCTCAGAACATCACCACTGTGGAGGTCTGGCAATGTCCTTCGGGGCCCTCTTTCCCCATGTGCATTCTCAGGGGCACCATGAACACTTGCTGCTGGTTCCACATGCCACCTGCTGGTTCCACATGCCACCTACTGTTTCCACATGCCACCTGTGGCCTGTCAGGTGCTCAGAGGGCCTGTGGGGGCAGGCAGTGTTTATAATAAATAGTTTCATCAGGATGTGCGGCTCAGCTGGGCAGCTCCAACTTTCTTGCTCCCTCTGGGTTTCCTGACAAACTGGCCTCCTGCTAAGGGCAGGGAACTGAATGGCACTGAGAAGAATTAATGAGCCACAGAAAATGTGGCATTCTAAGAAGAGAACAGTGTTAGTGTCCTGAACTCTTTGTCTCTGAAGTGTTCAGAGAGAAATCCAGTGTAATGGGCTTAAAAACATCCTGCTTGCACTGATCTCTTTTAAATGGTAAAAGAAAATGCAACATTTAAAAATCATTAAACTACATTGTCTGGACATTATTTGGGCTTGGGTTTCAGATACTTCTGAGACATGCATGAGATGAACGACACTGCTAAGAGGCAGAAGTCATGGAGAGCGGAAGACATTCGTATTACTGGAACCTGGCCCCGCTTGAACTTGGAGTGTTGGTTCTAATTTGGTTCTGCTGGACTGTAGCAGCTCCTGCTGCTGGTGGGGAGCCAGTCCTCTTGGATTCACAGCTACATGCAGATGCTTTCTGAACATTCTTACTCCTTGCATATTGGGTTGAGCACTTAGTTCTGTAGGGCCTGTTTCCATGATCTCCCATCAGTCCTTGCCTTTCCATTCCAACATCACTACTCTGTCTCCAGATGATCATACAGCCTCCTGTCTCTGTCACCAATCCCTTCCACCCTGCATTGCCAGACAGCTCTTAAGGCCTGTCTGATGGGTTTGTGCCTCTTCTCAATACCCAGAGGCTGCCCTTCCCTGCCTGGCATGCAGAGCTCTGCAGACTATGCTTGTGCACAGGCCCTCTCCTCCCCTACCCTTCACTCACCCAGTGGGCCTCTTATTTACCTGCCTCCCTGCTTTCCTCCTGAATCCTCCTCCATCAAGCTTCCACTGTGAGGAAAAGAGCGATAATAAAACCCCAAACCCTGAGAGAACCTCGCGTGTTTTCCAAGACTAGTTCTATATTTAGTAGCTAGATCAAGACGTATGAAAGCTGACAGATCTAATATTGCCTTCTTGAAAGCATGGGGACACTTCTTCCCTGTGGGAGGGGACAGGTCTGGGAGGGGTAAAGATTGTGAACTCAATCTCTATAGTCTTTGGTTTCTAGGTTTTCTTAGAAAGATAACCTTTCTTGAAAAGGTTAGCTTTTTAGTTCTTTCTTGGAAGAAAAGTTGTATTGGAGCCAGACAGTGATACGGATGCTATCTTGAAAACATCTTTTACTGCATTTCACGTGAAATGCTTCCTTACATGTTAAATACTGAAAACAGCTGAAACATAGACAGTTCTTTTTTGATTATCCACCTATGTATTTATGGAAAATATTTTGAATCTGGCAGTATCCTTAGCCTATATTCCTTTGAGTTTGCCTCTCTTGCTGGTCTGGCTTACGTAAAATGTAACAACAACCTAGACAGCCCATGTTTATAAAACTCAGCCCAATGCCTCCCCAATCAAGTATTACATTGGATTTATTCATTTAGAGTATGTTGAACACCTAAGTGCCAGGCACCAAACTATGCTAAGGTTTCCTAACATATATGGTGACTGCCTCCATGGAACTCCAATTTGAGAGGGAGACAGATGTTAATCAGATAGATAATCACACAAAGATACAAGCTAGTTTAAAATGTATGCACATGGGATTTGATTTGACTGGTGGTGGAGCTGGTCAAGGAAGGCTTCACTGAAGATGAAATGTTTGAGCTTCATGTAAAATACCTTCATATTGCCCACTATGTGGGATTAACCATACAGTCTAATGATCTTAACTGCTTCCTAGACTTTGGCAGTTTTTGTTTTTTTGTGTGTATGTGTTGTTAATACTTTTTTTTTTTTTGAGGCAGGGTCTCTGTGGCCCAGGCTGGAGTACAGTGGTGCAATCTTGGCTCACTGCAACCTCCACCTACCAGGCTCAAGCATTCCTCCCACCTCAGCCTCCCAAGTGGCTGGGGCTACAGGTGCGCAACACCATGTCCAGCTAATTAGGTATTTTACAGTCTTGTCATGGGCCCTAAAATGTCTAATTAGCTGGGCATGGTGTTAGCCATGTTGTCTAGGCTGGTCTTGAATTCCTGGGCTCAAGCGATCTGCTCATCTCAGCCTCCCAAACTGTGGAGATGACATGCATGAGCCACCATTCTAGGGTGTTGTTGTTAATACCTTCTTTTGCTAAATTGCGTCTGTAGAGAACATTTAGGGGAAGTCTGAGAAAACAACCAGTAGAGATCATTACCTTTTTTCAAAGACATTGCCAAAGTTAGTTCAGATAACCCATTTTTTAGTTACTCTGATTCAATGTTGCTTGATGCAGACACCTGAGATTGAAGCTTCTTTATCCTGTTACTGACCTGTAGGTTGTTTGGGCTCAGACGCTGATGCTTGTTTCCTTAAATGATCATTGTTGCACGGTCCTTGGGTGATATCCTGTGGGTTGGAAGATGAACTTTTGTCCTGTTCAGAACCAAGCAGTTCCATTTTGAAAAATGAAAAGCTAACTGCAGTGTGGTGAACTATGCTTTTCTTTACATCCTTCAATAGTTTTGTGTTCAGTTGGCACTATCTGTGGATCCTTAACACATTTCTCTGACAGTAACCTTGTATGATTTTATCCTTTCCAACAAAAGCTCTTTTTTGTTCATTATCTTGTTTGATCCAAGCAGTAACTCTGTAAGTAGATGGCCCCATTATTATGGTGGAATGTATAGGATGATACCATATCCTGGGAAGAGGAAGGAAGCGGATTCAGGCGCTGGAACCAGTAAATCATGTAGTAGAGGGCTTCTCAGGTCAAAATGTGGTGTTTTTCCCACAATATCACACAACTGGTCCATACTAACTTTTCAGAGCTTCTTGTCCTTAGAGTGAAATGTCATGTTATTCTATTTAACTTCCCTCTTAATTAGAGCCTGAGGGTTTTTTTTTTTAATGTTTTCTTCTTTAATCTTGTAGTATTGGTTCATTACTTTAAAATTTATTTTCTAGAAAACCAAGGTTATAGCAAAGTAAGTTGTATTCTTACAGGGTAAAGGAGACCAGAAGAATCCAATTCTTTTATGCCTTTAAATTATCAACCATAAACACTGTAATTATGTGACACATTCTCTGGACATTTGTTTTATTATTATTACAGTCACTTTCCCAACAAAATGTCACATAGCAGCATTCTTTTGTTCCTTGGATCAGCTGTTAATTAGTTTTCCCTCAACAGACCGTATCTTCAGTGAAGTAGACAGAATACTCTGATCTCTCTTGGTGTTTTCTAGTGCATGAATCCTCTGCTTCCTCTTGCCATTGGTCCTTTCACCTGAGAGACATATCTAAGGAATCAAAATGTATTCAAACACAGTCATAATCAATTTCAAGTATGTGTTGGGAATGGATTAGGAGGAAATATCTTTTTCTCTTTAACTCTTCCATTTTTAGGCTAAAAGAATTTTTGCATCAACAAATTTGTTATTGTTCCAAGAAACGCATTAAAAAAAAAAGATTGAATTTATTTGGGCATTCGTAGGCATACTCTGATATTTCTTGAATGTACCTTTGTCAGTTCTGTTTATAGTTTTTGTTAATGATATTATTACCAGTAATAAAACTATATTTGCTTATTTTGGAAAATACCCCATTTTTGATACTATCTAAATATAGCCAAAATGAATTTTGATGTATAATTTCCAGTATCTTTAGTAAGCAACAAATAATTCAGTTTACAGCCTCAAGCTGTGGCAAGTGAGATGGTGTTCATAAAACAGTAAAAAGCCTGGCATATACAAAGTACAGAATAAATGCTCTGTTGTTACTACGAAGTTGGTGCCTATTTGTATAGTGGTAGTTACAGGACACACAGCCATGTCTTTTATTTCATTATCTTTGCTTCACCAAAGCTTTGATCTTTCATCTTTCTCTTATTGTATCATCCCATAGTTACTGTGGTCTCGTGAGGAAGAGGCAGTTGATATTTAGGGCAATGGTTCCTAGACTTGGAGGAACATATATAAGGTGCTAAGATTTTATTTTGGCAAGGATATTTTTAAAAATCTATCATCAGCTTTCATCATAATTTTTTAAAGAAGTAGAAGACAACTGTGTGTGTGTGTGTGTGTTAATAGGACTGTCTTTTAACTAGATGTCAATTTATGAAGAATCAACCTTGTCTTTATCTCATTTCATGGTGGCCTGCTCCAGGACACTCTGGTGGTCCTATAGTCTGTGGATTGGCACTGACTGATGTGAAACATGAAGGTCAAATGAAAGTCAGGACAGGAGAGTTAAGACTTAAGATTGTTAAGGGGAAAAAAAACATTTATTTTCTGATGGTTTTTTTTTTTTTTTTTTTGGAGTCTCACTCTGTCACCAAGACTGAAGTGCAGTGTGCGATCTTGGCTCACTGCAACATCTGCCTCCTGGGTTCAAGCGATTCTCCTGCCTCAGCCTCCTGAGTAGCTGGGATTACAGGTACCCGCCACGAAGCCCAGCTACTTTTTGTGTTTTTAGTAGAAATGAGATTTCTTCATATTGGCCAGGCTGGTCTTGAACTCCTGACCTCAGATGATCCACCTGCCTCAGCCTCCCAAAGGGCTAGGATTACAGGTTTGAGCCACTGCACCCGGCTTCTAGTGTATTCTTTTAGAGAAAGTTTTGAGCTGTTGTAGATTTTGAAAACTGATTGAATTATAGACGTTACTGTAATGCTTATAACCTGTGTTTCGTGTGTTAATATATCATTCATGCGTATTTCCAGTTGTCCAGAATAACTAGAAAACAAGCTGATGGGACAGATATTAACTGAGACTTCACATGTATTTTCTCCTGGTGTACTTCACCAGGTGAAAGACAAATATACATTAACCCAAAGCAGATAGGTAGACCAAACCTTTGTAGAATGCCTTTACAAGTCCACATTGATACCCATTATTCTGTATCTAGTACTACAGTTTCCTCAGAATCTGCGTTTTATGAACAAGATCAGATTCCTGTTTGTGTTTCTGAGTCAGAATGACTGAGAGAAAGAATAATAAAGGGAACTATTTGGCTGACCGAGTATCATTTTCCTGGAAATAGTTTTAATGTAGACGCAGGTGCCACAGGTGCTCACAGGTGCATTTCTCCTTTCAGAATGTTTCCTCATCCCTGTGCCCTCATGCTTCATGCACTTGTGAGTGACTGGGATAGATGTGCTTGGCTTAGATGGTTTTTAAGATTCGTTCTAGGCTAACCCAGTGAAACTCCGTCTCTACTAAAAAATACAAAAAAAAAAAAAAAAAAA
>NW_016808376.1:2716803-2790912 GCF_001698545.2 Rhinopithecus bieti
AAAAAAAAAAAAAAAAAAAAAAAAAAAGATTGTTCTAAACCTGATATTCTGTGCAAGGGTTTCTGAAGTAGAAAGACGTTCTTTGCTAAATGTGACCTAATTTGGATCCCGATTGCTCCCCCAAACTCTTGATAGCATCTGGAAGGCATGGCCGACTATTCCATAGGCCGAGTGCAAGTGCTGTGGCCGCCATCTTGAAAGCTCTTACATGTGAGTCTTCTCTTCCTTTCCTCTCCCCATCTGGAGTATCCCCCATCTAGCCATTTCTAAAGGTTCCTGTTCAGTCCCAACTGCTGTATTATTTAAATCCCATCTACAGCACTCACTACAAGCAATGCTTAAATCTGCTTTTGTATTTGAAAACAAAGCTTTAAAAGCAGCTAGGGGAGCCACAGAGAAGAGTAGTGATTTTGTGACAATGGCCTAAATCCAAGAAGTGGGTTTAGAAAGTGCATTTGTTTGTTTTAAGCAGAATTGGTTTCAGCCTGTTTGTCGGTTGAAAATGGGAATACTGAGCCCGTGTATAGATAAACCCTCTGATGGAAGCTGGAGATTTTTGTTACAGGTAGAACTGTCTGTGCACTGTGGGACCCTATTATTCCACAGTTCTATGAAACTGTTTAAAATGCATTCATAATTGTTCGAATAATTCATTCTGCATATAGAATATGCCCTCTCACAGTCACATTTGTGGGGTTATTCCTTAAATGGGGCTTTGTTGTTCCTGCAGGAAATGAGTGGTTAGATGTTTTTATAAGTCACTTCTGCCTTTTCTAAGATGCAGAGCTAGGAATAGGTGCCTAATAGCTTGCTCTGTAGTTGGTAATCAATCAGATAATAACTTATTACACTTGCATGAGCTTTTCAACACTGATAGTTTCACTATAAGATAAAGTGAAGGCCGGGCGCGGTGGCTTAAGCCTGTAATCCCAGCACTTTGGGAGGCCGAGAGGGGCGGATCACGAGGTCAGGAGATCGAGACCAGCCTGGCTAACACGGTGAAACCCCATCTCTACTAAAAAAATACAAAAAAATAAAAAAAAACTAGCCGGGCGAGGTGGCGGGTGCCTGTAGTCCCAGCTACTTGGGAGGCTGAGGCAGGAGAATGGCATAGACCCGGGAGGCGGAGCTTGCAGTGAGCTGAGATCCGGCCACTGCACTCCTGCCTGGGCGACAGAGCGAGACTCCGTCTCAAAAAAAAAAAAAAAGATAAAGAGAATTCTAAGATGCAATTATAAGCATACTTTCTATAAAATGCACTGAAGCAGAGAGCAAGAAAGATGGATGTGCTTGGATCTTGAAGGAATTCTCATGCAGGAAGGGAAGGTATTTGAATTGTGTAAGAAGGGAGTCAAGAATTATAAATTTTACGAGTAGGAATGAAATGTTTACAAAGAATATTGTTTTATTTCTTGGTAGAAAGAAGCCTTGTGAAACATCTAAAATGAAGCAGGATTGAAGGTTGCATTTTCATGAAGATAGTAGGACCACTTATCTTAGAAGAGGTGAAGAAGATACTAAGAGCCAGTGTCAGAAGCAAATCTGATCAGGCATTCTAATCAAAGTCTGAAAAGGTGTCCAGCAGCAATAACTCTGCAAACTTAGGCCAGAAAAAGAAGTCATAGTACTGGGGGAAGTCTGTGCAGGGAAGGGCAGGGCCGACAGGAGGAAAATCTGACGCCACGTTCAACCTGCTAACCACATGCTTCTGGGGGACGGGTGTGTAAGAACAGCCGAGTGAGGTGTCCAGTCACCTGCTCTCAAATGAATTCCAGATTGTAGGGCTGTGGGGAGAGGCTGTGCTGGGGCAATTAGTGAGCAGCTGTGCCTGGAGGCCTTGGTACCATCTGTGTAACAGAGAAACAGTTTGCCCTGATGAAAAGTTAATCTCCAGAGGCAGCAGATACAACCCCTGAAAGAACAAGAAGTCCCAGACCCGACTTCCATGAGATGCCACAGAAGCTAATGAGCCGGTGTCGGTCATACAAGGTGTGCCTGGTTGTGACAGCAGTGCCTGGGCCTCTAGAGGGGTAGGGGATGTATGGGGTGGGGCGTGGTCCAGCCCAACTAACACATGCTTTTGCTCAACTAGCATGACCCTTGCCAGAGGAAACAGTAATTTTAAGAATGCCTTGAAATACAGCCAGGTAAACACCTGGGGGCGATTTTCATTCTGTTAAATGTTAATCTCTAGAGAAAGCAGGAGAAAAAGGAAAACAAGTTCGTGGCCTGATATAAACAACTTCTCACCATGGAACTCTCACAAAGGAGCCTCAGCTATGGCCTTGTGGGGGAGGATACCATTTGAATAAGTGTTGATCCAAAGAGAATGTTTGGCCTTTATGGATACAAACACTGATTATATGCCCAAAGCCACTGACGTAGTATGTTTTCTCTCTTTTCCCCCGATGAAGTACTTGAAGCTGGCTTTTTAAGCATGGGGATAATGTAGGGATGGTGATTGTCAGATTATGACTTCGGGAATGCAGGAGTCGCAAAATGTTTTTGGTTAACAGCCTGTTTCCCCAAACCCCAGCATCATCCCTTTAACCCATATTACCAGAAAAAGATGCATTTTAAGATACTGCATTCAACAAGATTCTGACATTTGCTAGTGGTCTACCACAAAGAACAATTACATTTAGCAAGAGAAGTTCTACTTTTACTGTTAGCAGGACATGTTAAATTAAATAGAAGCTTTTCTTCTTTCTCTTAATTTTTTTTTAGTCTAGCTTTTCGATTGCCTGAAAAGAAAAAAAAGAGGCTAAGCAAAATGGAAATACTTTACTCTCAACCAAATGGGAACAGATTATCTGAAGAGGAAAAGAAAAATGCAATCTAATGTTAAAACCCCCTCTTCTGGAACCAGTGGAGAATCTGGCATGTTCCAGTCAAGTTGCAGTATTTAATGCAAACAAGTAGGCATAAAATACTAAACGAGTTTAACTTGAGCTCAGCCATGTAGTGACATGTTAAGTACTGTCTGAATTGCTCTGTAGGCTGCCTGTATACAGTTGTCACTGCTCTGGTGTATGCTTCTAATGGAAAAGAGTAATTTTGAGGAGTTACACTATATTTGCTTCCCACTTCACTTCTACTGGCTTTAAGAGCTTTATTTTAACTTACTGTGTTAAAGTGTAACGTGTTATTTTTCAGCAACCTATAAAAGCAAATTAGGTGAGGTACTGTTTACTTTTTTTTTTTTTTTAAGATGGAGTCTTGCTCTGTCACCCAGGCTAGAGTGCAGTGGTGTGATCTCAACTCACTGCAACCTCCACCTCCTGGGTTCAAGTGATTCTCCTGTCTCAGCCTCCCGAGTAGCTGGGATTACAGGCATGCGCCACCACGCCTGGCTAATTTTTGTATTTTTAGTAGAGAAAGGGTTTTGCCATTTTGGCCAGGCTGGTCTCAAACCTCTGACCTCAGGAGATCCACCGACCTTGGCCTCCTAAAGTGCTGGGATTACAGGCGTGACCCACCATGCCCGGGCTTTTTTTTTTTTTTTTTTTTTGAGATAGTATGCCACTTTGTTGCCCACGCTGGGGTGCAGTAGCACAATCATAGCTGACTACCACCTTGAGTTCCTGGCCTCAAACGATCCTTCTGCCACAGTCTCCCGAGTAGCTGGGATAACAAGCATTTATCACCATGTCTGGCTGATTTTTAATTTTTTTTGTTGAGGCGGGGAGTTTCGCCATCTTGTGTAGGCTGGTCTCAAACTCCTGGGCTCAAGCAATGCTTCTGCCTCGTCCTCACCAAATGCTGGGATTATAGTCGTGAACCATTGCGTGTGTCCTTCTATTTTATGTATGAGTCAAGCTACAGACAAGGTTAACAAACCACTCCTTCAGTGCCCTACACTAGTAAACAGAACCACCGCTAGAACGCAGGCTTTCTGACTCACTTCACCATGGCTCACCACATAATGGTGCCGTTTTCATCAGTCAGCTCACATACACATTCTATTCCTTCATCCCTGGCTTTTTGCCTCGATTTGACTAGACTTGCATTGTCTGTTTTAGGGTGGAAAGCCTATGCTTGAATATATTTGTCTTTATACTGTACCTAAAAATTTGGCCTGGTAATTTGGGAGGGTTTGAGCCATTTTACTAAGGTGGGGAGCAAACTTAAGACCATTTACTAAACTGGTTCTCAGGAAAAATGGACGCCTTTCTCACCATGAGGAAAGTGTTTTGTTTACTTAGTGTGGTCTCTTTTAAGGCTAAGGCCGATTGAAGGAGAATTCTGGTGAGATGGTGAAAACATATCCCATGTGACTGCTCTTGTTTCTGTGCATCAAAGATATTAAACCTTGAAGAGAAGGCTTGGAGTCCAAAGAAAGAGTTGTGCTATTGCAATAAGCCCATAGCCTTGCAGACTCCGAGACAGCAGCTCTCAGGACAGAGTATGGAAAATGCAGTGATTTGTATCAGCCAGAGGGAAATGCAGCCTCAGGCACTGGAAGAGTGAACAGTAGTGCTTTCACTTAAGGAAACTGAACTTTTGAAGGACTCCCCCACACTCATTTTTTTGAGTATCTGAAGTCCCTGGAATGCGCAAGTTTTGATCTCCTAACAGTGCACCTGAAGGAGGGAATAGAGCCTTTGCCTTTAAATTGCTGGAGTTTATCTGATTAGGGTAGGTTGCAACTTTCCCATGCTTAAGCTTAGCACAGAGTAGATGCTCAAAAGCCGTTGAATTGGTCATAGTTCTTTTTCTTGGATAAAAGTGTATCAGAAACACTCATCTTTGAAATCAGAGGCTTGTGCTCAAAATGCAAGAGGAAGAGAAGTCTAGTAAGAGAGTTGCTGGTGCTTTTGACTCCCTTGGGAATGGAGATCACAGTATTTGAAGAGTTGAAGTTTAGTTTGTCTCACCAAGTCACTGAACAGTCCCATGATCTCGGAGGTACCAGCGGCAGTTTTACTGCATTCTCATACCTAAAAGAACATGGAATACGCTTTGTCATTTAATACATTTCCTAGTGTTCACCCTAGGAAATGGGTGAACACTCAAAACTCTGCCTGGATAGGACAGCTCTGCGTGCACCATTCCTGGCATAGTCAGTGGTGCCTTCATGATTCAGGGGCATTTTGTACTTCTGAAGAGTAAGGTACAGGTATGTGAGATTCTCTCATTACAATGAAATCATTAATTACAGGAAAAGTGTAATTGGGGTATGTGAAATATTTTATATGGTGGAGTTTCTTAATGTTAACGATGTTCCTGCATTGCATACCCTCAATGCTACTGCCTTTAACTCTCCTTGGCTGCTCTTAGAAGTACAGTGTCATCAGCCTTTGATGTGCTTGGAGATAGAATACAGGTGTACCTTGTTTAATTGCACTTCACCTGAGTGTACTTTTCAGCTACTGCCTTTTTCCCCCCTTTTTAACAAATCGAAGGTTTGTGGCGACCCTGTGTCCGTCTGAAACTGTTGGTGCTATTTCCCAACAGCATTTTCCCAATAATGTTCTCAGTTTGCATCTGTTTCACACTTAGGTACTTTTTACAATATTTCAAGCTTTGTTATAACTGTTAGCGGTGATCTGTGATCCATGACCTTTGGTGTTACTCTTGTAATTGTTTCGGGGTACATGGAACAGTACCCATAGAAGACAGCTTAATCAAAGTTGCGTGTGAAGTTCTGCCATTCCCCGTCTCTCTCCCTCCACTTGGGCTTTTCTGTACCCCAAATTTCAACTGAAATTAACTGAAATCATGTCAGTTAATAACCCTACAATGGCCTGTAACTGTTCAAGTGAAAGAGTAAAGAATCAAAAACTTGAAATGATTAATTAAAGCTCAGTGAGAAAGGCATGTCAAAAGCTGAGAAAGGCTGAAAGCTGGGTCTCTTGCACCAAGCAGGTATCCAAGCTGTAAATGCAAAGGAAAAGTTCTTGAAGGAGATTGAAAGTGCTGTTCCCATGAACAGTGATAAAGTGGAATGGCCTTATTGCTGATACGGAGAAAATTGAAATGGTCTGGATAGAAAATCAAACCAGCCACAACAATTCCTTAAGCCAAAGCTTAATCCAGAGCAAGGCCCTAACTCTTCAAATCTGTGAAGGATGAGATTGGTGAGGAAGCTGCAAAAGAGAAGTTTGAAGCTAGCAGAGGGTGGTTGGTGAGGTTGAAGGAAAGAAGCCGTCTCTGTAACATAAAAGTACAAGGTGAAGCAGCAAACGCTAATGGAGAAGCTGCAGTAAGTTATCCAGAAGACCTAGCGAGATCATTGATGAAGGTGGCAATACTAAACAACAGATTTGTCAAGGTAGATGAAACAGCCTTGTGCTGGAAGATACCATCGAGAAGTTTCATAGCCAAAGAGGAGAAGTCAATGCCTGGCTTCAAAGGACAGATTGATTATCTTATTAGGGACTAATACAACTGGTGAATTTCAGTTAAGCCATTATTCATTTACTACTCCAAAAATCCTTGAACCCTCAAGAATTATACTAAACTTACTCTTCCAGTGCTCTATAAATGGAACAACAAAGCCTGGATGATAGCACGTCTGTTTACAGCATGGTTTACTGAATTTTTTTTTTTTTTAATTGAGACGGAGTATCACTCTGTCACCCAGGCTGGAGTGCAGTGGCATGATCTCGGCTCACTGCAACCTTTGCCTCCTAGGCTCAAGCAGTTCTCCTGCCTCGGCCTTCTGAGTAGCTGGGACTATAGGCATCTGCCACCAAGCCCAGTAAGTTTTGTATTTTTAGTAGTGACGGGGTTTCACCATGTTGGCCAGGCTGGTCTCCAACTCCTGACCTCAGGTGGTCTGCCTTCCTCAGCCTCCCAAAGTGCTGGGATTACAGGCGTGAGCCACCATGCCTGGCCAGTTTACTGAATTTTTTATGCCCACTGTTGAGACCTACTGTACAGAAAAAAAAAAAAAAAAAAGAAAATTCCTTTCCAGATATTAGTGCTCATTGACAATGTACTTTGTCATCCAAAAACTTTTCATGAGATGTACAAAGAGATTAATGTTTTCATGCCTGCTAATGCAGCATCCATTCTGCAGCCCATGGAGAAGAAGTAAGTTCCACATTGAAGTCTTATTTAAGAAATATTGACCGGGCATGGTGGCTCACGCCTGTAATCCCAGCACTTTGGGAGGCCAAGGTGGGTGGATCACGAGGTCGGGAGATTGAGACCATCCTGGCGAACACGGTGAAACCCCATCTCTACTAAAAATATGAAAAAAATTAGCCGGGCGTGGTGGCGGGAGCCTGTAGTCCGCTACTCGGGAGGCTGAGGCAGGAAAATGGCGTGAACCCAGGAGGCGGAGCTTGCAGTGAGTGGAGATCGTGCCACTGCACTCCAGCCTGGGGGACAGCAAGATTCCAACTCAATAAAATAAAAAGAAACATATTTCGTAAAGCCATGGGTGCTATAGATTGTGATTCCTTTAATGGATCTGTGCAAAGCAAATTGAAAACCTTCTGGAAAGGATTTGCCGTATTAGAGATCATTAAGAATGCTCATGATTCGTGGGAGAAGGTCACAATATCAATATTAACAGGAATTTGGAAGAAGTGGATTTCAGTCCTCATGGATAATTTTGAGGGGTTCAAGGATTCATTGGAGGAAGTCACTGCAGGTAGGGTGGAGAGAGCAAAGAATGAGAATTCAAGGTGGAGCCTGGAGATGGTACTGAATTGCTGCAGTGTCATGATCAAACCTGACAGATGAGCAGTTGCTTCGTATGGATGAGCAAAGAAATCGGTTTCTGGAGGACACCTAGTGAAGATGTTGTGTACATTGTTGAAATGACAAAGGATTCATAATATTCCATAAGCTTTATTAATCAAGTAGTAGCAGGGTTTGTGAGGATTGACTCCAATTTTAAAAGACTTTCTCACATGGGCAACATGCTGTCAAACAGCATGGCATGCTGCAGAAAAATTTTCCGAGTCAATCAAAGCAGCACACTTCACGGTTGTCCTGTTTTAAGAAATTGCCACGTCCTTCAGCAGCCACCTCCCTGATCAGTCAGTAGCCATCAGCATCGAGGCAGGACCCTCCAGACCAGCAGAATGATTGCAGCCAGCTGAAGACTCAGATGACAGCAAGTTTTAGCAATGATGTATTTTAATATTAAGATGTGGTTTTTTGAAGATGTAATGTGGCACACTTCATAGGTTTACTACAGTGTAGTGTAAACATGATTTCTGTATGCCCTGGGAAACGAAACAATTCGTGTGACTTGCTTCATTGAAATACTAGCTTTATTTTGGTGGTCGGGAACCAAACCTGCAGTATCTTCAAGGTATGCCTGTATTTAGGAACATGGCACATACAAAAGGGGGCTACCTGTGAAATACTTATTCCCCATTTGATATCTGAAGTGATTTGAAATCGTTGAAAGATGCTGATTTAAGATGGTCAGGCAACTACTACCAAACGTTCATGACTTGTCTATAAAATCTCCACATGGAAACATGTACATGTCAATATTGAAATGAGAGAATTTTACTTGCCAATTTTTGTTTGAAACCATCTCTGTATGCTAAGCGCTGTGCGTAGCATTTTTTTATTTCAAAGTAATTTGGGGTCACATTTTAAGTTAAAGCATCATAAATAAAAGGTTTATTTCTTCATACTCAATAAAATGTCTTAGAATGTAGTTACAGATTTTAAATGTGAGATTTAAATATCAGATCCTTTTGAATTGTTACAGAAGTGTGGCCGCTGTTTTCACAACTTTTTTTTTTTTTGCTTTTATTAGTAATGTAGATAAGACATATTAAAATGTTTAGATTTAACAACTCAGTATTGTATTGATAGGTGGGTGTTTTTTGTTGTTGTTGTTGTTGTTGTTGTTCCACACATTAGAGTCACCTGAATAATTCTTTAGAGACACTTGTGCCTAGGTCTGTCTCTGACCTATTAAGTCGGACTCTCTAAAGTGTGACCCTGAGCATCTTTGGTTTTTGCTTCCAGAGGGAAGTGGATTCATGCCTTTTGCGTTCTGCATGGATAGTTTCAAGTTTTATAGCTCCTGGAGTGCTGTTTATCAGTGGAGTTACATTCACTCAGTTGAACTACAGTAAACTAATTCCTGAGTGCCTTCAGCAGATACTTTAAGGGTCTGCTGTGTATCAGGCATGATTCCCAGCATCTACTGGGGAGAGAGTTGATCCCCTCCTTCTGGAGTTTGTGCTTTTTGTTTTGGGCAAAAGATTGAGTCTTCTCAAAGTCTAAATGCACCATTAACAGGATCATCTCATTTCATTGACAGATTTAACCTGATTCTTAGCTCTGGGCTAGGTTTTCACAGTGCTTGATGCTTTTTTCTGATTTGTGGATTGGGTTTCTCTTTAACTACATTCCACATTTAGATTAGTTGACTATTTTCAGCAGGCCAGTCCTGCCAGCACTCCCTTCAGAGTGGTCTGTGGTTATTCAACCAAGGAATTATTTCTGTTCGTTTGCCTATTATGATGAAAGAAACAATACATTGCTTTTCTTTTTTCTAGAACAGTAACCTTCAAATTTAAAATCAAACAGCATTTCTTGTTAAGGGAGAAAAAGTGTTTAACACTGTGGAAGAAGTAATAGCTAAGCAATTAGTGTCAATTAAAACGTAGTGAACCCATCATTTAAGAATGAAAGATTTAAGATTATTCAGGTATTTTGACCTGTTCTGCTTCAAATAGAGTATAAATGTCACAATCCCCTTTTGCTTCCTCATACCAGTCCCTTCCCCGCCCCCCAAATATGATTTAAAATCTTGATATATAGAGCAGGAGCATCAGGAATAAAAGGCACATTCAATTAGGGAGAGACTCTTTACTGACCTAAATAACAGTTCATTCATGAGATAATGTGACCTGCAGTCAGAGAGAAAAATCTGTTGCTTGAGCTGGGATAAACCTGGCATAAGTACAAACCCTCTGGTAGTCAGGGAATCATCTAAAATTAGACCAGGTAGAAAAATACTGCACAAGCTTTGCAGGCCCAGTCTCCATTTCAGGAATGTTTCTTTCTCAAGATGTGTGTGTCATTTGTCACCTAGACTATCCGTAGTAATCCTGTAATGCACATCTCTATTAGTGTGACGTGCTTGCTATCGAACTGAAGTTCCTTGCTATCGAAGGAATCAAGAAGCGCAAGCAGTTAAGCAATTTATGTATCTTAAGGGTGAGTTTCCTTTGATAACTTAAGGAGCTCACCTTCTGTTAAACAAGGTCTCCTCTTTGGAGAGGTGGTCAATGTATCTTGTGATTTTCTGGTGGCCACGAGTTTGACAATGATTCCCATGATCAAAACATCAATACCTGTTCTAGAAATTATTGCATGGTGTTGTGTATGCAAGTATTTGTCTTACAGTGATGCATATTCAAAAATGTGAGATTATCATCTTGTTTCCTCAGATTTCTTTCAGTAGACCTGAAGGTAAATTCTTGAACTGCTAAAGGGAAATTCCTTACTACTGAAATGATCTCAGATTCTTTTTGGAAAGAGAAGGGTAGAAATAAGTGCAATACACAAATTCGTTTGCTATCCACTGAACCATCTAGTATAATGGTTAGAGGTTTCTTGGATCATTGGCATTATAAGGAGTTCTAGTCACTGTTTTTGATTTATCCATGTCAGAATGGGGCGGGGAGAAAAACCCACAAGGATGTGGTTTTCCTCTTTGAACCAATAGGGAAAAACTTAAATCTAAAATATGAAGTTCGGACTTTATTCCTTCAAAGCATGTTTATGGAGCTTCAGTGAACAAGACAGACAGACCCTGCCCCCCACCCTTGTGGCTGTGCACTCTAGTGAGGCATGCAGATGCTATAAATGAAACAACTTACTTAGAAGGTGCTATGGTCAGGGCTGGGGATAGGAATAGAGCAGGGCAAAGAGAACTAGGAGCTCCAGATTTGGAGGGCCCCAGGGAAGGTTGCAGTTTTAAATAGGACATCAGGGTGGGCTTTATCCAGAAGGAGCAATTGAAAGAAAAGCAGGAAGCCGCTGCGGGATTTGGCCACATGCTTATGCAGGGTAGAGCAGTCCAGGCAGAAGGCAGTTGCACTGGAAGTGCCCCGTAAAGCTGGAGGGCACCTGACGTGTTGGAGGAACCCTAAGGCCATTGTGGCTGCTGACAGGGCTTGGGGAGGAGGAAAAAGGAGATCAGGCACAGGAAGTGCAGTCCCAGCCACACAGGGCCTTGTCAGCAATTAGGTTTTCCATGACACTGGGAGTAAAGCTTTGAAGGGATTTGAGCAGAATGAGCTGGCTTCATTATGTGTCTTGACATTCATCAGGTGTTTGATAACTACTTTTTTTTTCCTTAAATTTCATATCTTTTCTGGAACCACACCATTTTTTTTCCTTCTCTGAAAATTGTAACAGCAATAGCTCATACTTGCTGTGGTGGGTATGCTGCCAGTCACTGTGCATTGATTAACCGTGAGACCCTTCACAGCCGCTTTAAAAACAGTACATGTTATCACCTTCGTTTTATAGGCGAGGACACGGAGACTCGGAGAGCATAAATGACTCACCTGAGGACCTTGGGTCACTCAAGGGCAGAGTCAGTATTTGAGCCGAGGCAGTGGGCTCTTAACTCTTAACCACAGTAGTGAAACACTCATGCCGTCCCACCCTAAGACTTTCCCAGACCCCCATGAACATCTCACTCATCAGCCTCAGGCCCTTTAACTCTTCCACTTCACATACGTAGTTGCCCAAAGGATGATACTGTGTCAGCTGGGGTGTGCATATGGGTTGCACTGTGTGGATTGAGGTGTGTCTGTCAGGGATAAGGAGGAGAAGTGGTTGCTGCTTGTTGGGGACTCATCTGTAGGACTTACCAATTACCATCTCCCAATTACAGCATGGTTTCCTATGCGCCAGGATGGGGAGGGAGCTAAGAGACTTGCATGTGTATATCGAAGCAAGAACCCAAGCTCCTGCTGCATCTCCTCCCTCACCCTGAGACGGCTGGTGTAGGTGCTGTCAGGGTGACATTGCTTGACTATGTAATTACTGTCATGTGGCATGATAGAACTCTTGCCTACAGGTAGAAATTATGATAAGGGACCTGAATTTGCAACTTTGACTTCACTCTCAATTCCCTCCATCATCCAGTTATTAGTCCTTTAATGTCACTCTAGCTTTTTTATGTCTTTTAATGATGTCATCTCATGATTTTGCTGTTGGATTTTGAAAGGAGGAACCTCAGCTTGTAATAGAAATGTATGAAGTGAAATGAGTTCTAAGGAGGAAGCCATTATAACTTCTTAAAAGAGTACATAAATGTGTACGTATTTGACAGATTAAAAACACTGAGCTTACGTTAAGTCGTGATACTGTATGGCAACAAGCATTCTGATAGCCAGTGGAAATATATTTTTGAAGTGCTGGTGAAAGACAGATCCTCCATTAGGGAACTTTATTTCTGAATTTGCTAAGTAAAACTTGCCTGCAAATGTGTAATATCTGTAGCACACTGCTCTTATTAATACATTGGAGCTGACTTCCTGTTGTCCAATGAAAATGAGAATGCTTCTAAGTGCCTGTGTGGCATATATTCTACTTTTAAATAAGATTCCGTACACAAGGCAAGGACAGTACAAGCCTTTTAAAAAAAAAAAAAAAAAAACCCATGCAAGACAGAACAAATCTAAATATTGATTTAAATTGGATCATAGCTCTTTAGACGACACCTTTTAGTGCCCACTGTTTCCCAAGCAAGAAACTCTGTGTTCTGGATAGTTGTAAAAGAAATAGAACATGCTTCCCTTGTGTGTTTCAGTGGATGAAGTAGAAAGAACACAGGTTGGAGTCAGATCAGGCATGAATTTAAATCTCTTTTCCTGTTTATTTGTTCTGAGACCTTGGGCAAGTTATTTAACCTTCTAAATCCCACTTTCCCATCTGTAAAGTGAAAATGGAATAGTCAGTTTGCAAGATTTTTGAGAATTCAAACAGAACATTGAACGTAGACCACCTTATCCCGGTAGGTACTTAGTAAATATTTCCTTCACTGTTGACAAGGATCACACAGTAGGGAATGGGGGGAGGATTAAAATATGTTAACAATCTCTTAGGAAAAAATTCTGAAGCAATAGTGGGCAATTCTTACCCATTATGACAGTTATTTCACATAGTGTGGAGATAGAACCAAATTTAGACTCGTTTCCCCAAGGCCCTTGTTGAGAACCTACTGTGTGCCATGTCCGATTCCAGATGCTGAGGAAACACAGTCTGTACACTAATTTAAAGTTTATTGAGAGAGCAGACATTGACCAAATACTCACACTAATCAGACCAATAAATGTCAGATTGCAAGTGTGTTAGTGCTATGAGAGAGAAGAAAATGTTACAACACGGCATACTAGGGAAGTTTGACCTAATCAGGGAGATCCAGAAAATCTTCCCTGAAAAGGATGGCTACAACGCCAGTATCTTCAAAGGTGGGGAGGTGTCTGCAACCCTCAGTATACCATCAGGGTCTCTTGGACCCCATTTTAATTTTGGAGTTTCTTTTATGAGATGCCTTAAGGGCTTTAATGGATGGCTGTTGCATAAATTTAATCTTTCCTAGAGGTCTTTCAGGCAACAAACAGAACATTATTTCTTTTAAGGCAAAACAAAACAAACAAAAACACCTCATTCTGTCTTAGCATTACCACTAGCTCTGTTGGACCTCTTGCACACCTAAGACACATGGTAACATCTTAGTGGTCTTTTCTGTATCTTGAAACATTTTCCTATTTCATCATCTGATGAATTTGTTCATCCTTGCTTATTAATTATTCCCAACCATACTAAAATAAACATTAGAAAAGCAATGAGTGATGGAATCAACTCTAAGGCTGATGCAATAGTCAAGTGTTATTATATTATCCTTGAGTTTTCTTACTGCATGAGCCCACAGTTTTTTGTATCTTTCAAGCAGGTATAAAAGAAGTCAGGAAATACTTTTATCTAAATTAAAAATCTCTAGTTGAACAGAATTGAGAATTGAGAATTTTCTGCCATGATAGCAAAGAAGAGGAAACTGATGAGGACCTCTCACGATTACTCCATGATTCAGAAGATAAATGCCAAAAGACAGAAGTTCTCTAGACTCTAATGATGATGGTGAAATTGATTGTGTAAGTGAAATCTCAGATTCTTCAGATGAAGATATTCCAGATGAATTTTCCTCAGCTCAGGAATCATGTGAGTCAGTAATGCATTTCAAAGGATGGAAAGGAAATACAGTATTCATATCTAGTTTGTCATTCATTAGGGAGTACTTCATTACACAACATTTTGCAGCAAAACCTGGAGCATTCTGTTTTGCTAGAAGGATACGTGACAAATTCTTTCATCTTTTAAGATGTTTGTGTACTGAAAATGTACTTCATATGATTTATAAGTGGACAAATGCAGGTGTGTGTACAGAGGTGGTTCGAAGGAATATATGATGTAGAAATGAAAAGAATTATTGGCTTGTCACTCTAATTGATTGCACTAAATCCAGAAATGAAAGTGTTTTGTATTTATTAAGCCAGGAACATGACTGTCCTTTCATCAGCAAAATTATGAGCCGTCACATGTTAAGATACTGCGTTTTGATGGTGCAACTACAGAAAAGAACCGGAAGTAATGATGAGCTAGAACCTATTAGAGCTACTTTCAAACCTAGTTAGCGTTTGTAAGGTGGATATATTCCAGCTTCATTCAGGACAGTCGAAAAGCAGTTAGTTGCATTCAAAGGATGTTACCTATTCTGAGTATCTATAGCTTCAAAGCCAGGAAAATTGGTGTAAAAATTTGGGTTTGCTGTTTAAGTTATCACTAATGTATCCAATTATGTTTGTCCTCTTGTTTTATTCTCTAAATCCTTCTTTAAATTCATTCAAAAAGTTAAAAAATAAATAAAAGAGGTCCATTGGTGATGACCCTTTTTCTTAGTATACAGTGGGTTTAGCAGGCAAAAGGAGGGAAGAGAATTTCAGGTAGAGGGAACAGCACATGCAAAGGACTCAGTAGGAGAGAGAGGATTTGCTTGAACTAAGTGTAGGCTCAGGTGGTAGGAATGCGGAGAGCACCAACAGTGGGGTGAGGCTGGAGAGGACACGGGCACCCACGATCCAGGGACCTGTATACATGAGGAGGATTTCTGCCCTGTCCTAAGAGCAAGGGAGGCCATCTAAGGGAATTAAGTGGAGGACAGGCATTATCACACTTGGATTTTTAAAAGTGATGATGGCATTTGAGGTGATTTTGAGTCAGGCACTTGTGCATACAGGACTGGGCCTGGCAAGAGATTTCCGGCTGGAGGTGTGGAGTTAAGGTTCATCTGCGTGTAGTTCAGGTGAACATCTTGAGCCATGAAAATCTTGAGCAAAGATGAAATCATCTGGGGGGAGGGGTATAAGGTAAGAACATCTAAGTCCCAGTGTCTGGGACCAATAATACTTTGGGGCCTGAAGAGACAATGAATTTGTGAAGGAGATGGAGGAAGAACAGTGGCATAGAAGAAAACATGGTATCGAGTGAAGGAAGACAGAGGAGGCGAATGTTCCGGGAAGGGTGTATAGCATCAGTTGCTGCTAAGGGGTCTAATAAGAGGAAGACTAAAGAACAAAAGTTTTTGAATTTAGCGACATAAAGGTACTTGGTAACCTTAGTGGGAGATACTCCAGTAAAATGATGAGATTATAGGCTGGATTGGAACCAGCCAGCTATGGAATGGAAGGTAAGGAAAAAGGGGATGGTATATAGATGACTATTTTGAGAAATCTGGCTATTTAAAGGTGGCGGAGAGTAAAGACACAGTAATATCAAATGGCCAGGTAAATACAGCAGTGAACCTATTTATTTTAATCTTGTTTATGTTTTATTTATCGAGGCTAATTCTGCTGTAATTTGGATCAGTTTTCTACCTTCACGAGCGACTTAAGAGCTGCTGATCTGTTTGAATTGTTGTGCTTCCTTTAGTTCCACTTGGCCTGCGTTTTGTAGCAAGCCTCCAGCTGGGACATGCACCGGTTCTTGTGAGCAAGCTCAGGGGCATGACATTTTATTGTGCCAGGCATGCAACATGTCTTAGCTTATTCTTCACAACAACTGTATGAGGTTGGTTTCATTACCTCCATTTTACAGATGATAAAACTAAGATTCAGAGGAGGCTACTTCCCTGCCAAAGTCGAACATCTAGGAAGAGGGAGATCTGGGATTCAAACCCAGGTGACTCAGGCTACACATTTCCTGATTTATCTTCGACACAAAGATAACATCACAGTTGAAATAAACTGCCTTTCACAAGAGATTTTTCCACTCAAAACCCAGATTTGGGGGCTTATTTTTATTGCTTTTATTCATACAATCTGTCAGTACACAGCCAATTCAAGATCAGCTCCCCTTCTTCCCCACTGTTGCCTCATCCAGCGTGTCTCTTAACTGTCTTGCTGCTGGAAGTAGTTCTGAGAAATGAAAATAATAAAACCAGTTTATTTCCCAGAGGCTTCGGAAACACGTACAGGATTTTGTTTCTGGTGCTTCTCCAACCCACTGATTGTAATCTCAGTTCTTACCTGGGACCCCACGCAGGAACAAAACGGATCTGAATCCTTTCATATCTCACCTCTATTAAGTCCTGAGTCAATGGGGTCAAGTTGGTGACATGTTTGGACATGTATAGAAGGAAAACTGAATGGATGGAAGGCGTCATCAGCATTGTGACCATGACAAGTTGATCCCACGTTAAAATAGATATGTCGAATTGGCGGCGACACCATGGGTTTGGAGGTTGCCTTTTGGGTTATGTCCGTAGGATTTCACAGCATGGTCAAGTGGTCCAAAATGTGGACAGCTGGATGGGCTCGGTGGCTCACGCCTGTAATCCCAGCACTTTGGGAGGCCGAGGTGGGTGGATCATCTGAGGTTGGGAGCTTGAGATCAGCCTGACCAATATGATGAAACCTCATCTCTACTAAAAATACAAAATTAGCCTGGCATGGTGGCACATGCCTGTCATCCCAGCTACCTGGGAGGCTGAGGCAGGAGAATCTCTTGAACCTGGGAGGTGGAGGTTGCAATGAGCCGAAGTCACGCCATTGCACTCCAGCCTGGGCAACAAGAGAGAAACTCCATCTGGAAAAAAAAAAAAAAAAAAAAAAAAAAAAAAAAAAAAAAGATGTGGACAGCTGAGTTACACATTCCAAGTGACACAGAGGAAAGTTGATGGAGGTGAGGTCGAGCAATGTTCTTTTGTCGTTTTTTTCTTTAGGATCAAAGTCCCCATTTAATAGATGTTTTCAGCCCATGGAAGACCCTAATTTGAGAGAATTATGTGTTTTTCTCTCCTAGGATTTTGTTCCTTCTCTGCATCTCTCTAATGTTAACTTATAGAATGTCTGTTAAGTGCATGTGACAAGTTGTTTTTTTGCATTGAGGGAAAGATTTTGATGTCACCATGTGAGACTCAAGTCTTTGATGTTTAATTGTATTTTACCCAGATGACAGTGAATGGTTGGAAATTGTTTCCTGCATGTTGCTAAGACCATGACATAGTGGAGCCTCTACAGTCTGTGCTCACTTTGTGAGGCTAGAGTGTGACCACTGGCCCCTGGGAGGCCACAGCAGCCACACCCCGTTCTTTGACAGCCTCTGTGAGCATAAGGGACTCCGGGTAACATACCAGATTCTGGGCTCTGGGACAAGCCAGCATTATTGCCTGAGCTGATTTCACTCCCTCTGAATTTTAAAACAGAAGATACAGAGAGGCAGCCCCAACTGTAGGAGCACAAGAGTATCTCCCACCCCTATGGAGTCTGTAGATGGTGACGCTTAAGTTTGCTAACACCTCGGGTTCACAGGTATCACTTGAGTTGTGGAATATCCATTTGTTACTCATTTAGGTGAATCCTGATTTCCCTTTCTTTTTACATTATAAAACAGAGGTATGCTAACTGAGGATAGGAAGCAGATATCCCTGAAATAGAATAAAATCGGTTTTAAAACAAAACATTTTTAATAACTATATTAAAATGTTAATATTATACTAATAACTATATTAATATCCTATTACATTATATGTTATTACACAAATCATACTCTTATTATACAACATACTAATACAAGTTATATTTTAGAAATAGAATTATGATCAATAGAAGTACCGTTAATATTATTATACCAAATATTAACATGTCAGATCTTAGCAATAATGCTTGAATTATGCAACATTCACAAATCTGGACAGAACAGAGTGTAACACTGGCTGGTGACTCAGTGAGCCTCCTGTACTGCCCTCATTGTAGAAGAAACTATCCCTTAAGCTTTGACAATTCACTTTCAAATTAAGTAGCATTTTCCTCTAGGAAGGCTTTTTATTACATTTTGGTGGCACTTAAGCCCTCCAGCTGCAACACCCCTTACCCTAATGGTTTCGTCTTTTCAGTTAACGATTTCTAGGAATATCGACACGTTTATTTAAAGAAGAGGAATGGCGGTAGCAGCAGGAACTGAAACACGCCGGTATCTTTAGCAGTCGTCACCGCAACATACAGAGGGATGAGAGTCTGGAATTTAGTTCATATCCAGGCTTAATGAATTACTGGCTTGTGAAAGTTATAAAAATAGCCAAATTTGCTGGCACCTACTATATGTCAGGCACTGTGCCTAAAGACTTTGTGTGGACTCTTTGGTTTCAAGTGGAATGATTTTTATTTCACTCAACAGTGCTTCACTGGTTAACGGTGACCATGGCATCAGAATGGCCTTGGGCCTCACAGAGTGCTGATCTTACTAACGCCGACTGAGGAGAAGCCAGGTCTCCCTGGGGTGCTGCTAACATAAGGTGGTGGCTGCAGGCTGGTGGCGGGGAAACCCACAAATGTCCTTCGTGTTTTACCTAGTGGTGTGAAGCAGAGTGAGGGTTTAATTCACAATTTCATTATGTTCATGATTGGTTATACATTTTTAAGTAGTTTTCATACTGTTATCAAATGTCAAATAATTGAGAATATTCTTGTAATGGCCATAGAACTTGGAAGCTTGGAATTTGAAAACCTACCTTAGATAAGTGGTTTCTAGCCTTGGTGCCACGGCCCTTGAGGGGCTGTAGTTGTCAGAAGTTCTAAATCCTTGGACACATCAAGTTCTATCTACAGGCTAAAGCATATGTGAGTCTGTGTGTCTTACAACATCTGTTCAACCTATTTTGTTGCTTTTTTGATCAGCAAAATATCAATTTCAAAACACATTACCAAATTCAAACTAGCTTTGAGTTTATATCCTTTTGTATTTTTCTCAGTCATTGGATACCAGAAGTTCAACTATTATCCTGTGAGGGGGCTAAAACGTTTTTTAAAAAATATATTCATTAGGGTTGGGAATGACTGTTCTGCTGCTCAAGGGATTTTTTTAAAACAGCCCAAGATTGCAAGTTACTTAGTGACTGTCGCTTCCAGCCTAGGTCTATTCTTAGAAAATGTGTCAGCTTATCCTAAAGAAAAATTTCATCACTGAATTGAACCCTTCCATTTTCCAAATATCTTAGTACTGCCTTAGAAGTACCGTGGGGTAAAAGGGAAAGATTTATAGCCCGTGCCTGATTGCCGTTGGTTTGCCTAATTAATATTCACTATGGGATAAATTATCTGCTGCTATTTGAAATTTGCTAAAAGATGCCCTTCATTCATGTCTGCCACTATGTGTGGACTGGTATTATTGGCAGCACTTGTGTGAGCAGAGACAGAGTAGATATGGTGCAAAAAATACATCCAGTACGGCTGAGAGCATGGTGGCAATTCTGAGTGTCACAAAAGGTGTAAGTCATGTATGGCAGCTCTGAGCACGTGGACACACAGCTCTATTCCAGCCTCTACCTGGGAAAATATCCATTTCCTTTGTATGTACTCCCTGGTCTTGCCCAGCCATAGAACTATGTGTTATTCTTATGTTGAAATAGCTAAAACAAATGAATTTGGTCTCCACATAACAAATTAGTCAAAAGTTCACTTTCAGCTAGTCACTGGAATTTGGGGACGTATTTTCTCATAGACCTGGTTTGCATGTAGGTTCCCTGTTGGGCTGCAAGAACGACCTCTTTGACTCAGAATGGAATTGAAAGATGCTTTTGATTCTCTTGTTTCCTCTTGTCACTATGGGAACATGCTGCTCTGTCCTAATCACCTTGGCCCTGAAAGTGAATGGTCTTGTCGCTTGTCAACTGTGGCTTGACGGTCGTCTTCTTCCTTGGCTGGCTGAGTGGGAAAGGCAGGGAGTTGCCCCACTCTGTGGCTCGTTCATTTGTAAGGGATGTTCAGGAGTCATCAGAAGGCATGTTGGTATTGCTTTTACCACTAGCAAAAGCATAATGCGCTCTTCCCTGCCCTTTCAGCGTCCCTCTTCTCTCCCTGCCCCTGTCTCTTCTGAAACAGAAAAACGAAAATGAAGGTTAATGTGAGAACTGCCCAGTACAAAGATTATATTCTGTTTTACAGCCTTATTTATTCAGTAAGGTGTGGATAGCAGTCCTGATATATAGATCATGGACGATGTGATAAAGTTTGTGAGATGCTAATTGGATTCCCAAAACCGGTAGTTTGAAGGTGTTTTATTCTATCTGCAAAGAGCGCTAAGAAACTCAAAAGAAGGCTGCTGTGTAAATCAAGTGGATTAATGCTATGAACGTATGTATGGACTTAAATGTCCAGGGTCTACAGTGAATGTTGGTTTAGCATTCACTCAGAGGCTTGTCTTTGGGGGATAAAATGCAAAGCAGGTGACGTTGAGAATGAAATGGGGGTGATCAGCCATCAGGGTTCTTAGGAGGGAAGAGTGATTCCTAAAGGATCCAGGCAAGCAGGTGCTATGGAATGATGGTTGGAAACGTTGTAGGCAAGAAAAAACCATCAGTATTAGGGCAAAATATTAGTAATCTGATTAATCTCAATTAACTAAAACGTTTAATAAACTGCCAACATCAGTATCTCAGAATGAGTGAAATAAAAGCTTTCCTTTTCTTCCTGGTTTTGTTAGAAGTTATTTGAAAAATGATACATCAGCATACTTTGTTAGTGTGAGAAAATACCAATTAAGAACATTAGTTTGTTTTAAGTCTCTCGAATTATTTGGAAGGAAAACCAAGTCAGATCCATTGTGGGTTTTTGTTGTTGTTTGTTGTTTAAAGTGCAGGTAGACATGAACAAGCAGAAGTTAAAAGAGCAAATGGAATATTGATGATCATACATGGGGGAAGCTTGTTAACAGCACTGGCCTGGTGGACAGATGCCCAGCTTAACTCAGGTCAACTTTACTCCTGCTCAAGAAAGGTTATTGGAGGATAAGGAGGATACTATATGGAACTTTGTCTTAGAATTGTAAGTAATGGTCAAAGAGCCCAAATTAAGCAGCAAGCAAAAAGGGACAGAGTAGAAGAAGGCATTTGCTATGGGGGTGCATTAGCATTGCAAGGACATAGTCTTGATATGTTATACCACAAGAGCTGGATAAACGTGGCCTGAGGGCTTTAAATGCGCACTGCTAACTTTAATATCTGTGGACAGATCCAGATCCAGGGCTACTTGTCAATGCTCGAATGTTTTTTCAGGTGAAAGCCTCTAAGAATGCTTTACAGCCCAGAATTAAGTACTGATTGCTAACTCAAATTCCCCTTGTTACCACTGTAACACATAGCACCTGGCATTGCCTTTTTAAAACAATGCTGGCTGTAGGTGAAATTGTATGTTTAACCTCTCCTTTGGTGCATCCTAAAATGATGTGGATTCATTAAGTAAAAGTTTATAGTCGAAGAAGCCTTGGGTGGATCTATGGACTTAGGTCTGTTTTTAGCTTCCTTAGCCTTAGGAAAATTTAAATCACCTGGTTTTTAGCTCTGCACATCAAGGCTTTGGTAGTCAGTAGTATAATTTAACGCTTACAAGGGATTGACTGTAGGGGAACTTGTCTTGCAGATGTAACTTGGTTATTGATAACACGTAACTTTTGAAAAAAGCAGGTTACAATAAACTAGAGAGGTTATGAACGAAGTATTGGACTTGTGGATAATACTTAGCTTTGAGTTCTTGCTCTGTCATCGACTGCTTAGTAACCTTAGGCAAGTCACTTTATTTTTCTGGGCTTCAATTTCCTCCCCTATAAAATGGTGATTTCCCAAGTCCTTTGCCGTTTGGGAAACCATAACTCTGAGACAAGTTAATGTCTCCATGGTGATAGTAGTTCACACAGTGCCGAGGGTTATCATTATAAATACCAGATTTTCAGTGTACAGAGGGTTTGTAAGAACAAAGTGTGTACTCTGGGAGTAATGTGTGCCAACACCGGAACAAACCCCAGCAAAAGGCTTTGAGTGTGCGTGCTTTTATAATGACTACCATTGCCAGTCAATTCTCTCTTAAAGCCAAGTACAGGGAAAGTGAGGAAACACGACTCTGGAAACATCTGAAATAATCCCAAGTGGGTCAGTTCTGATGAGTCCTGTACTGTGAAGGTATTGTAAGGCTTTTATAACCAGAGACTTGATGCCCTAAATGTGATCAAAATACCAGAAGTAATGAGGTCAATGTGTTGGCGTTAGAAACTTCTGTCTTCCAAATACTGAGCCTTGAATATGTATGCTTTTGTCTTCTGGAAAATGATGCAAATCCTCTGAGCCTTGTAAAAATACCTATTATTAGTTTTATCAGCAAAATTTAAAGTTGAAACCAGAAAGCAATTAGGTTGAAACTTAGCGTTTATCGTTGTGTGAAACATTTCATTGCCCTGTAAGTGAGATACATTGAAGTACGGGGGTGAGCCTCTTGACAGATGAATTATGAACAGTTCACCCATAATCAAAACCATACAGTGCACATAAACATAAAATTAATTTCACTTTTATGGACTCTAGTCCCACAGCTTGAGAAATTGTTATGCGAGTAGAAGAAAAATATGTAGGACAAAGACAGTAGGTCTGACTTTCAAACTGCTACATCAGGATTTAGACATACGGTCACACCTGTAAAAGCATATTAAGAGTTTTGCAACTAAAGCCCAAAATAATCCTTGAGAAAAGCATACCAAAGGGAATGCAAAATAGAAATGAGAGCTGGGAAGTGACCTATGTAGGTAGGCTGAAGCAGACCATTGGCTGCTGGTTTGAGATAATTCCCTCCGACTGTTCGTGTTTCATCCATTTCGTTTTGAATGCTTTCCCTTGGAGGACAATTCCATAGTCTAATATATACAGATACTTGAGAGCTTCCTTAAGACATTCAGTCTATTTTAAAAAAATAAATCCTCTTCCAGTTGCTGTGTAATTGTTCTTCTTTGTATTATCCTGAAGGAAGTGTTGGGGGTAATGCATGCAATGTGATGGGAAATCGAGTTCAACATTTCTCTCTTGGGTGCTACAGATTTCACCTTTCATAAACTTATGCTTTGCTCAGAGAAAATGATTACCAAGGGAAGGGAATGAATTCACTGCTTTTCCAGAGCTGAACGAGTTCTACCTATAATAACAGGTGCCCATAGAGAATAACACAATCCCAAGTTGAAATAATCCTTAAATGTGTTTTTCCTTGGCTTCATTTTACTGCTTGACCCATTTCTAGAGTCACTGGTTTCATTCATCCAGAACCTTGTTCATCTCCAAATTCTCTACCTTCCAAAGTCTATCCGTACTCCCTACAAACTTAACTACTCAGAAAAGCTAGGTAGAGATGTAACACTGGACTTATTTAAAACCATAATGGGTGAATGAATAATTATGTCAGATTACAAAAAGGTGGGCGGTTCTTTCTCTTCATGCACGACTTGCAGAAAATATAAAAGAATCCGAGGCTGCCACTCTGTATTCTCTTACCTATTATGTATTCTTGGCCTGTGCAAGAAAAGACTCTAAACCTTTGGCTGCCCAGTGGATGCTGTCTGGGAATGATGGCGCTGTTGGGTACGTCCATTGCTTTGCTTTGGAGAATCATGCTGCTCCCTTCTTCAGCATAATGTGATGTGATTAAAGAATTAAGCAAATGCTGTTGGACTCAAAGAGATTTGTTTTACAATTGATTAAGTCACTTGAGCAGCTCACATTTTCTATTGCTATTGCTATTTGGAGTTGGTGTGTACAGTTGGGGTGTGTTGGGGTGTATCTCCTTCATGTACTGAAAGTATAAACATACTTACTCCTCTGTTTTACTCTTACTCCCTACCCTCTCTGGAGTTTTAAGGGGACTCCTTACATTTATTTGGCCTGGAAGTAAAACTGAAAACATTCTCAAACTTGCTGAGAGTGACAAGAGAGGGGTATCTTCGAAAATGTCTGAATTTCATACGTTTTTAGTACTTAACCTGAACTAAAGTCCTCTCACCTAAATGAACTCTTATTCAAAAATAGCTTTATGTTCCCATCTGTAGACCTTGGTTTTAGCAGATACCTATCTTTTAGGTTGAAGTACAACTGTCACCTCAACAAAAACGTGTGGAAAACGCAGACGGCCCATGGTATGGTTTGGCTCTGTGTCCCCACCCAACTCTTGCCTTGAATTGTAATAATCCCTGCGTGTCAAGGGTGGGGCCAGGTGAAGATGATTGAATTATGGGGGATCGGGAATTTCCCCCACGCTGCTGTTGTGATGGTTCTCAGGAGATGTGATGGTTTTATAAGGGGCTTCCTCCTTCACTTGGCACTCATTCGCACTCCTGCCTCCCTATGAAGAGGTTCCTTCCACCATGATGTAAGTTTCCTGAGGCTTCCGCAGTGATGCAGAACTGTAAGTCAATTAAACCTCTTTTCTTTATAAATTACTCAGTCTTGGGTATTTCTTCATAGCAGTGTGAGAATGAACGAATACAGTCCCCACTTTTTTAGGCCGTGGAATCTAGCAATTCAAGATGGAAAGAGAAGTTGTCACTCAGCTTTCCCTCTTGCGTCAACTTCTGCCATCACCTAGCAGTGTCATCACATATGATCAGAGTTACCACAGTACAGTGCAAACAGTAATAGCATTTAGTAATAAAAAAGCGAGATGACTCTGGGATTTGTTAGCTGCTGACCATTTTTACTACTTATAGCGCTAAGAAAAAATGAAACTGAACCATCCAGATTATAAACTGTTGTGAATTGCTCTCCAGTTTGTATATATTTCAGCCGTATTTATGAGAGTCAGTAAAGTAGAGAGGAAAGAGCTTTGCACTTGACAGATACTAGTTCAAATGCTGATTTTGCTACTGAGGGTCACCTTGAGCAAATCATTTAACCTCTCACAGCCTCAATTTCTTCATTTTAAAAAAGGAAATAACAGAGGTTTATTGTGAGAATTAAGTGAGGCCATATAAAAGATCTAAGTAGAGACCCCATTAATGTTAGTTCCCCTTGCTTTTTCTTCGTTTAAATGAACTGTATTTTTACAGGCCTTTTAAAGTCATGAATGGATAATTTTTTAGCAGGCGTCTAGTTCCTGGACCATGCTGGGTTCTTAGTGAACATTCATGGAATGAGCAGGTGGGCGAGTACATATGTTTAGTGGGATGTGGCTATTATTAGTCCCTCTATTAAGACTAGGGACATACAGTTTACAGTTTACCTGTGATTACTCAGAAAATGGATTCACTGACTACCTGGACATCTATAAAAATAAGTAGACTTTGTAAATTTCAGGCAAAGCCAGTGTTGGACATGAAAGTTTCTGTCTACATTAACCATTACCTTCATCTCTACCAGACACTCATTCTGTGAGAATATAACTGGTGCGTGATACTGACTTGGATATTGAAGGGCATTTTTGTTGTATGTTGTAGAGAGAACCTCATCTGGGTGGTTAATTTAAGACTTCTGTGATAAGCCCCTCTTCCGGAGGTGGAGGAGGACGCTGGACGGGCTTTGCAGGGACAGTCTTTAATTTCAGTGAGTCCTAATAGTCACTTAATGAAAAGAAAATTGTATGAACCACAAGTTGATCCAAGTCTGTTGGCATTGGAATTAAGTTGAGCCAGCTGCCAGTTTCTAGAGGCAGGCTAGGGCTGTCTGTCTCAGCCTCCTTCCCGTTTTTACTTTCTGAGTAGGCCCAGTCAGATGAATTAGCCTGGTGTTCCTTTGAAAAGCAAGTGTTGGTTGAATTTCTCAGATGTTGCTTCTAGCATCCATTTCATAGAAATAAAACTTAGAAAAAAATATTCTTTAAATGGTGCTTATTTGGGGATGGGGGCAATTCCAGCCTTATAATAAATTCATTAGTGAAGTGAAGACTTACTCATGGACATTGTTTCTAACAGATAAGGACTTTTATAAAATGGGACATGTTCTCAAGTTAATAGCATCAGCTAGAAAGTAAGATTTTTTTGAAGAAGCTTTTACAAAGGGATTTTCTGGTACCCAGGTTGGCAAAAAGACCAGCCTAGAGGGAAGGAAGAAAGAAGCCTTCAGGAGTTGGTGTCTGAATCCCAGTCTCATAATTGAAAGGGTGCTTCTTGAAAACTCAAGTTTAACATCCAAGTTCACTAAGTCATACCTGGGACAATTCAGGTTTGAAAAAACTGACTGAACAACCAGGGAAAGAGCATTCCTGTTTCTGATAGAATATTTTTCCCAGGAAAGATGGAAATTCTGCTTGAGGAGCCTGCTTCACTGTTTTGGCACTGAGGGATCTGATACCAGCCAGAACCTGGAAGAGTTGAGATAGAAAAAAATAAAGAATAGGAGATTTCATTAAATTGACGTGTTGGAACCTCTGAAAGGGTTCTCATGGGAGACGGATTCAGAAATAGATGAAAATTTGTACAAGGAGTTTTTGACTGATTTGTTTTTTCTCTGGCATACTTGACACATTCTTTTGCCCACTCTGGTAAATAAGTATTGGCAAAGGGTTGCTAGTGTGTATCAGCTGGGCTTCCTTGATATTCTCTCCCTTAAGAAAGTAAGATTTTCAGGACACATTCGTCACTTAGGGATGCATTTTCCCCAGACTCTGATGTCCCCATTATATTGGTGCTGTTTTCCATGCATTTTTAAGTCATGGAGAATCAAATAAAACAAGCTTTATTCTGGGTCTGATAACACATCACCCTGGCCTAGTTTTCATTCCCTGGAGAGACTTGCGGATTTGCCTGTCACTATGGCCAATTTATCACAGAGTGGCCCGTGTTCCCATGGCCTGAGGCTGGGGGCTGCATCGCTTGCTTCTGTTTGGACCCAGAGTCCTGTGGAGGGCAGGAGTAAAGAAGGTGACACCCCCTGTCCACCCTCACACAGCCCCATCTCTGCTCTACCTCCAGGGGCTCTCTCAGAATCCAAATCTGTTACAACTCCAAGAAAACAGCAAAAAAATGATATCCTGCTTCTAGCTCCTTCCAACAGAGGACCCTAAAGAGAGTCTGTTTAGTTGCAGCCAACGGGTGAACTTTGCTTCGTTGCAGTGATAAGGATGAGCTGTATGACCTGCCCAGGTGCTGGTATCTATCTCCAAACTCTCTTCCCACTAGTTTTTCCGTATTTCCAGATCACTCAGCTGTTTGTTCAACAGGAAGGTACTGATGGCTGGCCTGGGTGAGGCACTGTGCTAGGTCACCCTGCAGGGCAGAAACTGAGTCCTTAGGAGACGTAAAATTGGTTCCAGATCCTACTTTGCTCTGAGTGGAGAGTAACTATGTAAATCACTCCTCTTCTGCGGCTCTCAATTCTCTGATCTGTAAAATGAGGGGATTACTTAGATGAGCTCTGAGATCCCTTCCAGTCCTAAAAATGCTATGATTTTCAGATTACAGATCTCTGGAGTCAGTGTTTCACATTTCCAAATTTAAGATGAAAACCACATTCTTTGAGCTCTTGGCATGAAGTGCATGCTGTCTGTGAATAAGCCGTGCTTCATGACCTGCTTGCTTCATCCGTGGTAGAAACAATCTGTTGACTGTAAGATACTTCTTGTAGATGGAGAAAGAAGCCACGTTTGAGCAAATTGGTCCGAGCTTGTTGTCCTTCAGATGGTGTGTGTGGAGCAGCCCCTTGGCATGCAAAGACTAGCTGTAATATCACTAGTGTCTTACATTTAGAATGGAATGAGGTGAAGTTACTTTTTCCTAATATCTCTAAGCTGAATAAATAGATGTCAGATAAAAAATTCCATTCATATAAGAATAGTATACCTCCTCTCCCTTCATGAAGGAGTCAGCCATGAGGATGGATTGTAACACTGGGTCCCATCCCAGGACACAGTGCATCCTTCGGCTGTGATTGTTATCTTATCCTGACTGGCAGTGAGGTGAGGGGTCAGGGTGACCTTTCTGTTCATACCACGGAATCTGTTGACAGCTGACACCTCTGTTGGGAAAATAAAAATGAACTGGGGAAAGGAGTGAAAGGACCATTATCACTTTGACAGATGCCCATGATTGGAGACCATGCCAACTGGTGAATTCCTAATAACAGGAAACAAATGTGTATTTTTTAGCTTCTTGACTGCTCTGTGAAAGGGGCTTCTAGGAAGGAACCCTTTAAATGTAATTGAGTTTAAATAACAGGGATGGGAAGAGGCCACAGCCAGCTGGCCTAGGAGTAGTGTGATGATGGTGGTATCTATTTCTGTCATGGAGGGGTGTCAGGGCCCCAAATGACAAGCCTATCAAGGATGGAAAATAGCTTGGGTCTTCCATGAAAGTTTTTACTAAGATAGTGTTAGGCACCCTCTCTGGAACCTCAGTTCAACCCTCTGCTTTGACCTGCTTTCTCCTTTGCATATTCCATATTTCCCCTTTTCCTTCAATGGCTGATTCATGTAGTTAATTGCTGCCCCCTCTCACAGAGCTGAGTGGTTGAGAGCAAGGACTCGGGAGTCTGACAGCTTGAATTGGACTCTGGGTTCCACCACTGACTTGGGCAAGCCAGTAGACCTCTCCATACCCCAGTGTCTTCATCATCAGAAAGGGGATGATGATGCCATTTTCATTTAGTAATAAGGGAGAATTAGATCAGAAAGTGCACAGAGAGGGCCTTGAAACCAAGGCTGACGTGTACTGACCATGTCTTCGCTCTGTGCTTCCCGTTGCCAGTCTCAGCAACCACGGCATGGACTGTTTCAGACACGATTTACTGCTCCCTCAATCCGGGGGGCCAAACCCCACTATCGAAGGTTCACAGCTGTTACCAGCCCACTGTGAAGATCCGGTCCACACGGGTTGCCGGTGATCTGAGCAAGTAATGTTTTGGCAAGGAAAGGAAACTGTCGCTTGGAAGATGCATTTTCCTCCAGAAGAATTTCCTTTCTGGTTTTCTGATTGGATGTAACCCCAAGAAGGAAAATAACTCAGTTCCACAGCTTAGGTTGAGTAACACCTTTGTTGATAGTGTGTGCCGGGTATGGTAATGGAAACAAACGCAAGCGAAGATGTAGTTCTTGTGTTCAGGGTCCTGTTGGCAGCCAGAGGAATCCATGGACACGAGATTGGCTGTAGTTTTGAACAAATGTAGGTTAGAGGTAGATGCTGTGCTTAGGTCCTTAGTGGGTTGAAAGAAGGTGTGCATCAGTGCACAGTTAAGTGTGGTGTACAAAATGCTACATTTGAGATAGAAAGACTTTGGGGTGCTGAGTGGTTAATGTCATTTGGAAAGGCTAAAGATGATGTCTCAGATTTTCACTTGGGCTTAAAGAAAGATGGATAGTATATTAACAGGCAGAGTCAAGGGTGGAGTTGAGCGAGAAAAATGATAGTCATGCACTTAAATGCGCAATTGGTATAATTCCCAAGGACTCATTTCTGCTTTTAAATTGAAAATGAAAATACTGCTTTAAAAAACTAGTCAATTTACTATTGATAAAGAAATCTAAGATTCTGCCTGACTAGCAACAAGTCCCTAGGAAAGAGAATAAAAGAAAAGAAAAAAAAAAACCACGATGTTATTTTCTAAGGTCAGTCAAGAGAATGTGAAAATTACCGTCTAGAGAATACAAACCCCACAACGAAGAGGTCATTATTGTCAAACTGCTAAGGTCATCAGTATATATGCTTTTAAATAAACCCAATGATCCTCTTAATATCATTATGGAAATTCTAGGCGCTAACGTATTAAAAGTATCCTATTGGGATGTTGTGCTATTACTGTATTTTTCAAAGGCTCTGGTTTCTGAAAATTTTTACAAATACTCTGTGGCCTTATTAGTTGATAAAACAATGATATTCTCAGTATTTGAATTTACTCTTTTGGCTTTCATTTATGTAAAATGTTGAGAATATGGCAGTGATTTTATATTTAATTATCATGTTGTTCTTCCCCCTAAGGTAACAAAAAAGAAGAAGTATAACCTTAAGGTTTAGTAGATACTGTCATTGAAGACATTGGAAGTCATTTTCCAGTTCTTTATAGACGAGAAAACTAGACCCAAAGTAATAAAGTGCCGTGGTCAGCAGCACACCATTGTCAGTGACTGGTCTGGGTCTAGGAGCCAGACCTTTTGACTCCTAATTTGTTGTTCACCTTTTTGTACCATAATCCTGTTTATTGAAAAACATTGGGAACCTATATATTTGAGCCCGCATATTAGAACACCGGGAATGAAGAGTCCAGAAGATTGTCAAATACATTTTGATTGGCAAATTGTTATTTGGCAATAACAACAATAGCTAACATTTACGAAGGTCTCCTAAGCGCTTTCACGTGTATTAATTCATTAAATCCATCACAATGACCTTGTTATTGGTACTGTTGCTTTCCCCAGCTTACAGCTGGGCCGTTGAGGCACAGAGAGTTGACAAGCTGCCTAAAGTTACATATTGGAGATTCAAAAGCAGGCAGTCTAGTTCAGGGCCTGCATCTGCTTCCCCAAGATGGGATCTAGTCATTGGGAGTTTTTTGTCGCCACCTCCCCATCTGCCTTGTGTCAGAAGCAGTTTTTATAATGTCATATTAACCACACAGTTAATAAAATAGACCATACCACCGTTTGAATCCTGGGTTGCCGCTCCATTTCCAGAAATGCATAGAGCATAGCACTGTCCTGCATTAATCCAGACCTTCACAACAATCCAGACCTTGTCTGTCAACTCTCTGTGCCTCAACGGCCCATCTGTAAACTGGGGAAATAGTACCAATAACAATGCCATTGTGATGGATTTAATGAATTAATACATGTGAAAGTGTTTAGGAGAACTTCGTAAAGGTTAGCTATTGTTGTTATTGCCAAATAACAATTTGCAGTCAAAATGTATTTGACAATCTCCTGGACTCTTCATTCCCGGTGTTCTAATCCATGACTCAAATCTGTAGGTACCCACTGTTTTTCAATGAACAGGATTATGCAGTACCATCTGGAAGAGCCGTACAGCTGTAGGGCAGCTCCACTGAGGAGAGAGCGGAATCTCCCCAGTTAAGCAGGTGATTTAAACTCCCCTGGCATTCGCAGCGATAACAGCCGTATTTTTCCCTCCGCCTGGCCTGTGTCTTGACTTTGGACAGGAGTCCAAAGTGAGCTGCGTCTTTGTGTCTGCTCCCTGCACTTCGGAGGGTGTGAGCTGCACACTCCCTACCCAGTTCTGATAGGGAATGGGGATTAGACTCCAACATTCCAACGTCATTATGTAAAGGAAAATGGCATCATTCAGAGAGGTGGGGCTGAGCAGTCCAAAATGTTTGATAACACTGAAACAGCGTTTTTCCTCTTCCACGATGAATCCATGTCTCCATTTGCATTTGTTTAAAAAAAAGAAAAAACTCCTGACAGCACCAACAACACGAGAGATGCACAGCCTGAGCAATAAATCTCTCGAGGCATTCAGCAAGTGCCACAGGGCTCATTAATCTTGATTATTTCCCGTAATAGATAACTTCACAAATCAGCTATTATTCCTAATCACGCACATAAAGATAATGGATGGGTAATAGCTTCCTGCATGGTTAGACCAAAATAAAATTTCATGTAAAAATGTATTTCTACAAATTCCAGGGAAAGGTGTTTTCTTGCTTTCTTAAAGGGGCAGGAGGAGATGGGGGAGGAACCACTGAGGGCAAAATTGATCCTTGAGGATTGGGTTTGAAGGAAGAATTAGGTCTCTCTGATTTTCTTGGAGACATTCACTGGCTTGTGTGCCACCCTGTCGCTGTCAGGTGGTTTTGAGAGACTTGGGGGTCACAGGAGGCTACAGAATTGTGCAGTTCCAGTCTCTAGATGGTGTTTGGGAAGACCGCTCCTCCCAAAATACAAAGCACTGTGACGTCAGTGCTGTCTTACATCTTCTAAGGATGGCATTGGTGTTGGGAATGTTTGCTGAGTTTGAATTCCCTTATCTTCCCAGGGTTTGTGGATGACCCCAGGAATGCTCTTCATATACCAGCTCCCGAACCGAATGAACAATGAAAAAAGATGAATGGGTGACGAGAGATGTGTTTCGTACATGTTGGGATGGGGTGTGGATGATAAAGTGTTGGTGTTGTAAGCAGGTGACACTAGACGAGAGTAAACCTAAAGAGTCCTAGGATTCGCAGGTCTTTTTCAAGGACCAACAACCTATGTCTGTGGAGTGCCTGAAAGAGTTCTAACTGAAACTGCCCAGGTGAAGGGAAGTAGCAACTGGCTTCTGCTTTTAAATTATGCCCTTCTGACCGCACCTCGACTGACATAGAAGATGGTGCTGTTATCACACAGCAGCGAGCTGCAGCTGTCTATCATTTTCTTCTCAAAATGCCAGTGCGTTAAAGTAAGGCCTAGAATGAGATGCATCACATTTATGACAGGATTTGACTCCATATTATTCAGTCAGTCAGAATAATCGGCCTATCACAACAACACATACCCACAGAAACATCGTCTCATAACACGTGCCTTTGAACCCCTTGCATTGCTGGATAGTACTAGCAAGTGTCTGTTCTTCTATAGCCTCTTCTCCAGGCACCTAAAGTCAAAATTTCACTTCAGACTTCTCTTTTTACCTGCGGTGAAGTAGTTAGGCTTTATCAGAACTTCCAAAGGAGAAGGAGGGCTGGTCTGCTTCTCAGGACCTCGCATACTATACACCTTTCTTAAATGTTGGAGTAGAAGATGATTAACTTTTTTCCTGCCCGTGAAGTCTGTTCTTCTGATACATTCTCCACCATGGCAGAATCACCAAATGCCCTTTAGGTGGAAGGCAGTGTGTTAGGCATTAGGAACACAGGTGTTAAGATGTGATTTGAGCCTTTAATGAACGTTGTGGTTCGGTAGAGGAGGTAAGATGCAGAAGCAAATGCCCACAGGCGAGCAAAGGTGACGTGTGCCAGAAAGGAGGCAAGAGCAATGCTGAAGACGTTCAGGTGAGGCAGGGCTATGCATTAAAGGAGGCACGAGTTTGTACCCATCACTGTGAGAGGAAAAGACATGAGAGGCAAAGAGTGAACAGCATGAGTGAGGCATATGCATAGAAACACTTTGGACATCTTTAGAGGGCAGTGACCAATCCAACCAGATGGGAACATCATCAGTGGAAAATGAGAGATAAGGCAGAGAATGTGATAGGCTGAATTTTAGAGAACTTTGCATGCTGGGCTAAGGGGTTGGACATTGTTCTCCAGACATTAGAGATCTAGTAAAGGATTTATAGCAGGGCATGGCATGGTTAGACCTGTGGTTTAAGAAGATGAATTCAGTAATCTATAGAATGGACTAGAGGAGGAGGAAGAGCCTAGCAGAGCCGGCGTGCATACCCCTGCTCACCTTGATTTCTCAAATGATGATGCTTCTCAGCCATGTGAATGGATGTGCAGAAACACACGTCTTAGGCAGAGGGAGCCAGGAAGAACTGGTGGTTTTGTTGGGTGTGGCGGGTACTGCAGTATAACACATCATCCCAAACTTAGTGGCATAGAACCTCTTCCTTATGAACTCTGTGGATTAGGAGTTTGGACAGGGCACAGAGGTGGTGGATGGCCTGTCTCTGTCTGACAGTGTCTGGGAGCCTCAACTGGAAGGATTCAAATGGCAGGTGACTCAGCTGGCTGAGGACTGGAGTCATCTGGAGGTGTCCTCGCTAGCACATCTGACACGTGGGAGGTGTTACTGGAAAGCTGGGCTCATCTGGAGCTGTTGACTGAAGCCCATGCGAGCTTCTCCTGTGCATTGGGCTGCCATTGGCACAGCTGCTGGGTTTGAGAGAGGCAAGCTTCCGTAGCGGGGAGCCTTCCAGTAGAACCAGGAGAAAGCTGTATGATCCTTGAGAGAGGTGAGCTTCTGTAGTGGGGAGCCTTCTAGTGGAACCAGGAGAAAGCTGTGCAGTCCTTTTCAGCCTAGCCTCAAAAGTTGAACAGTGCCACTTCTGCCACATACTGTTGGTGACAAGAGTCCTAAGAGCCAGCCCAGATTCAAGAGGAGAGGATTGGACTCCCACTGTCAGTGGGGATGGCAGGGTCACATTGCAGAAGAGCATGTGGGATGGGAATAATTTCCGGAGCCGTCTTTGAAACACACAGTAGGCCACAGTGGAGGTTGGCAGCTGATGGCAGCAAAGATGACTAATTCAGTTAACACTTGCTGAGTTTGAGGTGCGCATAGGATTTTGAAGGTGAAAAAGACGTAGTAACTGAAGATACAGGAGTTACACACCAGTCTAGAGACATGGAAGACTTTTAAGAAAGGAGATAAAAGCAAACAAGGTAGCCAGAGATAAGCGTAACTGCTGCAGGCATCTCGACACTTAGAAGACCAGGATGAGGAACCCAAGAAGGGGAGGGACAGGCGGAGGAGCATTTGAGCCACGGTGGCTAGATGAATGAAGGGCGTGAAGAAAGGAGTGTCAGTGTATGGTCTTTGAAAGAGGTTTCAGTGACTGGTAGAAGCAGAAGCCAGATGGCAAGTGCTTAAGGAATAACGAGGTAGAGAGAAGGCAGAAGCCATGAGAAGTAGTCATCCTACCAAAAAGATACATGCCCCCATATGTTCATCACAGCACTGTTCACAATAGCGAAGACATGGAGTCAGCCCAGGTGCCCATCAGCTCAATAGTAGGCCTAGGGAGCACCTTGAACGCTATGAAGGGAGACAAGGGGTAAAAGAAGTAGCTGTGGAAGACTTAGGAAAAGAGAGAATTTTTGTATATGTATGTATTAAAAAGAATAAATGGTAGTTTTTTCCTCCCAGATTGAAGGACTTCTTATTTTTGACCTTCAGAAAATATGGAGTACATCGTGTCTGAATCTGGATATGCCTCTTTTACGTATTTCTTTCCCCCCTCCCAATTAATAAAAAAAATCAAATGAATTTCTGTTTTCTGGTGTTTAATCATTGGAAAAGGATTTTATAGGTTACAATACTCAGGCATTTTTACAGACTCACTTGAGAGAACACTGAAAGATTGATTTGTAATTTGGAAATGTACATATTGAAATTATAGTATTATATATAATCTTGAAAAATTAGAGGCAGCCTAAATATCCAGCAATAAGAGAATAGGTAAAGATACTATGGTATATCTACATAGTAGAATACTTTATAGGGATTTAACATTAGAATGATAAGGAAAAAGGCTAATATTTACTGATTATTTTCTATTCTCTAGCGCTGGGCTGGGACAGAAGTGATCTAATGTAATTCCTGAAGCGTTTTAAGAGGGTTAGATCACACTATCATCAATGTTTAGGTGAAAATTGATACCTAAGTTAATCATATGTGCATATGTAAACAACTTGTTAATAAAAATACAGGCTAGAAATAACTGATGGTTATACTGGAAGAATAAATCTGTATGTTTTCTTCTGCCACCTAAATGATGTTATTTTTTAAAAACAGGTAATCATTGTATTGAATATCATACTCTTATAATCCTTAATGTGTTCAAGATCATGTGTAGACTAAAACATCAATTATGAGTTACCTTCTGAAATTCCTTTTGAATAGGATGATTTCAAGAAAAAAGATGTAAAGCAGTAAGCCTGTGGTATGAATGTTTGATTCTCCTTTTTTGTCTAACCAGCTTCCTAACATAACACGTTAGGACACAGCTGCTCCTCCCAGTCCTTGACAAACACTACATTCAGGTTTCATCATTTTCATAAGTAGCCATTGAGTCAGCTCAGTAGAAGACATTAAGTGAAATTGCTGGTCTCCCAGGACAGGGGAGGTAAGGCTGTTCTCCCTGGGGAACCGTTCAGCAAAGGAATGAAAATTTTGTGAGAAACGTGGCCTCCTTTATAGAAGTTAATCAAGCTGTTTGGGGCTTGAAAAAATACTGACCTCCATGCGTAGGACCTAAAAGAGATGAGACCTTGAGTACATGGCACGTCCCTTAAAGAAAGTTCACGTGCTTTGGCTTTTCTTTCAATGCCTTTCCTCATTTTTTAAGGACAGGGTAAACTAGACTTGTGAGGAAATACTACATTGCAGGCTTCCTCAGTCAAATGAGAATGTTCTCTACTGATTGACAGCAATACAAGGAAAGGTTACATCGAAGATGGAGGTGAACCCGAATTTTTTCCCCTACCAACCTAGTAGCTTCTGAACTCATTTTGTGAAATGAAACTGGGAGAAAAATTTAACCCACAGAAAAATGGGGAAAGGCAAGCAATAAAATTGCCCTAAATGACTAGAAATGAACTTACCACTGTCAAAATCTTCTCCAAGTTAAGCACATGACTCTCAATCAGACACAGAATGGACAGTTGTCAGAGATGTAACTCGTTCACGAGGAAACCAGTAAGATGGTAATGTTGGCTTAAAGAGCATTTGCAGAACCTGGTATTTATAGGCATTTAGAAAAGCAGAATAAAATTTCTCAATTATATATAATAGTATCAATATCTTAGAAAGTCATAAAACCATAACCATTGGGATGATCGTTTCAACTAGACATACATCTAGAATTTAATCTATAATTTCTGATCCAAGGCCAAATAGCAAAATCAGAGATAGATCCTCCTTCTGAGAGAATGAAATAATCCCTGTACAGGACTCTGAAGGGCCCCAGTATGACAGTGGAAGGGTACGGTCTACCACCTTACCTTATTCGTAGGTGTTACTTATTCTTAACATCACACAATTTTTGCTTTTCCCATCAACTTTTAAACACGTTTTAGGAAATACAGTACAATTTTCAGCTTCCTTTATTAGAATAATGATGCTGATCAAAACACAAACAAGAGGTTGTTTGCGGATACCACTTTAGCCTTGATCTCAGGCCTTGGCCCCCTTATTCCAGGCATTGTAGGGGAGAAGACATTTCTCACCCACTGCAAGGTTCACAGCTGAGACCCTCATAACAAAAGATTAAGAAGAGAGAAGCAGACAGGTTTACTTACCGTTACATGGGCACCTTCAGAAGGAAATGAAGAGCCAAAGAAACAGGGAGAACTGTGTTTCTAACGGTCGTGCAGAAGTGTGATTGGAGGAAAGAAGGGTAGATCTCATGGTTTTGAACTAAGGAGACTTAACAAGGCTTGTTTGTTCAACTTCTCTGTGTTCCTGTTTCTTCAGAGATAGGGAGGTTCTTTTATGAGGCCAGAAAATTAGTTCCAGGTTTTGTGATCACTTCAGGGAAGAAGGCAAGAGTGGCCCTCTTACCTGTGCTGTTTTCACAAATGCCAAGATGCCACAGTTGGGGATAGCATGGCCTGAACCCCATCAGCATTCTGGACTGATAAATGAACACTCAGTCCACAGCTGAGTGAACCCATCCACCCATAGGAACCAGATATCTTACTTTATCACCTCTAAATTTGCAGCCCAATGTTTCTTTGCACTTCTCTGTTGGGAGATAACTTTCCTGGCATTTCAGATGCTATCCAGGGCAATTCTATCCACTCCACTGTGTAATAGGCTGTGCGTCTTGATTGGCATCAGTCTTAATTTCTTACTCTGTCAGGCACTTAGCATGCCGATAGATGCAAAGTGATGCGGTTACTTGTAATTGTCTCCTCCAGCTTTTTTGCATCCACTGTTGACTTCTACAGAAGAAGAAGAAGTTCATGCTGCTGTCAATCATTTGTGGGACATTTGGTCTGTTCCCTCTTCAGACAGTGCTTTTCGGGCCACAGTTTGGTGTTTGGGAATTAATGTGAAAATTCCAGTGGACTCTTCCCAGGGTTCAGGCTTAGTCTTGAAAGTCCTAACACCCAACATTATTTTAGCTACATCTCAGGGTGTTTCTGTCTTCACAAAGGGTATTGTGAAATTTAATAATACTTTTTATTTATGTAAGTAAATCTGTGGCATGCAAACGAGGGATGTGGAGAAGGATGGAAAAGAGGAGGAAGAAGAGTAAGAAAGGTATTACCAAATCAAATCAATAACCCTGTGCATATCCCAGCTCCATCATTTCAGCAAATTACTGCCTTCAAGTCATCAAATTGAGTGTTGTAGTGAAACTGTTCCTATATGTCAAGCAAAGCTTTACGCAAACTTGATATAATCTACAACTATAAAACAGTTCACCAATTTTGATTCATCAGGGAGCGGTTTTTTTTACTTGCCTTCTCCAGGCCCTTTTTACAACTGAATCAGCCAGTCAAGTCCGTTAACATGGCCTGAATTGTCTGTGTAATCTCAGCCTACCACTTATTTTTCGATCTCTGTTTTACAGTTAGAACCCCAGCATGGCTGACTAAGAAGGTCAACCTGTGATATAATTATGATGGCTTCAGATTGTATCTCTACCCTCAGATGAAATTAACTCTTCTAAGGTTGAGTCAGTGTTTTCCATCATTGTCATGGACAATTAGTAGCCACTTACAATTGGTTACAGTTCGTTTCTGCTAATGGCATTACAGATGAGATCAGACCAACCACAGGACAGTCGACATGAGTTCTCAGAGATCGGATGTCCACCTGGTACTGGAAGCTGTTCCATTTTTCAGGCCAGTTGATAAAGCCACTTTCTGTGTGTTGCAGTGCTTTATTTGCCCTGGTGTTTATGAAATGTGTCTTTGTGGCAAATTAACTTGCTGGCAACCTAGCTGCCTAACCGAATTGAATTGCAGAACATTAACTTTACACTAAGTACACAACAGTGACAAGAACTGTGTATTATTTTAGAGACAAAATAATCTGCTATTTTTCTAAAGTGCCAGCAGTTGTAAGCATAGCATTGGAAGAAAAGTTTGTCCAAATTAGCCGTGGTTATAGAGGTTCTGGTTACTAGGATATGCAGTCCACTTATGGGCAAAGCGCTGCATTGTTTCTCTGAAACTACCTTGTCTGTCTCTTCTTCCTCATTCTTATTATAATGAACTTGGGAATGTTTAGTAAATCAGGTGACTTGAAATAGTTGAATGTTTTCCAACCTTCTCATACTGAAGTGGTGGACAATAAAACTTCCATAGCAGCCAGCTTTTTCCTGACAACAATTTCTTTGGAAGGGGGAAAAAAAGCAAAAGGGAAGTGAGAGCTGTGTCTATATGTTAAATACATCTGCTGATTTATTTTTAAAGGTAGAACAGAGTGTTTTAAGCACTCCGGGAAAGAGGCTGCCCATCATGTGTCCATGTCAGAGTGTCTGTCATTTGGTTTCTGAATCTTCATGAGGAAGAATATTTCCCTGACATACAAAATACCTTAGCCATCGGATGAGCACACTCATGAGACTGCTTGGTGTCATCCCCTCAGTAGGGGACATTGACGAGAACTCTAGTGCAAAACCTTGAAGGATACACTGTACTTGTTTTAATTGCATATCATTTGCTACGTTAATTAATGTGTCCATTCTGATTTCCCAAAATGGCAAATAATGATGTGTGAAAACAGTATAATTACATTTTTATATTTTTGGTAGAGTAATAACTGGATTCGATTTGCTTTTGATCTTGAAAGTTGTTTATCATTCCTGTCAGTCATCCATCCCTTTTAATTATATTGATGTTCGTTGTCGGTTTTTATTTTTAACGAGGCACCCAGATCAGCAATGGCCTTGATGCGTGGCCCCCGTGATACTTTGCGCAGGAAGTTTACAAAACAAAGTTTCTTTCTGTGATTGTTAGCAAAATGCTTTGAGATTCTCTCTTTCTGAGAGAAACATGCACATGTAACACACGTCAGCAGGCTACTAAGCAGAGTTTGTGACTTCATTAGAATGAGCATCCTCGCATTTGGGTGGAAGTAGCACGATAGCTGGCGGTTGTGTGCTGCATCATCCCAGAATGTGTCATTTGGGTGGACGTCACTGAGGACCGTGACAGAGTCCCATCCGTGACTGTATGTAGCCGTCTCAGTGCCCCCGCATTCGGCATGTTTTCTGCAGTAGCTCATGAGTTTACCTGGAGCTAAGATGAAGCTAAGAGATGTTTTTAAATCCACGACCTGCAGGGGGAGGGCAGCTGAGATTTAACAGGCATGTAAGCTTGCATATCTTTTGCCCATATTTTTGACTGTAACAATGGAGTTGTCACTGGGAAACAGCGTCCCAGCTTGGGAAAAGGCCTGTTGCCTTTCAACTTGAAAGAGGTTGTGGTAGAATTTTTGTTTGGCGACCAGAAAAAGAGACTGATGGAGGCAGGCACGCAGCACTCCCCACTAGGAGAAGGTGGTGTTGGCATTCATCATCATGACAGGAGACACTTCGAAATGAAATTCTCACAAATTATGAGGCCAACACATAGAATCAGGAAGAAAGTGATGAAACTACTTGTGAAACTCCCTTGTGAAAAAGGATGCATTTATTTTAGCTGATTTTTAAAGCAAAGCTATCTTTTAAAAAAAAATCCTTAGAATTTATAGTGTAACATTTTGCCGTATTTATTATACATTATCATGAAAGTGTGTCTGGACACCTACTTCGCATCCATAGGTATTAACAGCTCCTTCTACCTCCTTCAGCCTTTGTACTGGTATCTGATTTCGCAAAAACAAACAAGTAGCCTCATGTTGACCTGCATTTATTTGAAACGCATTATGCACCAATGCAGAGGAAATGCATTTACTTCTACCTCTGAACAACTAGAGCTTAAGTAATGCATTTCAGGAAGGTAATCTGTTAGAATAGCCCTCTTGAGAAGTGCCATGTTATGAATGGATTCTGCATTTAAAATATCCATTTTTGTTGCCTCCCTCCTGCTAATTACTTCTTTCTTTGTCTTACCTCTAATTTGCATGACTTGAGCAGAACAGAGGGAATGGAGTCCGCTGTTTCCCCTTCACGAATCCTTACACTTAGTGGCAACTGAAATGTTGACTTAAGCTCGTTTCTGTGGAAGGGAAACTGCATTGCCAAGGAAAAGATAATCGCTAATCACTATATCTAACTACAAAGAAGAGTAAATCACTAAAAACAAATTAAGTATCTTAAATAAAAATAGAAAATAAAAGCAATTAAGAATCGAGGAAACCGCTGCAATCTCTCAAGTCTGTTGTGCGGAGCTAACTGAAAGCAGCCTGTGTTGGGATGTACGGCCAGACTGGGCATGGGCAAAGCTTTTCTCCATGGAACCAAAATGACAAAACCAAACCAAACAAGAACCTTGGCTTGGAAGCAATTCTGAGTATCTTTTGGTTGTAACTTAGGAAGCATCAGGTCGCTCTCTCTGTGTCGCCCTGCAGACCTGCTCGCTTGTCCTCTGTCTACTAGGATGATGGCGGTTACTTCAAATCACCGGAGCCCAAATTTAAATGAACTGGAAACTCATGAGACTTCTATACTTGACCTTAATCTGATGAGGTCTGATGGAAGCTTCTTACTAACTCACTCCTCCTCCTCTCCCTCCTTCCTTTATATATTGCTAGTTCCTTATGTCTTTAAATGTGTGCCAGTCTAATGGAAGTGAAAAACAATAGGAAACGAAGAGTTTTTATCACTGATTCAGAAAATGTGGCTGGAAGAGTAGTGCTTGGAATTCCTCACAAAGTTCTCCTGATCAGGTTTTCCCTGGGCAATTTCCAAATTGTTTTTTAGTTAATGCAATTTAGTGCTTTATTGTATTTCCCATAAGTATCTCAACTAAAAGTAGAACTGCCCATCACGTTCATTTTCATGGTATGTTTGTAGCAATAATTAAGAAAACAAAGATAGGAGAGGTTTTCATTGAACCATTCACATTAAAACTTGCCTTTAAAATATTTATATAGTCTTCCCTTGGAGTAGTTAATCATAAAATGTTTCCATTTGCTTTTCAAGCCCTTTTTCCAGTCTTGTTATGAAGATTGAAAGGTGAATTTCTGAGTTGGGAGGATTTAGGAGAAGAGATATGCATGAGAGATGGAAACGCGGTCTGGGAAAATGAAATACCCAATGAGAGCACCTTTTGGTGCTATCTCTGCCTTGAGCCACTTTGGTTATAATAAGGTTCTGGTCTACCCTGACTTTGGGACCAGGGAATTGAGTGCTCCAGTATAGTAGTAGGTAGCTGGGCACCATCACTAACTGTCTTTGACCTTGTACTTCTGAAAACCAAGTTTTTGTCTCTATTCTTTGTCACCAAGTGTCCTTGTATGGCATATTCTGTTCTTCCCTTCCTGGTTTTAGGATCCTCCTGGGTACCTGAGTTTCTATGGGGTTTTCCTCACTCTGTACTCAGCCTGATAGGGACATCCCCAAATGGTAGATCTCTTTGGTCAACCAGCCGCTGTCATCGTCATCTCCCCTGATCAGGGACTTCCCAGTTGGGCTGGAGCTGGGTCTCTCCTCCAGGCCTGGCCTCCTGGGGTTTAACCCATGTGGCCACTGACCACATGCCATCTCACACATGGCGTCAGGGAGCACTGGATGCTGCCCTGCGGGGACTGGGTTCCAGTCACAGCCAGACAAACAGTGAGCACTCACCACAGGCTGTGAGACCTCATCACCGAACCAGGGCTGTCCCTAGGTACTCACCAGAAAAGCAAATTCAGGATGATGTTGGAAAGAAAGTCACGTGACTAACAAAGGTTGAGCATGTTGTGTGTGTGAAGGATGAGGTGTGTTTCATATGCCCGTATTTTGGATTGGATGGACCGAGTGAAGGACAGTCTTAGGACGGGGACAAAGAGACTGAGGAGTAGGATGTTCTGGGCCGTGAGCAGCGACCGGCACTCGGCAGCCCTCGTCTTGTCTTTTGTGAAGATCCAGGAGTCAGTGTGTTCTTTCCCCTGGTTCAGCCGAGAGCAATAGACCCTGTCTCCAAGCTGTGGCAAGTAGAGGCAGGTGTCTAATTCTCCCTCCTGCTCAGCTCCATTTGCCCTTAGGTCAGGAGTGTTGACATGAGCTCAAACCCCCATGTACTGCAGAGGGATAACAATTCTTCAGCCTTAAAAAAGGGATCACAGAGGAAGGGGCACTTAGGGAAGAAATGAGAGAAAAAATGGATAAGGAAGAGGGCCGACAAAGAGGTAACAGACACTGAAATCATCACATATTCCTTTAGAAAGCCACAGTGAGCACGCTCCTTTTTTTCCGTTTTAGACAAGTAATACATGATAAGTATAAATGTGTCATGAGCACACCGTTTTCTCTGTAGAAATAACAAAGGCCCTGGATACAGTAGAATCTCTGGCCATACTTTTCTGTAAACTGCTGCCACTTTGTCCTGTATCTGTGTGGTTAATTTCTGTGAACTGCTGGACAGCTGATTTGACCGAGGCTTGGCTCTGCACCGGGTGATAATTCTACCTGGGCAGCAGGCCACGCGTGAGAGCAGCCTCCCCAAACCTCTCTCATTCCCTCAGTTTGGGCACAGTCCAGCAGGAGAATATTTAAAACTGGGTTTGGTTTAAAATGCAGACAACAGACAAGTGCAAATAAGCTTTGCCATAAATGCACAGATGACTTCAGATAAAAGTTTGGCCAGAGAGTGAATTAGGACTGTCATCCTGGGGGCCGTGAGACAACCCTTCGCCCCACACAGCATCCCATCTTTCAGGACCAGCAAAATACGTGAATCAGTTGGAAGGAACTATTTGAAAAACCAAGGGATACATGAAATGTGATTTTATGAGGAAATGAATGTACTCTTAGAATACCTTCACCTTTTTTTAATACCAGTGTGTGTTGCATAGGCTGTTCTGCTCTTCAGTAAAAGTGATTAATAGCCCCCATCCATCACATTGTACAGTATGGTACATCCGAGTAGCAGAGAGCTTATAAAATATACTTGGCAATAAGTCACAAAAACATTCGTATTTTTTAATAACATTTTGAAGGAGAAAATCTGTTTTCAATAAATTCTGGCATGGTTTCCTTCCAGATTTTATTTCTCATTTAAAATTACCTTGGGCTCGATTTTTTTCTTCTTCTGTTCATTGGCTCTTTACAGGTCTTTGCCTTAGACAAATACATTTTAGAGATGGATTAAAAAGGAGACTAGCTCCTGAGCATAGAATTCCAGTTTCCTTCTGTTTCCACTTCTGATGAGTTGCGACACCATCAACACCAGTGTAACTTAATTTCACAGAAATTTTGTAGTTGGTGCTACTCACAATCGGGTAGAATTATTCCTCAACAAATTTCTTTGTTACTCTTACATATTTGGCTTTTCTTTGTGGAATATTTTATTTCTATACATTACTGTGTAAATGCAGAATCTTTCTTGTGAAGTGGTAGGTTGCTACTATTTTTATTGGTAAAACTCTGAATTTATTGTACATTACATAGTTATCCCTATTATCGGAAACTCTTGTTTCTACATAACAGAAAAAACAGCTTAAGCTGGCTCATGCCCATAATCCCAGCACTTTGGGAGGCTGAGATGGGCAGATCTCCTGAGGTCAGGAGTTTGAGATCAGCCTAGCCAACATGGCGAAACCCCATCCCTACTGAAAAATACAAAAAATACCTGGGCATGGTGGTGGGCTCCTCTAAAATCCCAGTTGCCTAGGAGGCTGAGGCAGAAGAATCGCTTGGACCCAGGAGTCGGAGGTTGCAGTGAGCCGAGATGGCGCCACTGCACTCCAGCCTGGGTGACAGAGCGAGATTCTGTCTCAAAATAAATAAATAAATAATAAAGTTTATAATGCATAGTCACCCAAGGCAAACAAGTTGATGCTGTGGAGTGTCAGTTAAGGGTGATGCTAATTTTAGAAAATCCTTTTGGCCGTTTTCCGTTCCTAGGAAGTCCACATATTTTTTTTTTTTTATTTTAGATTTTACTCCAGTAGTTTTTGGGGTACAGGTTGTTTTGGTTACATGGATAAGTTCTTAACATACGTTATTCATAAGTTAGAGGACACCTTCATTCAAGACCACATGTGAGTTCCTAATAAATATGAATGGATTATACCCTCCAGGAAGTGAAAAGGGAACTTTTAGAAGTCTGTGCAATTCATTCTTATGTTGGAAAGAAAAGAAAATACTCAACCCATCTGGCACAGTTCATACCACTTCCCACCATTCAAACATTAAGTCCACGAATGAAATAATGTGCAGGGTTTTTCGTATCCACAAAGAGTTCCCATAGCATTTTATAATATGAGGTGTTTTTAAAGCACAGAAAAATGTTTAACATTGCAAACCCAATGAACAGGTACCTTGGAGGTAGGAAAAGCAAAGTAACTCTCTTTCCGTGTTTATTGTCAAGGGAGGTCTCACATACCAGCTGTCTGATTTTCTTCTCTTACTTCCGTGAATTGGAAGGTTTCATTCAGTGAAACAAAATCCACATTAGGATGCAGATGGCAAAATGTTGAAACACCAGGCAAAGAGGTGTTTATTCCACTAAACACCTTTGAGGCTATCTAGTTAGATTTTGAGACTTGGCTGTTTCTAAAATATTTTGTTTCTGAATCCTGTTTCTTTTATTGGGTGTTTGAGAGAGATTTAGAAGGGGAAATCAATAGGATAGGGTGAGAGATGATGGTATAAACGATGACTCTTGGATTTCTTACTGGTGTTCTTGAATGAATGGTGGTGGTAAAGGGCTAGTTGCTGAAAGGGAATCAGGTTTGGAGGAAATGATCAGCAACATTAGGCTTCAGATATGTGGAGTGAGTTACAATACTTCTGAGACATCCAAATGGAAGTGTCGAGTAGAAAAAAATAGGATGCACAGATCCCTAAGTCATAAGAAAGGTCTTGGTTGAACATGTGAATTGTGACTGTATATAGGTGTAATTTCAGCCATGGGTGTGAATGAGATGGCTTAGTGATTCTTGAGCTGGGTAGAGGAAGATGAGACTGTGAAGAAGTTAGAGAGGAATAGCTCTCAAGACATAGAGCACCAGGAGAGTGTTAATGTCAAAGAACCCAAGACATGAGAGGGTTTCAAGGTCAGAGAAGTTGACAGCCTGGGTAATACCATAAGTGACTTTGTCCACTAATTCAGGTACAGTCAGGTGTTGGCAACATCATGATCTAAAACTACTTTGTAGAAAATTGACTGTGCTTTCTACACACAAGGATCCACCCTTACTAACTGGCTGACTGGTAGTTTTTTACCACTGTAGCACAATGGAAACACTTGTAACCTCTGCATACCAAGCATCATTTCTCCCTTGCCTGGAATAATTTTCCTTTAATATCATCCTGTGGGAAATGTATCCAGTTTACAGCTCCATTCTTTGTATCTTATATGGAATTATAATGATCTGCACTTTTGTTGACAATTTCGATAATGACAGGAAAATATCATTATTGCTGAGGTATCCTGGTTTAAAGCAATTTCCTGGGAGAAAGCATCAAATTCCCATAATAAAGTTATAGTCCAAATTGTAAAAATGTGTTTTTAAGGGTGTTTTTTTTTTCTTTCATATAGAAGCATCATGGGCCTTTACTGAACTAATTAGCATGGTAGAGCTCTTGATAAGCCACTGTGGTTGACCAGTGTAATAGTGTCCCTGTCAATTTTACTTAGCACATTGACAGGTGAACAGTTTCTGACGTTGACACTCTTAGACCAGACTGTAATGCAGTGAATCTATTACCTAAGCAAAAATAAATTCATAGAAGTAGCAGTAGCTTTTACTTAAGCCTTCCTTCCAGTCCATGGCAAAAATAGGACTTCAGTGGATTTCAAGATCCTTGCCTGACTGTGCCAATTCTAAAGTAATCAATTAAAAGAAAAAGGCATTACCTGGTTCTTCTTTGTGTAAGAAACAAATTTAAACATCTAAGCAATTCAGTTGATAAGGTAACTTTTCCTGTATAAACAGTTTCTGCTATAGCTGAAGATAGAACAAATGCATATGCTATTGATTCTTTTAGTAAGTTACATGGCTCCAAAATTGAACTTCTCTTCAGGCATCGCAAGCAGACCATTGTCTGTAGCTTCCGTGGAGATGTATGTGATTTGTCCTTGAAATTCGGGGCCCTGTTCTCCCACTACCAAGTTCAGCCATGCTGGTGGCTTCAGACAGCATCCTTAGGACTCTTGACTTTTACATCCTTATCTCAAGCCCTACTTTTTTCTTGAATGCCAGTAATTTTGGATTGGAAATCTCCTCCTAGGCAACCAAATTCAATGTAAAATAGAACTCATTTCCCCCTTTAAGTAATTTTGTTTCTCCGTGGAAGTCATAAAACCCACCCAAGCATGCCTCGGAATCATGCCTCACTCCTTTTCCTCTCTCTCTCCCCGCAGCTCGTGAAACCCTCAGCCCTGTCAGTTTTTTCTTCCTCAGTTTAAAAATTTTCCCTTCTCTTCATCGTCTATGGACAGACCACCTCTCCCTTGCACAGTTGGAACAGCCTCTTCAGCCACCAGCTACCTCTACACGAAAGTTACTGTTGTTTGTAAAACCTGAGTCTCATCATGTTACTCCCTATTCAGAATTCTCCAGTGCCTCTCTTTTGCCTAACGGGTGATGCGTCAACTTCTCAGCAAGTGCTGAGGGTGCCTCACAATGTGGCTGCCATCTGCCTTTTCCAACCTCTTGTCGAGTGATTCCTGTACACTCTTCACCCCAGCTAGTCACCCATTTATCAGTATTTGAAAAAAATCCACACTTTGCCACAGCCAACCCCACACCATGCTTACATCTCTCAAGATTCAACTTGAAAGAGCTTCTTTTCATCATTCAAGATTCAACTCAGGTGTAATTTTTACCCTCATGCTTTCTTGTACGTTATGGATTTTTCTTTTTTGCTTTTTTTTTTCCCATAACGTTATAGAAGCTTATATTTTCATTTACATTTTTATTAACATTTTACAAGAGGCTGCATGGCCTAGTGCTCTTTTTAAAAAGCATAGGCTTCTGAATCCAATAAACCTGTGTTTGTAGCCTGATTTTGTTTTTTAACTGTGAACTGTGAAACCAAGTTACTTGACTTCTCTGAACCTCAATTTTCTCATATGTAAAGGGGGGAATTGGAACAGTACCTTTCTCAAAGGGTTGTCATGATTATCTGAGATAAACCACATGCAACTCTCGACACATTCAATTAAACGTTGTGCCTGGCTCATGTTTGATTTATTGTTGCATGGGTGGTATTGGTTATATTTGTCTTTCCCTCAAGATTGAGTTCTGATTACTGGTTCCTTGTGGAAGCCCAGTAAATACTGAATAAATAGCTAACAAGTGGGTGAATTCATATATAGATGTAGTTAGGTAGCCCAAAAGATTAAAGTAAAAACTATTCTGAGACATAATACTGTTATTGGGATGGGAAGGCTAAAATTATGCGTATTTTACAATTTGGAAGTGGAATTTACTGACTCCTAAATTTACCCTTTCTTGAAATGGGAGAAATGCAGGTAATAATTTTATGGTCAGTTGTTCTGTTTTTATTCAGCAAAGCATGAAAACTATTCATTTAACGAAATAGACTGACACTCCCTTTTGCTCTTAGTATTTGGTCTCCAGCATTAATCTGATTATCACTGATGTTGACTGCTGTTCCTATTAAACCATGTTTAATATACCACAAATTATGTCAAATTATACAAGTCTATATATTTGGAGGAAGGTAATTTTTTCTTTTTTTTTCTTTGGAGATGGATTCTCACTTTTAGCCCAGGCTGGAGTGCCGTGGCCCAGGCTGGAGTGCCGTGGCGCGATCTCAGCTCACTGCAAGCTCCATCTCCCGGGTTCACGCCATTCTTCTGCCTCAGCCTCCTGGAGTAGCTGGGACTACAGGCGCCCGCCACCACGCCCGGCTAATTTTGTATTTTAGTAGAGACGGGGTTTCACTGTGTTAGACAGGATGGTCTCGATCTCCTGACCTCGTGATCCCCCCGCCTTGGCTTCCCAAAGTGCTGGGGTTACAGGTGTGAGCCACTGTGGCTGGCCGGAGGAAGGTGATTTTTAAAGAATGTTAGCCAGATATATTTACTTGCATTCTGATTTATTTACTTGCATTTTTTTATGTGCCAGAATCTATTATAATCGTCTATCAGGTGATCAAACTCTATAATGAGATTTTTAAAATATGCGTTTCAACTTCCAGCAAATAACATACGAAATACTCTGATGAAACTGACTTTACGGGCCGGGCGCGGTGGCTCAAGCCTGTAATCCCAGCACTTTGGGAGGCCGAGACGGGCGGATCACGAGGTCAGGAGATCGAGACCATCCTAGCTAATACGGTGAAACCCTCTCTCTACTTAAAAATACAAAAAACTAGCCGGGCGACGAGGCGGGCGCCTGTAGTCCCAGCTACTCGGGAGGTGAGGCAGGAGAATGGCGTAAACCCGGGAGGCGGAGCTTGCAGTGAGCTGAGATCCGGCCACTGCACTCCAGCCTGGGTGGCAGAGCAAGACTCCGTCTCAAAAAAAAAGAAACTGACTTTACGAACCTAAAGTATTTCCCAGGGTTACTGGGCCATAAAAAATACCCTTGAGCCAACCACAGTGGCTTACACCTGTTATCCTAACACTTTGGAAGGCCAAGGCAGGAGGATCGCATGAGGCCAGGAGCTCAAGACCAGCCTGGGTAATAGCTTGTCCCTACAAAAAGTACAAAAATGAGCCAGGTGTGTGGTGTGTGCCTATAGACCCAGCTACCAGGGAGTCTGAGGTGGGAGGATGGATTGAGCCTGGGAGGTTGAGACTGCACTAAGACGTGATCGTGCCACTGCAATCCAGCCTAGGTGACAGAATGAGACCCTGTCTCCAAAAAAACAAAATACTCTTGAACTAAGAAAAATGTTCACCAAATGCACTAAAGTAAAATGTTATTGAAAGCAAGATACAATTCATTTTCTAATAATACTCTTAGGAGTTGATAAGAATAGGAATCATCTGGGAAAACAATGGCATGTTCAGAGACTCGGCATCAATGCGTATAGGTGGTGCATAGTTCGGCTCCCTATAGCATGTGGCAGGCAGAGGGTGACCTCTTGAGTGTGAAAAGTGAGCTGCAGGAGCAGCTCCCAATTACAGTTGTGTAATCACCTTCTCTGAAGCTGGTCCACTGTCACAGAATGAAAACCCTGGTTCAGCTGCGATGTAGTTTTGGCCAAGCATCTTTTTTTTCCCAACCCTGTGATTTCCTGATTAGCAAAACTGAAACAGTGATCCAAAACATACCAGTTGGGTTATCCAATGGGAAATAAAACTTTAAGTCCAGATTAAACAGAATATCTCCTGATTTTTCACTAAGCGAAAAAACAAATATAGTAGTGCTTTTTTACCACCTGCAGTCCTGATTGAAAGTAATGATTCTGGAGCCAGCCTGGCTGGGTTGGAATCTACCTCACTTCCTGGTTGTGTGGTTTTGAATTCATCAGTTTGCTTTCTGTGCTTTAAATTCATCAGTTTGTTTAGTTTCCTCATCCGTAAAATGGAATAATTAAGTTACCTATCCCAAAGTGGTGTTATGGAGACTAAGGGAGGTTTTGTTTGTAAAATCATAGAACAGATCCCGGAGCAGAATAAGACATACCCACTGCTCTTGCTCTTACCCTTCCAGAAGAGTTGGCCATGACTTGATTATCTCCAAGACAACGGTGACTCCTGGATGTGTCTGCAGCCCTGCCTTTTGTGACATCATTTGAATTTTTCAGTTGCCCACTGGAGGTGGTCACTGGGTTTCCATTTGGGGTTGCGTATGCCTAACCTAATTCCTTCTCTGATTCCCCCAGCTCACTGTAAATGTTCTCCCCATCTCGTGGTCTCTTAGCCAGGTCACTCTGCAGCTTTCTGCTCTGGCACCCTGGCTGCTCATCAGACACCTTCAGACATCTCTGCTCTGGGATCCTCCCTATGCTTTTCCCCGCTGCATGTCCACAGAGCTTGGAGGCTCCCCCGCCTGACGGAGATTCTACTCTAGTATCCACTACTGCCCAGTCACACTCCACCTCATACCCTTCTTTAGATTTCTTCATGGGCACTTATCTGCCTGTATATAGTGTGTGGTTCACTTACAGATTCTTTGTATTGAGAACAAAAAATCAAAGCTATGCAAGTATTCACTTGGCTCTTCTGATAGAATGTGGTTACTGGGTACCAGGGCTTCATATTGCAGAGAAATGATGAAGAGTTTGTATCGTTCCCACACGGACTTGTTATCAGATATACCTTGATCATTTTTCGAAGGTATTACCCACTTTACAGACAAGCTTAAGCCAGAAAACATCCAAACCCAGAACTTACTCATCTTGGCACTTTTATTGTATTTATTTATTTATTTTTGAGATGGAGTCTCGCGTGTCACCTAGGCTGAACAGTGCAGTGGCATGATCTCTACTCACTGCAGCCTCTACCTCCGGGGTTCAAGCCATTCTCCTGCCTCGGTCTCCCAGGTAGCTGGGATTACAGACATGTGCCACCACACCCAGCTATTTCTTGTATTTTTGGTAGAGACAAGGTTTTGCCATGTTGGCCAGGCTGGTCTCGAACTCCTGACCTCAAGTGATCTGCCCGCCTCAGCCTCCCCTGGGATTATCGGCGTGAGCCACTGTGCCCAGCCCATCTTGCCACTTTTAATATTAGCCTTGAAACAGGAACAATATGTTCATTTCTGTAGAACTACGAAATGGGGACAAGGACCCAGCACCCTCCAGGGTGGAATTCCCTGAGCATTTGAAGGAGATATTTTAAGCAAGGATGAAAAATTAACATAAAGAGAACAATGAATACTCCATGGAGTAAACAGTCATCACTTGGACTTGTGGCCTTTATGGAAGGAGCTAACACCTGAGATGGAAACAGGCATTGCAGTTGTGCTTCTGTTTACACACACAGCATGGGATTTTGAGTGGTGTAGTCCTTGGGGACAGTGACGCTTCAGTGTGCAGGCTGCTTCTCAGCTTAGGCTTACTGTCTAAACCTCCCTACAGTAAGGCTGTCGGGGCACCTCCTGTGCCTGCAGAAGAGAGCTCCAGGACTTCCCTTCCCTGCCTCATTATCCCCTGCCGGCACCCAGCAGATTGCAGAGGGAGCCCAGCCCTTCCAGACCTCCCACTTGAACTGGGCTTATGGCTGATATTAAAACAAAAACAAAGAAATAAAACTTAACGTGATTTATACTCAGGGAGCTGTGTGGATACTGGTTTCCTCAGCGGCACAGGAGGCTGCCTAGCTAGCTGTCCCCACCCAGCAATGAGTGTTTGGCAGCAGGAGCAAGGCGGCCAACTCAGGTGTCCCTGAGGCCTGGTGAACAGTGCTGGTTTTGGGGAGAGGACTTGGAGGGCTGTGGCAAACCTGCCATACCTGCCTCTCCTAGGGGGGCAGCTCCAGGCTAAACTGGCATGTGGGCCCCGAATTCTTTGGTTTTCCCAGAGAAGTGGATTCCAGGGGTGTGTGTGTGTGTGTGTGTGTGTGTTGATATGGACACCACACACTTGTGAGCTTCTGGGAAGGAATCCTATCATCCACCAATAGCCACCTCCATGTTTTGGAGTGCAGTCTGTAGAGTTTGGCCGCTTAGGTGCTACCCTTCAGAAGACTGGAGGAATGGCAGCATTGTCCACAGGATGATTAGCTGTAGTTTGAATTCACACTTATGCAGTCCCAAGTATTTGACAAATACTTGGGGATTGAATACCATGCTATATTTTAATCAAACGTATTTCTAGAAGTTAAGATATCTCACTTCAATTTTAAAGTCTTATACTCTAATGTTTGGCTTCTGAACCCTTAATCGGGTCCACGTGTCACTTCTGAAAAGAAGCAGTCAAGCCAGTTCTCCCCTTCTTCCTTCAATCATTCCTGGATCCTTTCTCTCATTCCCCTTTTCTCTTCATCTCATTCTTCCTTCCCCCTTTCCTCTTTCCCCTCCTCCCTCCTCTTCCCCGCCTTCTCCCCATCCCTTCTCTCATCTCCTCCCTTCTCCCATTCTCTCTGCTTCCTGTCCCCCATTCCCTCTCCTTGCCCTTCTTTCATCCCCTCCCCACTTCTCTCCCTCCCCCTCCCCTTCTTCCCCTCCTCCCGGTTACCCTTCCCCACTTCCCTTTCTCCCTTCCCTTCCTTCCTCATCCTTCTCTCACCTTCCCTTTCCCTCCCTCCTCTCCGCCTCCTCCTTCCCCTTACCTCTCCTTCCCCCCTCCACCTCCTCCCACTCCAACTCTCTCCACCCCTCCTCCCTCCTTTCCACCCTTCCTCCCTCTCCCCACTCCTCCCTCTCCTGTTCCCCCTCTTCGTCCGTCTCCGTCCCATCTTCCCGTCTACCCGTCGTCTCCCCATCCGTTCTCCGTCACCCATCTTCTCCCCATACCCCGTCTCCCCGTCTCTCCGTCTCCCCGTTCTCCCTCTCCCCCGTCTACCCCTCGTCTCCTTCTGCCCGTCCTCCCCCTCGTCTCCCTCATCCCTCTCTCTCCACCTCGCCTTGCCCTCCTTGCAGAATGTGCCAGTGCCTGATTGGGCAAGAATTTCTCACCCTCAGTCCCCAATGCGAGGGATTGCTCGTTTTTGTTTTTTTCCCCACAGCCCGTACTCCCTGCTCATTCCCTTCACAGGTTACCATTAGGGTGTGTCAACCCTTTGTTTAGGTGTGTATGTATCCTGGAAAATTAGATACTTGCATGAATTAGTTTTATAATCTACATGAATGGGATTGTAGATTCTGGTTCACTGTTTGTTTTTTTTTTTTTTTTTTCAGCCTATACTGTCTTCAGAACTGCCTGTGTTGCTAGGTGTGCATCTTACTCCTTGCTTCTGGCTGCGTGGGTCCTATAACATAGATCACCCGCATGTTACCTGTTCCTTCCCCTGGTAACAGCACCCTCAGCTTCCTCCCAGTCCCAGATACTTCCCATAGTGCTGCAGTGAACTCACTTATCCCCTTAGGGCTTGGCAGGAGGGTTTGTCTGGTTCTGTTCTCAGGCCGCAGGGCACAAGCACACTTAACTTCACCAAGTGTGGGAGATCCTTTCTGGGAAGACTGGACCCATTCATACTCCCAGGAGCTGTGAATGAAGTTTCCTATTTCCCCACGTCTCCACTTGGTGTTGACTTTCTCATTCTAATCTGATAGCTGTATCATTGTCATTTTCATTTACATTTCTCTGATTACTGGTTAGATTGAGCTTTTCTTTATAAACTTCTTAGCCGTTTGGATTCATTTCCCTTTTCTCGATTACCTGTTCATATCACACATTTTTCTATTGGGTTTCTTGTCTTTTTTGTTGATCTCTTCTATAGTCTGGATATTAATCCTCTGTTCACTTTTAGATGTGGCACACATCTTCCAATTTTGTCTACTCTGTCCTTTGTAGGTGGATCTGTCAATGTGTACTCCTTGATGACTTAAATCATGTTTAAGAAATTATTCCTCATCCCAAGCTATCAAGGATATTTTCTCCAGCACTTAATTCTGTTAGCTGCGTAGGTATACCTCGTATGTAAACGTTTATAGCCCTCAGAAGGGAGGGATTTTTGTGTTTCTGTTGTTGCTTTTGTGGCAGTAAGTTATGGATCCAGCATTTTCTCTCAATAGTAAGCTGGTTTTTACAGTACCATATCCTAAGTATTCCATCTGCTTTCCTCTAATGTGTATTGCTACCTTTATATATTTAACAAGTTGGCACATGTCCATGAATCTGTTTTAGGACCCTGATTTTGTTTCTGGATTAGCAAACAGACTTGGGCATCATGGGTAAAGGCCTCCAAGAAAGCAGTGATACCAGGACTCACTGGAGCCTCATGTACATGGTGAATGGACTTGAGTTTCTAGCTAGAATTCGAAAGCTGCAAGAAAGAGCCTTTAAATCATGCCTGCCCCATGTTATCATTTTCACACGAATAATCTGAAAGTTAAAGAGAGATCACAGTGCCCATAGCCACATACCAATGGCAGACATAGGACTGTGGCCCAGGTTTCCTCCGACACAGCTAGGCACTCTCTGCATTCATTGCTCTGGGCTGTCTCTTTCCTTTCCCAGGTTAGAGCAAGTGATTTTTTCAGTCTTTCTACCCCTCACAATCTATTCCTGCCTATGGAGGTTTTGTGAGTTTCTCCTTACTTCTCTTTAACCTTGTTGAAGGAGCAATGCTTGTGCTCTGCAGGCCGGTTATTTAACTCCTGCATGCGCATGTTTTATGTTTTCCCTTTCTTCCTCCCCGCCCCCCGACTTTGTAGCAAAAGGAAATTTATTCACAGCAGTTTACTCCGTGGTGGGAGTCCAGGCAGGTAAGAGAACAGTGTGACAGGAGTGGACTCTTGATGATTCGTATTTTAATCTGTGTCTCAAAAAATGAACCCGGGCTGGGAGCAGTGGCTCATGCTTGTAATCCCAGCACTTTGAGAGGCTGAGGCAGGAGGATGACTTGAGCTCAGGAGTTTGAGACCAGCTTAGGCAACACAGCAAGACCTCATCGCTACTAAAAATTTTTAAAAATTAGCTGGGCATGGTGGCATGTTCCTGTAGTCCCAGCTACTTTGAGGAGGGGAGGGCAGCTGCTGAAGTGAGAGGATCACTTGAGCCTGAGAGGTCAAAGCTGCAGGGAACCCTGAAAGTCCTACTGCACTCCAGCCTGGGCAACAGAGCAAGACCATGTCTTAAAAAAAATTAATCTGCTTTTTGTTCTTTTCTAGGTACATTACATCTTTAGATGCATTACCTAGAGTATGTTTTTCTGTGTGAGTGTTCATCCCCGTCATTGAATGGAACAGAAAAAATGTGAAACAAATGATGAAGTTTTAGGAAGCCATCCAATGCTTAGTACTTCTTTTCCCATCTCCTACTACCTAAGTCGGGACCAGGCTTCTGCTTATTATTCTGTTTGGTGTACACCGCTAGGCTGACGAAATACATTAACACATGGAGTAGAAACAGAGGAGCTTTAATGGAGATGATGTACCTAGGCAGAGCATCAGAGAGGAGAAGAGAGGAGGAGGCCTGGGTGGCATTTTGTTTGCTGTTTGGTGAGTGGGGAGAAGGCAGTGAGACAGCCAGTGTAACGTTGAGAGTGCTCTCTGGGGTCGTTGGCATTCTCAGCAGTGCACCAACAAAGGCCCCTTTCTTCTGGAATTCCAGATTACAGTGTGCCCACGGGAGGCCTCATCCGGGGGCAGTTTCTGCTTGTCAAGGAACTGCAAGCCTGACCTTAACCACCACCTCATTTCATGCCTGAGAGCTTAGAAGCCTAGACCCTACTAACAAGGAGCAAGGCCCTTGGAAACACAGCACTGCAATGAGCATTTTATTGAGTTCTTTCAAAACTGTGGAAACTACAGAACGTCTAGCAAGGCCCTTTGGGGAGAAGGGTTGTAAGGTTGGAAGATAATCAGCTCAGCCTCTCCCACTCTGAGTACCATTCGGTTAGGATGTACTCTCTACCCTTTTCCATTCTGCTGCCTGCTTCTGAAATGGAAGCTGTCATTTGGAAGGGATTTGGAATACTTGGATGAGATAATTATATGTAGCATTTGTTAATGGAGTACTTTTTAAATCAGGGGCTCAGAGACTTGTTGGGCCTTCTAATGTGTTAATCTCCATCTTCTTCCCACTGGATGGTTTTACTTATTTTTAAAAACTTCTGTGATTAAGATAGGCAAATCAACCAAACAAAACTGTTGAACAACCTCCCTATTCACTGGGTAGGTCATCTAGTGATATTTTAAAGTAAAGTAGCTTCATAGAGTGGATTCTTTTGCCAGGCCTTTGTTACTGATCAGTGTTTGTCAGATGTAGTTAAAATGATTCGTAAGAAAAGCTTAGTTTTCTTTGATCTGCATTCAATAAAATCTGTCTCATAGACTGAGAAATTTTCTTTCCTCCCAGCATAGCCTGCCAGTTCTAGAGGAAGCCTATTGTCAGTCACAAAGAGGATTTATGTTTCTTTTTGTTCCTTAATGGGTAACTGTTGTTGGGTATGGATTGAAGAGGATTCTAAATGCTTGTCTGTCTGATACAAAGCCAGTCTCTCTTTTCACATAGGCAATGTGCCCGATGTCGTAGAGGTTAGAGATGAAATATGATTGAAATCATGTGGATACATCTTCCTGTGCTGTGTCTGTCCTACAGGCAAAGTGCCCCAAGTTCATGTTGGATGCGCTGAAACTCAGTGTGTTTCCACAGGCAATTTGAGAACAAGTCAATACCTCAGACAGTAATACGTCTTAGAGATTTCTCATATAAGCAGTGGAAGTTTGATCTTTTGAATTTGGTTGACTTACAATAATCAAATGTTTGGAGGAGGAGAGACCTATTCTTCTGACAGTGCGACCTGTGTGCTCAGCCTGATTTTTGTATGGAAAACAGACTACATATTTGATGGATAACTCAGAGTAACTTTTCAAATCTACTTACTGGCTTATTCCTGGTCTCCAGTTTTGGCTTTTGAGGAGACGTCTTTGATATTTGTACCTTTACATATACATGGAATAGTACAGCAGAACTTTATCAATGGCCTGTGTCTGTGCAGACCCCGAACTGATGCTCTTGTACGTACCACATTTTACTAGGTGCAAATGTCTTTCAAGAAAGTCCTGCTTTATAGGCTCTTGCATATTATACTTCATCTCAGCCTTGGGAATAGTGAGCTTTTTCCTTTCTTTAAGATGTATCTCGGGAATAGAAAGCACCATCAAGATCACATTTACTAGGACACTTGAAGAATTTGAGATGATGTGTTATGCAGTACAGGAAAGGGAGTCAGAAACTGCAGGAGTTGGAGAAAGACGAGGACACGTTGACATTCCTAGTGATAGATATGTACACATACGCACGGTACGCAAGTATGTGTCACCTCTTATTACGCACATTCACGTGAGAGGGACTAGAACCGTTGGTCAGGCTCGGAGTGGTGCTTCAGCCTTCCAACTGGTAATGAAAGTGAAGGGTTGATAGCTGGCTGTATCTATCGCTTTTTCATTGCTGTGTTTTCTGGTAGCAAAGGAAGAAGTAGATGTGGTGGATAGCGAAAGATGTCTTGATTTTATTTAGGAGAAGATATTCAAGTGGCAATAAAATGTAGACAACGATATTTATGGGAAAAGCAATAGTAATGATCAATTTTAATGCAAGCATCTGTGAGATGAGAAGTTGGGGCAACACAAATGATGTTTAGACAAGGGTATGGCAAGTGCAAACTAATTTATGAAGGGAGCTATCTTTGAAACGGAACCGTGAGTAAACGCAATGCATTTCCACACGCGTAGCCCATATCCGAAGCTTGTGTCCTGACTTCAGAAACAGTTTGTCTTACTACCAGTATTGGGAAAGCCAATGAACAAGGAAACACAGTTTTCAATTACTGAGTGAATCAGTATCTTCTTATTTTAAAATATAGGTGGCTTTCACTTGCATTCTAACCTGGAGGTCGCAGTGATTCTTGCCAAGATAATATATAAGCACTTCGTTTTTTATGTTTCCAACAGGAAAATCAAGATTGTGTTTTATTCACTGTTAAACTGGCCTTTTTAGGTGTTTTAAATTCACTGAGGATAGCATCATCAGCATCATCATTGCTATTAATGTCATTATTATCACCACTAGATGGTGTATGGGGAATTGGGGGCACCGAATGTTATAGGCGGCCTTCTCCTCTATGCTATCACTAATTGGTTGTTAAGGGAATATAGAAACATATCGGAGGGTGAAGGAAAGGGGACGATAAAATATGATGGACTTTTCTCACTAATTAAAACTATGCTGGAAATATGGTGGTGGAAATAGGTCTGGCTGGAGAGAAGGTCTTCTATGTTTGCCCCTTTAAATATACATGGGATGTGAAAGTAGAATTTTATAAATGCCCTGTATCAGAAGCAAGCATTCCTTAAATTGGAGAAAGGCCTCTGGTGTCCTGGTGGGGCTAGGTTCTTGAGAATCCCTTATTAAATACGACAGTCTGCCTAGACCTGGGTTCCCAGCGGGTCTGCCTGTGTGGATTTGCATGAGTTGAGGTCCTGGCTGCTCTCCTCTGTGCAACCAGCCTAGGAACATAAGAAACAAAAGCAAGGTTCTTGATTTGACAGGTGTCATTTTCGAGGACCATCACTTCTTGATTTTTTCTTTCTTCTGTTCATTTTGATAGACTTTAGGGAGTCTCTGCTGTCAGAAAATGTGCTGGCTTCTGGCTTCATATATGATTTGTGTCTAGCTTCCTGTAGACTAAAAATATCAGCAGAAGGAGTTGTGGATGGTTCAATTAAAGTAGTAATTGGGCAAAAACAGCTCATAACAAATCCAATTCTGGGAAACGCTTCTGTGTTTGATTATTACGTTCCTCCCTATTTCTCCCTCTGCTTACCTTTTTAAAGTTTGATATAATAGCTCATTTTAGGGTTTCCTCGTTCTCATTTGTCTCTCTCATTTTAAAACCTAAGAAAGGGCCTGGTGCTAAAATAGAGTAAAACAATCAATGAAATGAGTAATCAAAATACTTTAAGAATGTTTTGAACATAGAAATAATAATTTCTTAATATGCACAAGCATAATAGGTCAATAGTATTTATGTACAATGCCAGTACAAAACAAATGTGAAAGAGCATTAATGAATGAAACTGGTATAATAGTAAATACATAGTATCGAAGAAAACTTAACAGTTCTGGATGCTGTGTCATGTCTTTTTATAACACCAAATATGGATTTGTCACAAGCCACTTAATGACCCTTTAAAAGTTGCTAATGTTCTTACTTACACTCTCATCAAGTCATAAATCAAAAGAGGATTTGAAGTTAAGGCCCATGGTTGGAATTTCAATGCAGTCAAATACCTGTTCTCTGTTGGCGGTTGAGTGAGTGGATGATGATGGTGAATTTGAGAAAGAAAGGGTTCTTACTAAGTGATTGTCGCGTTGCAATGGGTTGGCCAAGCCCTTTAAATTTTTGACTTGAGAAATTGAAATGTATCCTAACGTATTAAACTTCACAAAGATGTTTATACTCTGAAAAGATCAGTACCTCTTTTTCAGCACCCACTACAGAAGATGCTATAATGTATCACACGATTTTGGGTTCTGATCAGCCAAAACGTCACAATTGTATTTTCTTTTTTAGAGGTCATCAGTTCAGTAGATAGCTGATTTTCTGTATGTAATTCTGTGCCTTTAGTATCCCCATTGGCTTCCCAACATGTAGTGTATATACCTTCTGGCACACAGTAGGGCCTCAATAAACATTTTTGCAAGAATGAATTCAAATTGAATTTGAAGAATAAATACTGGAACAATAAAATTGGCCCCACATGAATGTGTGGGGATCTACTTGTTGCAAACCGTCCAGGATGCAGATTAATATGCAGTATGCACGTGAATATCTGGAAGTCAGCAAGATACAGTAGTGAGATGTACACCTCTACACAAATTGATTTTTTCAGCTTCATTTGATTGGTAACATTGATTCAAATGTAGTCATAAGACTCACACTAATGGCTCTTTTAAGAGATAAAAAGGAATGTGTGCTTTCACCAGCATTTTATATCCGGCCGGGCAGCTGCAAAGAACCTGATGCTACAGGCGTTTAACATACTCTCCTTGGATTGTTGAAAAGGGGAAAGGAAGAAGGGGGTCATTAGAAATTCTTGCCCTTGCTTGTGGGGAAAAGAAAGAGCTTGCTTGTAGTAGGAGGGAGTTGTATTTGTGAGTCATAGGGATCCATTATCCATATCTGCTGAAGGGCTGTCAGATACGAAGTAAATTTAGAGACCTGCTTGTCCCTTAAGCCGTTCATTACTGTTGATCGGTGCCAGTGGCAGGCAGCAGTATTTTTAGAGAAGCGAATGATACGGAATTTCTTCATGTACAGAACATTGGCTGATCCCATTACTCAAAGCTATTCAAAAAGTCACGGCTGACGCTTGATAGAGTTGCAGAGGAAAAACAATAGACCTAAGAAGCAAAATACTGAAATGCATGATGAAAACATAGGGAGATTGAAGTTACTCATCACCACTTTTAATCCAGTTTGGTGCTGCTGGTTGTCAGTGGTATTAAAAATATAATTTTCACAGGAATCGATTTTATGCATGTCTCTTGGCCCTATCATAGAGTGAAAAATAGGCTGATTTTCACATCTTATACCACCTTCCTTTGAAATATATCTGACATTTATGCTTTGACAATGGGTATGTGAAGAAGAAACATGAAGGACCTTTTTCCGTGTAGCGGCCAGCATGGTGCTGTATCTTGGTTTCCAAGTGATAAATGCAGGAAAACAGCAAACAGTTTAAAAAATGGCCTTAATCCTGCAGGACAGTATTCCTAATTTCTAGATAAAGTCCTTTTAATTTAATATTCTAAATTAATATTTTGAATTGCTTCTCTGCAAGAACACTAGATCGCAGAAATGTACAAACCATCCTTCAGAAGACTAAAAGACTAAGCCATCTGCAGTTGTAACTGTCAGTGAATGGCCAAGACTTATCCACAGTGGAGCCTTTTCAACACTCTATTCTTAGACTTAATTTTTGAAATCTAATCACCAAAGGTGCCTGAGTCTGTTGACTTAGTTCAACAAGAAATCTGTGCATGTTCACAAACTTACATGTTCAAGAAGCCAGTGCATGTTCACACACTTAACACGTAGGAGAAGTCTGCATGTTCACTAAGTTAAATGTATGAGAAGTCAGCACATGTTCACTAACATACACATGAGGCCTGGAGGCTAAGCAGAAACTGACCAGCAAGGCTTCAGGTCTCAGGTCTTGAGCGCTAGTGCTGCAACTGGGTGTGCTGATTATTTGGCAAAATCAGTTGGTGGTTTTCAAGCTGTGGAGAGAAGAGTGCCTGGTGAGTTCAGCGAAGCAAGTTGGATGTCCAGTGGTGGTAGCTTCACTTGTTAAATTCAGTGAAGAAAACAAGACCCTGTGCTCCTTTTGATGACACAGCCAAGAAAATTATCAGAATTTGTCAAAAGAAATTTTGAACCAGGGTATTAGGGTGGTGTCTATTAAAAATTCATCAGTAAGTTGTTTATGTCAGTTGGAGAAGTACACTCATCATAGTAGAATAATTTATTCATTGTTAACCAACACGTACACAACACTTAAACTAGGGCAGATACTATTTTGAATGGCTTACAGATACATTTAATCCACATGACAGTCATATGATTTAAGTAGTATGATCACACTCTTTTTAGAGATAAGGAAACTTGGGCATGGTTAAGTCTTGGGCCCAGGATCACACAGCTGGTAACGGCAGAACTTGTATGTGAACCTGAGAGGTCTGGCTTCAGAATGCACGTTCAATCCACTATGCTACTCTGCTTCTGAGTAATACAAGGCAATGATTTGTAAATCACAGTGATAACCTATTTTATTCCTTTGTATCATCCTACTCTACTCACCTCTTTTAGGTTCATTAAAGGATTTAGTTGAATGCCAAATGTGTGGACTTAGAAGAACGGGCTTTGAGTTCTGACATTGGCTGTGTGGCTTTGGAAGAGTCACTTTTCTGAGTTGCTTTCTTCATTCAATGGGTGTGACAATATCAATCCTGCTGATTTCACAAAAGTCAAAATGTTTTGCCCTGTAGAAATTCGTTAGGTGTCATTCGAAAAAGCCAGTGGCTCTCCAGGGATGAGGATGCTTAAAGAGGTCTTGCTGTCTACCTGTGTTTCCAGCTTTCCCATTCTCTGCAGCAGCTCTAGAGGCCCCTCCTTTAGACCTGGGTCCGCCTTGAGGTGTTGTTACATAATATTTATGATAAAATAAAAAACCACGTGTGTGATGGTATCATGACATGAACTTAAGCCTTGCTGACATTAAAATGGAGCAGGTGGTCTCCATTCCTAGGTGAAGAATAACAAGATCACCCAAGTGTTTTTAAAATGTGTGACTCTTCAGAGAGGGTACCTTTGAGTGGCTCTTCCACTGACCCCAGAACTTCCAAAGCATCAGGCTTAGGTTGAATAGGATTCATCTGAGCCTCTGGTTCTGATCTTGTAAAAGCTAACTCATGCATGCACAACATGATAGGCCCTGTCACGCCTCACAGCCTTTTTCTGCGCTATCCTTTTATACATTTTTTATAAGGCAGAGTGCATTCAAAGCATTCTGCCTCAAAAGGCATTTTGCTCTAATGGCTGTGTGGAAATGTTTGTTCTCTGCTTCTATGTTTTTAAAAAACAAAAGGGTAATCAGAAGCATTTAATTGTCTTAGATGCTCAACAAATAGTAATTAAAAGCTATTTTTTTTTTTTTTAGTTTTGCAGAAGTATAAGCATGTCTGTGAATTAAATAAGGCCCTGTGTCAAGCCTGATTTGCACAGCGAAGGTGATATATTTTAGTAGTGCCAACTGAGGGCTCATTGCCCAATTGCATGATAAGGAAACCCCATTTGATAAGCAAACCCCACTTGAATGGGTGTTGATTCTTCATCCTGGTTCTCTGTAGTCCGAACTCAAGGCTCAGTGTACTGTTTTCAGTAGGTCGCCTCCACTTGATCTTTGTTTTCCTCTTAAGTGGCATGCTGAAAAACCATATTCATATGAATGTGAGAGAGATGGGGAGTCTCTCCATGTTGCCCAGGCTGGTCTTGAACTCCTGGTCTCAAGTGATCCTCAGGCCTCAGCCTCCCAAAGTTCTTTGGGAGTGTGAGCACAAAGTGTGAGCCCCCATGCACCTTGCCCCCAAAACTTTGAGTAACAATACTCAAAAATATGTCACTTCTGTGAAAAGATTGGTATATTCTGGCCAGGCACGGTGGCTCACACCTGTAATCCCAGCACTTTGGGAGGCCGAGGCGGGCGGATCACGAGGTCAGGAGATCAAGACCATCCTGGCTAACATGGTAAAACCCTGTCTCTACTAAAAAAAATTTTTTTAAAAAATTAGCTGGGTGCGGTGGCGGGCGCCTGTAGTCCCAGCTACTCGGGAGGCTGAGGCAGGAGAATCGCTTGAACCTGGGAGGCGCAGCTTGCAGTGAGCCGAGATCATGCCACTGCATTCCAGCCTGGGCGACAGAGTGAGACTCCATTTAAAAAAAGAAAAAAAAAAAAGATTAGTATATTCAGTAAGTAGTTCCTAATGTCTCCATTTTGTAGAGAGAAGAACTGAGGTACAGTGACTTCAGATTTTTGCGTAAGGTTGTAACTAGTCAGCAGAAAAGCTGAAGTTACTGACTTTGGGGTTCTTGGCCTTGGATTTTCCCCACCAGTTCAACAGCTTCTTATTTGTATGTTGAAGAGAAATGTTAAAGCAAGTAAATGTCTTAGCTCATCCTGTGCAAGGATGAGAAAATCAAAAGCCTGTAGTGTTATTTTACAGCTCAGGAGTCACTTCTCTTGTCCTTGAATCATTTGAGCAGGAGACGAAGAGGTCAGCAACCCCCAGTTCTATTTTGGTCCTGACCAATGACTGCTTGTGTGACCTTTTGCAAGTCACTTAACTCCTGTGTCACTCTCTGTGAAACGAGGATGGAGGAGCCCTGCTCCCCTGCCTGTCTCCAATGGTGACTTCATCAGGAAAGGTGAGTGGAGATGCTCGGACAGAATGGCCTGCTTATGGCACTTTTTCAAGCCACCACCCAGTTGACCAGATACATGAACAAGGCTGAAACTAGATCAGGACTAATGAATCTTCAACAAGAAGAGGCACCAGAAAGGCGGTGCCACCACGTCACCTTCTGTGTCCCTGTAGTAACAAAGGCAGGAGGGTCCGAAGGCATATTTTTTTCCCCCTGAAACTTGAGACTTCTTGCGTAAACTTGAGCATATTTAAGAGAGGTTGATAAAATAGAGCAATAAATTTAGTTGGTGAAATTCAGTAGATAGGCAACCTAAAAGTCACATGTTACTTTGGTACAATCCTGTGTCCTCAGGACAGTAGCTGTCCACTATCAATACCTCCAAAGAAGCTGGGGAGTTGCCTGGGATTCAGGATAGCAGACCTAACTTCTTTCATAGCACTGTAAACAAAATTGTAAACAGAAAAATAATGTCTTATAGTAATCACATTTATGGTTTTCTCTAGCATAGGCTTATCCGTTAATAACTTATTTAATCAATTCCAGAAGAAATGTGTCATTCAGAAATGTCATGTTTGTACTATAAATCTTTAGTTCCTTTTTACCAACAAATTGACTATTTTAATATTTAAACTTTCACAAATTACTTTAAAAAATCAAAACCCTAGGAAAAAAAATGGGTGAGGGATACAAACATACAAATAGGCTTTTCACAGAAAAAGAAATAGAAGTTGTAAATGTACACATGAAAAAGCCTTTATTCTTCTCCCCAGTAATGATCAAGGGACTAGAACACCACAGTGACGAAGACGATGGGGATATCTGGGTTCAAATCCTAAGGGCACTGGTGATTTGCCTGGCTGCTTGATTTTTCCCCCTCTTTTTGGTTTATTGACATATTATTTGCGTATAATAGAATTCATCGTTTCATGGGTACACTTTGAATTTTGATAATCGTAAATAATTGTGCAGCTTCCGCCCCAACCCATTTAGTTACTTGTTTATGCTTCCATTTTCCAGCTGTTAATTTTCCTGACATAAGCAGAACTTGGTCGGATCAATGCTAATACTCCAGGTGAAAGGAGAAGTTCATTTGAGTCAGCAGGCATCCTCTGAGCATGTCGTGTGTGTCAAGCACCTTCGCCAGGTGTGGGGGGATACTGTCTTTAGAGTTCATGTACCAGAAGGATAGATATTTGCTCACAAATGTATGCATATTTAGCCAAAGGAGCAAATATTCCCCAAATAGTTGGTAGCAAATAGCAAAACTGTGCCATTCCCTGTGCTCCCTCCCACTAGAAGCAAAGAGAAAAGCTTTGCTGTGTTTCGCTCCTTAGTTTTTAATGTTCTAACAGGGTTGCATTTCACCTGTTGCTATCATTGTTTAATAACAGAAAATGAACCAAGAGAGCATCGGGTTTCAAGCTTACTTCTTGTTATTATTTAGAGACATGCTAACAACCCACACCATCTATGCAATTGAAATTTCTGCATCTCCAAAGACCCTTTCCCCGCCCCGCCAGAAGTACCAGCTGCCACTCAGAGAGCATTGTTGCCCTTCAGAAATCCCAAGGAGAATCTAGGACAGCTGCATTCAGCTGTGAAACCCTGAAAGAGCCTTTGCTGTCACCTTTGCTGCATCTAGGGAGTGCTTAATTTCTCCTCCAGCTTCCCCACCCCTCACCAACTCTTGCAACCCATCCACACTGTGGCTGGTTTGGGCCCTTGATTTCCTAGATTACTACCTGAAATCAGAAAAGGGCCATAGTGAGACTTACCGCAGCACTACAGATAGCGCTGAGGCTCTTACAAATACTTTTTGAGTGCTCCTGCCTGAAGCTTGGAGTCCTTGAAGTGCAGAATTACTGCAGGTGCAGCTCAAACAGTGCACGGATTGGCCACCCCATACCTCTCAAATCAACAGCTTTTAAGCGCGTCCATTTGCAGACGTGCCAGGAGCTTGAAAGGAGGTGTGTAGCCTGTAAATGAGCCCAGTGTCTACAGTTTCCATTGTTTAGACCCCAAGACATGTTATTGTCGGGGACAGAAATCACCACCTTAGACCTGTATCTTGCCTGTGACGTTTATAAGTCTGTGCAATTGGACTTTTCAACTACATACTATTTTGCAAATTCAGAAATAATAAAATTCCCACCAATTTCCAGGCATAGAAAACCAATTTCTTCCTTGATGGGTCCAATTGCATGGTTGATAAAAAATTTTAAGACCTATCTTAGTGTTTTCAGAGGCTAGCTAGTCTCTGTGGCCTTGTGAATAAATAGCACACGTAAGATGCTGGAGTCTTTGTAGGTCTGGACTGTTTGCTTGAAAGAAATTAGGCAAATTCTTCTAATGCCAAGCCATTAAGCAGCATTTTCTGTTTTGCAGTACCTTTTGTTTTTGCCTTCATTCCTCTCTCCCTCTCTCCTTGCTGCCCCTTCCTTCTTTCCTTTCTTCTCATCTTCCCTTAACAAATATTTGAGGCCCTGTGGCCTTTACTATGTGGTTGATACCTTGTTGGTACCATGTTGTGCTGGGGACACAGTGATGAACAAAACAAATAGTTGATGCCCTTCAGGAGCTCCTGGTCAAATAGCGACACAGATGTTAATGAAACACAAAAATAAATGTAAGTTAATATTCTGGTTAGTGCAATCAAGTAAGTTTGTCTAGTGCTGACAGGCTAGTATGTTTTTTTTACTGTCCTTGACTTTCATTTGTGGGGAAAAAAATGGTTTTGCTATGTCTGTTCCTTAATGAAGGATGCCCCATAGTGTTTCGTGCAGAAACTGTCTTTCAGGAGGTCTTATTCTCAATACATGGAACCCAGCATGCTCAAAGAAATGTTCTGATGACAGAGGAGAGTAGAGATGATGTACATTTAACTGAGGAAATGTGCTCCTAAAGAAAGCGCTCAGTGTAGACTGATGAGGGACTTTATTTTGTCTCTGTGTGCCAGATAACCGCATAGCCCAGAATGATGGCAGATTATGAGTTCATCTTAAAGAATCTGGAATGCTCCACACCCAGGTCAGGTACACTAGGTAATTAAGGCATCTCTGGCAAATCTCAGTTTCTATCCTGCCTTCCATTGTGTTTTTAAGAAGCTGTTGAATGGAACATTCTTTTTCTAATGCATAGCACTATTCATGATTTGGACCAGTGTATTTTTGAAAATGGATCTCTGCAGCAAGGCCTTGGCTCTATCCCTGGATCCTTTCTTAATATGACAGCCTGTCATCCCCCCAAACTATGCAGAACAGCCTTGCTCTGCAGCCTCACTCGTGCACTTTTTAAAAATTCTCAATAATGATGACAACCATTAAAATGATAGAAACCACTTACTAATCAGTTTGGTAACCAAGGACATCCGCTTTACATAATACAGAGCCATATTAAAAAGGCTTTTATGATGTTCAGAAATTGTCAAAGTTAAAAAACCTAATGGTAAAATCAGTTGATTCTTTGTGCTGCTTTTCAAACAGCTTTACCCTTCAAACAGTGACAGTAGAGAGCCACCTATTTGTGTTGATTCAAAATGTCTTGAGAAAGTAAGCCCTTCATAGAGCATATTCCAAAAGCCTTCCTCACTTGATAAGCAGTGATTAGGATTTGAGGTCCTTTCCCCCTCCTTTTAGATTTGTTCCTTTAACACTAGGAGGTACAGGCCTCTTACAACAAGCAGTCGTGAAAGAATTTCTTATGTGTAACTTTAAAGTTTTATTGATGCATATCAAGTATTTAAATCATAGCCAAGCTCAGTTTTTCTCCTCAGGAAACTTACCTTCTTGGACAGAAACCTAGGAAATTATTTTCAAGTTTGCAGTTGCTGTTGTGGAGATCAACAGCAGATCTGTGGGAATATGTGTCGGGCACCAGGTCTACCATAGAGTGGGACCAGGGCTTGAGAGAAGCTCCCTGGAGGAGGCGGGAGAGCATCTCTCTGAAGATCTAGTCATGCAGTTGCAGTATCTGGGAGTACAGTTTACAGTTTGGAATATAAGTCCCCGAAAGTAGCAGAAAGAAGAAAAATAAGGGCAAAAGCATTGCACATCCAGAGTTTTCCAGTTCCTCCCGGTCCCTCAGTCTCCTAGCTCTCCAGTTGTGTGTCTGGAGTAAGATCCTAGATGTGATGGGAGGAAGCACTTTTCACAACCATGAAGATTTGTGATTTCTGAAGTCCTTGCTTACAAGGACACTGTTTGGAGATCCCAATTCTGAGGCAGGGTATGTTTTTTGTTTTGTTTTTTATTTTTATTTTTTTTAGACACAGAAGCTTGCTGTGTCTCCCAGGCTGAAATACCATGACGCAATCATAGCTCACTGCAGCCTCAAACTTCTGGACTCAAGAGATCCTCCTGCCTCAGCCTCCTGAGTTGCTGAGACTACAGGCACATGCCACCACCCCTGGCTAATTTATTTTATTTTTTGTAGAGACAGGGTCTAGCTGTGTTCCCCAGGCTGGTCTCAAACTCCTGGGCTCAAGAGACCCTCCCACCTCAGCCTTCCAAAGTGCTGGGATTATAGGTGTGAGCCACCATGCCTGGCTGAGGCAAGGTTTTGATAGGTGGTGAGGGTTAAGAGTTGGGTGATAATCCTCTGTGATGTTAGTGAGTCTCTGAGGCTGAACACCATGTTGGGACAGTTCCTTAGCATGAGACATTTGCTCTTCGCAGAAAAGAGCCTGCTACCCCCATCCTGCTGTGCAGTGGCCATCACTTCTCTAGTGATGAGCACATTGATAAGGCACAATCCAGTGAAGTCCTGCTAAGATGAAAGACAAGGAAAAAAATATTAGGCTAATATGTACGGAAACGTGAAGACCTGTACCTTTTGTTTTTCTTACTGTCTCTTGTTTCTTGTGTCCCTGTCTCTTTGTATTGGTCAGTTCTCATGCTGCTAATAAAGACATACCCACGACTGGGTAATTTATAAAGAAAAAGAGAGGTTCAGTGGACTCATAGTTCCATGTGGCTGCGGAGGCCTCACAATCATGGCTGAAAGTGAATGAGGAGCAAAGTCACGTCTTACACGGCGGCAGGCAGGAGAGCTTGTGCAGGGGAATTCGTGTGTATAAAACCATCAGATCTCATGAGACTTACTCACTATCATGAGAACAGTATGGGAGAACTGCCACATGATTCATTTACCGCCACCTGGTGCTGCCCTTGACACATGGGAATCATTACAATTCAAGGTGAGATTTGGGTAGAGACACAACCAAACCATATCGCGCTCTCTCTCTGTCTTTCTTGATAATGAAAGATTAGAGATCAGTGTACATATACATACCTACACACTCAATGTAGTTGCTGTTATTATTCTTGATGACGTTCCTATGAAATGAGATTGATTCCACCTGTTCATGAGCCTTTTTTGAGAAAAGGACAATATCCCTTAGCTTCTTCATTCCTAACAAAGATGGACATGGGATGGGATAAAGGTGGCTCCATTGAAAATAAATTGCAATACAAAGATGAATGCAATAAACTTGACGTTTTTTAGATCTAAAACAAACTGATTCAGCATTTTAAAATGTAACATGAAATGGCAATGTTTTAAATTTTTCAAAAATTGGAGATCATTTGTGTCAGGTGAATGGGAAGTTCAGCAAGGCGTTATCATTTCGTTATTCAGTCATCTGCCCCACATGCATCTGTTAAGTACCTACCATGTGCCAGGCACTGCAATAAGTTCAGAGTGTACATTGGTACGCACAGCTTTCATGGTCCCTGATCTCATGGAGCTTACAGTCTGTCATACGTGAAATTTCCAAAGATGCTGAAAAGATTGAAAATTCCTTTGGTACATACTCATAAATTCTTATACTTTCTATGACTTATGGACAGCATATTTCCCTTTGATTCGTGCATGCTTATATATATTTTTTTATAGTGTGAGGTTTTTTTCTTACAGACCAGGATGGGAGAGAAAAAATGCTGACTTTGAGATTTTCTTTCCTGGAGCAACAGGTAGATTACCAACAGGCATAAGGCAGAATTTGCCCCCAATATTGTGTGACATTGTTTTACTCATTACTTCAATCTATATGGCTTCCTTTCTAACGGGAACCACTTAGCTGGACCATTAAGTATGATGGTTTCAGGTTCAACAGGCTGTCTTTTGAAATTGACCCAATCAGTGGTGGAAATGGCCAAGAACTTACACAGATGTAGTGTGAGGACCTCTGGGCCCAGTTGAGTGCAGATCATTCAACAGCAGGGGCCGCCCAAACCAAACTCTCGAGCAGTCTTAGGCCCAGGGCTCAGGGAGTGAAAGAATAGCCAGTTCTCTTGTTGGTTGTTAATTTGGATGTAAATCTAAACTTTTCAGAGCTAGGAATCTGGATTATTCAATGTCCTTTGTTATTTGTAATGTGGCCATAGGGTGAAAGCCCTTGGATATGCTCCATTGATAAAGAGAGGTAGGTTTAGGGTGGTAATTGGATAAAAATATGAGAGTTTCACACAAGCAACCAGTGGCTCAGAGGGGAGAGCTCAACCATAGCAACTAAATTTTGAAAATACTTCTCTCGAGGGGATTAAGTCTCTCAATTCACTCCCTTTAAAAAAATAAATACATAAACCAATGATCTATTATAACATGCTTTCTTCATTTTAATTCACTTCACAATGGTGCAGTGGTCCAGGGTTCATGCTGTTAGAGCGGTGATGGTAGCATTTTGCCTCACTGCTGTCACCTCTCAGTTTTGCTGTCCTGCCCACTTACTTTGTCACTACAGCCTTAAATCCCTACTGCCCCCATTAAAGTGTCTACTTGTCTCCTAAAACTCATTTATACTGTTTGTTCTTGATGTCTTCCTTGGCAACTTAATTTATATGTCTGCTGTTTTTCAAACGGAGTAATACTCTGCGCTTACTCTAAATTTTGTGTTTTTAAAACCACAGCTTTTGAGTTTGTGTGGCTTCTACCAATGTAAACCACTCATCTCATTTTTCTGTCAACACACGCTTATAATTTTCTGTGTATTTCCTCAAATTTTCTTCCCATCTGTCAAAATAAGGTCTTTCTGTCCACTTGACATGAAATACTATGTCCTGCAACTATGGTGACTTGAGCTACTTTACACCTCCTTTGAGTAGTCAAGATGTGCTGTCTGGAAAAAAATGACCCAGTAAGGACAGTTCATTTTTGATGATTAATGTTTTCCTAAGTTTCCAGTTCTTTGTGTTTTTATTTTTAATTTTCCACCTTTCACAGCACTTTCGGCAATAACCAAGGAATCCTGAATCATTTCAGAACCATTTTTCGCTTCTGTTATCTGCTAACCATTTCTTGCCTTTTCTCTCACATATGTCTACTCACATTTCAAGGTGTCAAAAATGGACCCGTATACCTACAAAAATATAAACACAACCCTTGCAAGGTGGACTACACTATTAAGCAAACTAGGAATAAGAGAGAGGTTTGACAAATCTCTAGACGTTTCCAAGATGGCATTTATCATACATACAAGTATACATATATGTGTGTGTATTTATAGTTACATCAGAATACAGCGATTATATTTTCAGTAATTCCCCCAAAATGCAGACATTGTTGATGTAGGTAAAAATTGCCTTTCCCATGGTTCACTCTGGCTGCAGCTAATTAATAGAGCTGTGTCCAAAAATACAATGTATTCAAAAATATAGAATAAAACAGTCATATCTGTGGATAACAGAGTAAGTCTTTGATATTTCATAAATTTCATAATAAATACATTTCTGGTAGTTAGCATTTTATATTTCCTACTGCCTTGTAATAATCGGAGCATTTGCCTTCATGGTTTATTACATGCCCCAGGGGATATAGTTGCTCTTCAGCCATCTGTGATCATTCATCCTTTTTTTTTTTAGTTCATTTTCAGCCTCTTTATTGTCTTTTTTTTTTTTTTAATACTTTAAGTTCTAGGGTACGTATGCACAACGTGCAGGTTTGTTACATAGGTATACATGTGCCATGTTGGTTTGCTGCACTCATAAACTCGTCATCTACATTAGGTATCTCTCCTAATGCCATCCGTCCACCAGCCCCCTGCCCCATGACAGGCCCCAGTATGTGATGTTCCCTGCCCTGTGTCCATGTATTCTCATTGTTCAGTTCCCACCTATGAGTGAGAACATGTGGTGTTTGGTTTTCTGTCCTCATGATAGTTTGCTCAGAATGATGGTTTGCAGCTGCATCCATGTACCTGCAAAGGACATAAATTCATCCTTTTTTATGGCTACATAATACTCCGTGGTGTATATGTGCCATATTTTCCTAATCCAGTCTATCATTAATGGACATCTGGGTTGGTTCCAAGTCTTTACTGTTGTGAATAGTGCCGCAATAAACATACGTGTGCATGTGCCTTCATAGTAGCATGATTTATAATCCTTTGGGTATATACTCAGTAATGGGATGACTGGGTCAAATGGTTCTAGATCCTTGAGGAATCGCCACATTTTCTTCCACAATGGTTGAACTAGTTTACACTCCCACCAACAGTGTAAAAGCGTTCCTATTTTTTCACATCCTCTCCAGCATCTGTTGTTTACTGACTTCTTAATGATTGCCATTCTGACTGGGGTGTGAGATGGTATATCATTGTAGTTTTGATTTGTGTTTTTCTGATGACCAGTCATGAGTATTTTTTCATGTCTGTTGGCTGCATGAATGTCTTCTTTTGAGAATTGTCTGTTCATATCCTTTGCCCACTTTTTGATGGGGTTTTTTTTGTCTTGGAAATTTATTTAAGTTCTTCGTAGATTCTGGATATTAGCCCTTTGTCAGATACCCATTTTTGGGTATCTTTGCAATCTTTGTAGATTGCAAAAAATTTCTCCCATTCTGTAGGTTGTCTGTTCACTCTGATAGTAGTTTCTTTTGCTGTACAGAAGCTCTTTAGTTTAATTAGATCCCATTTGTCTATTTTGGCTTCTGTTGCCATTGCTTTTGGTGTTTTAGTCATGAAGTCTTTGCTCGTGACTATGTTCTGAATGGTATTGCTTAGGTTTTCTTCTAGGATTTTTATGGTTTTAGGTCCTACATTTAAGTCTTCAATGCATCTTGAATTAATTTTTGTACAAAGTATAAGGAAGGGATGCAGTTTCAGCTTTCTACATATGGCTAGCCGGTTTTCCCAGCACCGTTTATTAAATAGGGAATCCTTTCTCCATTTCTTGTTTTTGTCAGGTTTGTCAAAGATCAGATGGTTGTAGATGTATGATGTTATTTCTGAGGGCTCTGTTCTGTTCCATTGGTCTATATCTCTGTTTTGGTACCAGTACCATGCTGTTTTGGTTACTGTAGCCTTGTAGTATAGTTTGAAGTCACATAGCATGATGCCTCCAGCTTTGTTCATTTTGCTTAGGATTGTCTTGGCAATGTGGGCTCTTTTTTGGTTCTGTGTGGACTTTAAAGTAGTTTTTTTTCCAGTTCTGTGAAGAAAGTCATTGGTAGCTTGATGGGGATGGCATTGAATCTGTAAATTACCTTGGGCGGTATGGCCATTTTCACGATATTGATCCTTCCTATCCATGAGCATGGAATGTTCTTCTATTTGTTTGTGTCCTCTTTTATTTCATTGAGCAGTGGTTTGTAGTTCTCCC
>NW_016808376.1:2791365-2824190 GCF_001698545.2 Rhinopithecus bieti
CCTTGCATCCCAGGGATGAAGCTGACTTGATCGTGGTGGATAAGCTTTTTGATATGCTGCTGGATTCGGTTTGCCAGTAGTTTGTTGAGGATTTTTGCATCGATGTTCATCAGGGATATTGGTCTAAAATTCTCTTTTTTTGTTGTGTCTCTGCCAGGCTTTGGTATCAGGATGATGTTGGCCTCATAAAATGAGTTAGGGAGGATTCCCTCTTTTTCTATTGATTGGAATAGTTTCAGAAAGAATGGTACCAGCTCTTCTTTGTAGCTTTGGTAGAATTCGACTGTGAATCCATCTGGTCCTGGCCTTTTTTTGGTTGGTAGACTATTACTGCCTCAATTTCAGAGCCTGTTACTGGTCTTTTCAGAGATTCAGCTTCTTCCTGGTTTAGTCTTGCGAGGGTGTATGTGTCCAGGAATTTATCCATTTCTTCTAGATTTTCTAGCTTATTTGCATAGAGGTGTTTATAGTATTCTCTGATGGTAGTTTGTATTTCTGTGGGGTCGGTGGTGATATCCGCGTTATCATTTTTTATTGCGTCTATTTGATTCTTCTCTCTTTTCTTCTTTATTAGTCTTGCTAGAGGTTTACCAATTTTGTTGATCTTTTCAAAAAACCAGCTCCTGGATTCATTGATTTTTGGAAGGGTTTTTTGTGTCTCTATCTCCTTCAGTTCTGCTCTGATCTTAGTTATTTCTTGCCTTCTGCTAGCTTTTGAATTTGTTTGCTCTTGCTTTTCTAGTTCTTTTAATTGTGATGTTGGGATGTTGATTTTAGATCTTTCCTGCTTTCTCTTGTGGGCATTTAATGCTGTAAATTTCCCTTGACACACTGCTTTAAATGTGTCCCAGAGATTCTGGTACATTGTGTCTTGGTTCTCACTAGTTTCAAAGAACATCTTTATTTCTACCTTCATTTCATTATTTCATTATTTACCCAGTGGTCATTCAGGAGCAGGTTGTTCAGTTTCTAGGTAGTTGTGTGGTTTTGAGCGAGTTTCTTAATCCTGAGCTCTAATTTGATTGCATTGCAGTCTGAGAAACAGTTTGTTGTGATTTCTGTTTAAACTGTTCATTCAGCAGGCACTTACTTTGTTCCAGCATTGTTATAATTCACCATTTTCCTAATGCTAAACCCTTAGAGTCCCAAAACTGTCTTACAAGTTCCCTGAGCAGGTAGGGGCTGGCCTCCACCAAGTCTTCACATGTTGCGCCTGCTTGCACCCCAGGGTGGAAGTTTGGTTTTCTTGCTGGGATGCCCCATAGCACTTTATTCTTATAAGGCATTTATCACTCTCTGCTTTGCACTAAAAGTGCTCTGTTGAGATCTGAAGAGGATTTGTGATGTGTGTATGTAATACATATTTGTATTAATGGCTTCGAGTTCTAAAGTGTAAATGTTTTTCCCATTTCTAACCAGAGGACACGTTTTTGAAAGCACAATCTATCTGATTTATTACCGACAGCTAGTAATGTTGTGGGGAATTTAAAATACACTTAAAATGTATACTTAAAAAATAGTATATGCTAAGCCAATAATTGTTGGGTAAATGAAGATTATTGAAACATAGTCTGTTATTAGCCCACTAAATGTGAGAATTCCTTTTTCTGCTCCACTTTTCATTACCAGTTTATACACAACAGATGTGGGAACTTCACTACTAGTTTATAATACAATTAGATGAAGAGAAAGCCAGTCCCTCCAAAGTTAGAGATATGAGAATCCCCTGAAAGTAGATTTTAGTGCATTTGCATATTAACAAAGAGATGCTCATCGAAACATCCAATATGAATCCAACATCCAACCTCTGTTACATACGTTGTGGTTGTTAACCACAAAATCATGTAAAATAAATTCAAATAACTGGCATTACATTGAAGTTCCACTGAAAATACTTGAAAGTAATACACCTCAAAGTTTGAATATTTGATTTCTTCAAAACACTTGGCAGGACAGTAATTGACTTGGGGGTGGTTTTGATTGTTTAAAAGCCTAACAAGGAGAAGGCATTTTCCAGGATGACAGTGGCCTTAAGAGTGTCATGCAGGAAACTGGCTGTCATGTGTTTAGCTTCGGTGAGAATACACTGGAGCAAGAAGCACGAGGACTCCTGGGACTCAGTGTGGACACTGTGTACTTAGTCACTCGAGGAAAGGTGCCGTGACGTTTTTGTAGGACTTCTGCCCAATTGTAAGATCTGGGATTCATCATCCTAGCTGAAGAGTCATGTTAGTTGTTGGGATTATCCTGGACTTGATAAACCTGTTATGAAGCTGACTTTGACCTCAGTCTTCATAACTGGTTTGTAAGGTCCAAAGACACTAAACAGCCAGCACACGTTTTGTGCGCTAAGGATCTTTCACATCTATCAATCATGGGCCACTTCCGCTCGCATATTTATGTGCTACGTTAGTATGGATCCATGGAGGAAGGTGACATGCTCTCATCTATGTTGTGACACTAGCCATGGGCTGCTGTTGCAATGACTGGGAAGTATAAACTGTGATCCATAGGATATACTTTGCAGCTAGTTGCAGCTCACAATATAAGTTGGCTTTGGTGACTTTTTTCGGGCAAAGAGAGGGTTCGGTGGTGAAAAACATCATTAAAAGGTTGACCCAGAGGTCTAGTATTGCAGCTAGTTAGAGATAAAAGCCAGCATTCCTGAATTATAACATGTAATGAAAGAGTTGAGTTTCTGTTAATTCATAGAGAAAACTCATAGCAGACTTGGAGTGATACTCGGAGAGTATATTAAGTCCTGCATTCATCAACAAAATTCTTAATTTTATAAAAGTGGAAGACTTGTGAATATTCAGGCATTTTTGGCAGAAAGTATACTTTATATCTGTGCACATGTGTGCCCAGTTTAACTCTCTCCTCAGGTTATCCCCTCACGTCACCCAGATCCCTTACTTCCTTCCCTTATGCGTTGTTTGTAAGAATTTTGCTGCCAATTACACATGTCTACCAGTGTGTAGTCAGGAGCAAAGAAGATAAAACAAAGATCATTAGCATTATTTCTTGCAAAATACTTACTTTTTTGGGAGGCTGAGGCAGGAGAATGGCATAAACCCAGGAGGCGGAGCTTGCAGTGAGCTGAGATCTGGCCACTGCAGTCCAGACTCCGTCTCAAAAAAAAAAAATTACTTACTTTTTGCTAAAGATTGCACACTTAAAATGAGTTTCTAGGTGGGTTTTAATTACTGTTATTTCTCTATTTGTCCCAGTTTTTACAAGGCAGGTTGTCCTTTCAGGAAAGCCTAGCATGTAAGAGAGTAGAATATCAAGGGAAGGAAACACAGACATATTTTCATCACAGCAAAGGCTAAATTAGCTCAAGAGCACAACCAAGGGATACAAATTAAGAGCCTTCATAATTCAGCAAATGTGGGCAATAAAAGTAGAATCCTAGAAATCAGCCTGATCCTAAATACTCAGGGGATTGTATATTAAACAAGACAGGGCCGAATGAAATTGTCTTTGTGTTATAAATTTTCAATTGCAGGAAGTTACAGCTCATTCAAGACCTAATATCCATAATGCAGTCTGACAGCAGCAAAATCACTCCACCAGCAAAAGACTTAAATGAAAAGCAATGTTAAATGCCTGCCTAGGAGAAAAAGTGACACAGTGTTACATAATCACACGTCCAAAGGGTGTCATAGAAAGCAAAACAGGGCCACCAAATGGACCCTTAGGCCTTTGCTCATGATGCACCCCAAATATTAGTTATTTGTGCAGTGAAATGGCTTAGTTTTAGGCACCAATAGAGTTCTTGACCTCGAAACAGGGTAAATAAGGATTAAGGATAATCTAAGAGGTGATGGTGGTGGTGATCTGTATCAGAAGCTACACTAATATGAGCAGGGATGGCAGCAGTGTTTGGTCAGATTGAATCATGAAAATTCCTTTGATTAAATACTGCTGTTATGTTTGAAAATATGAAACTATAAAGAGCTTAAAGACAGCTGTAGTACATGTGTCCTCTACTTTAGAATGCTAGCATCATTCCGTCATAAAATGGGAAAGCAGAAAACATAAAAGTCTAGGAAAGAAGACAAACACAGCTAATTTCTCCCGAAGAGATCTTTGAATCTTCAAGGAACCATTAAAGAAGAGGACAGCCAGCTAAAGTAACAAATAGTTAGAGCCTTGAGTTGAAGATGTCCAGAACCTAGGTTTCTTACTTTAGAATGGAATTCTTTAAACAGTGAGAATCCTGAAAGCTAGAGACATTCAAATACTGCCCTCTCTCCCGTTGAATTATTGATCTTTTTGATCCAACAGCACATCCAAAACATTCGAGGTGGTTTATTACTTTTCGGGGAATAGTACACATTAAGCCTAATCTGATACATATAATCTCGTTTAATCCTCACTACAAGTCAGTATCACTCAGCTTTGTAGAGGAAATCTGAATCTGAAAACAGCTGAGTAAATTCCTGCCGAGGCCCTTCCCAACCTTGCACACCTATCACCTTGGCCTGACTTTGGGGTCTCTGCTCACCCAGACTCTCTTCCCTGGAGTTCTAATAACAGGTACAGCTTCTTACAGAAGCAGGTAATTCCTTTGGAATGAACCTGCAAAGGACTTTGAACTCTTTGAAGACTGCCCCCTCCCCAGCTTAGCAGATGCTAAGCAGAGGCTGAAACTGTCGACCCTTATCCAGCAAATTTGGTTGTATTTTTTTACAGTTGTCTTTCCTCTGTCACAAATAGGTTCTTTGTATTTTTGGCTGGAATTCTATATTATTCTATACTTTGTGTAGACTGTAAATACCTAGCATAGCGATATTTACATATTTTACTAATAATATAATTGTACTCTTCTAAAGAGACGAGTATCACCATCATTCCCTTCCTTGTGCCTGAATGAATCCCCAGCAAACACCTGTTGCAGCAAAGCTAAGGGATTAGAGGAGATAAATAACACAGTGGCAGCATCTGCCTGAGGGGGCACAGGGGTGCCCTGCAGGAGGGACACTGGCCTCTCCCCCTTTTTTGTGAATCTAACGTTACTACTTAGAGAGGTGAGTTGGGATCCCATGGTTGCACATCCTCACGGTAAAAAGTGACGGATTTGCTAAGGGCACATGGAGTGTGGCCTCAGAAGACTCATCCCCCTGGGAACCTTCAGTAGCCACAGGGAAGGCTTGAATAGAATTAGGTCTTCCCTGATCGAAGCCTTGGAGCTGCTGGGTGATTGGACGTGGCCACTGTGTTCTCTCTGGGCATCTTGTGCTTGTCCTTCCAGTGCTGCTTGTCCTCAGGGGTGCCCATAAGTGACTGTCTTCCATACCAGAGCTGTTATGTGAAGCCACAGACTGTGTGCCTCTCTGTTAGCTCTGTCTCCAGCACCTTGAAGGGTGCATCTGCTGCTTACTGACCTTCGGTAAGTTCCTGCCTTGTGAATGAACACACACTTGTTTGTAAGGATTAGGGCTTCTGTTGGCAGTGGGATTTGAAAAGCAGGGCACGAGGAGAGAGCCAGGAACACCTGGGATCCTACCCTTCCTCAGCCTCCACCATTTTAGAGTTCCTCCTGGTAAGAAGTGGCGGGGAAACGCAGTGAACCTAAGGAGGGGCACCTGTCTGTGATTCTGATTGAAACACTTTCTTTTCTATAATTGAGATAGCTGTGGCCACTGGCTTGAGAAAATATCCACTACCTTGCAGTATGTCCATGCACTGCATCAATGCTCTTTGAAATCTTAGGTCTTCGCATGGCCCTCAAATACCAGTGTCTGCACCTTCACAAAATCCTTAAAGGTTAGTCTTGTCGATGGGTGTTACGTTGACTTGATGCTCTGAGAGGCTGAGCGACACCCTGAGGAAAAAGATGATGCTTTGGTCCCAACTCCCTGTGTTTTTCCTCCTGAGAAGTCTGTGGTCCTGACCAGCCCTGGCATCATGTGCCGATGCTGTTTTATGCCCTCTCTTAACTTAAAATATTGCCGTGGGATTCTCCAGCAGTGCCATTGATGTCTCAGTAGTTGTTTTATAATAATTTATATGCAGCCTCTGTATTAACCTGCACACCTCTTTTTAGCAATTTCTCCCTTCCCTGACAAGTCTTTTTTCACACATGACATGAAATAGTGGAGGGCAGAGGCCCAGGCCAAGTGCATGGCTCATGCATTGTGTTTCTTTTGGTTTGTCGAAAAACCATTGAACGTCTGTGAAACGTGCATTTTCTCTAAACTCCCCGCTAGTTCAACACTTAGCAAACAGATTTTCTAAAAACTAAAGCAGTTGTACCAATGCCTATGAAGTAGACTACAAGAAAGACCCTTGCCTTTCTGTGAAATATTGTCTTCCGAATAGCCACCGTCATTTGTGCCTTCTGCTCAAGAGAGGGATGCCGATTTTGAGTCCTAGAGCGAGGGGTACTCTGAGTTACACTTCGTCCTTTTCTCATCTTCTCTTTATGAAATCCATCATTACTGCTCCCCTACATTTTGGGCAAATTGCATGGCAGCCCTGACCAATGAATTTTTCCTGTCCTAGAGGCAAAGGGATAGGGCTAGCACTTGTCAAAGTATGGTCTGAGGTCTGTAAGTATCTGTATTGCCTGGTCGGTAGCGGGGGAGGGTACAGATTCTAACATCTCACTCTAGGCCTGCTGAATCAGACTCTGTGGGGTGGAGCCTAGGATTGGCGCTTGGACCACGCTCCTGCGTAACTCATGACCCTCTGAGAATAGTTACATCCATTCAGCACATATTTATTGATGGACTACAATAGACAGGTACTTGGCTAGATGGTGGCAATAAAGGGATGTACAAAAATAGGTGTGGAACCTGAATATGCTGAAAGATGACTGAAAACCTGGGACTGACATTTCCAGTCAACTAGCCAAATAGCAAATATTTATTCAGTTCTTAGGGGAAAGATACTATGCTGAGTACTTGAGATGATAGACAATATAGCATGGTTCCTGGGCTCTGAGGATCTTACATTCTGCCTGGGAAAACAGCATTTGAAAAGTTAAACTTGGCCGGGCCTGGCAGCTCGTGCCTGTAATCCCAGCACTTTGGGAGGCTGAAGGGGGTGGATCGCTTGAGGTCAGGAGTTGAGATCGGCCTGCCCAACGTGGCAAAACCCCATCTCTACTAAAAATAAAAAATATTAGCCAGGCAGGGTGTCAGGCACCTGTAATCCCAGTTACTTAGGAGGCCGAGACAAGAGAATTACTTGAACTTGGGAGGCGGAGGTTACAGTGAGCTGAGATCGCTCCACTGCATTCCAGCCTGGGCAACAAGAGTGAAACTCCATCAAATAAATAAATAAATAAATAAATAAATAAATAAAAGTTAAATGATAGCAGACAAATCTGGTTAATTGCTAAATGAAAAGGCTAACAATAACTGTCAGTGTTCTGGGTGTTACTAGCTCTTTACCGAACATCTCCTTCCACCTCAGTTTTCCTGCATCCTGATTCCATCCTACTTCTAGTATTTTGTTATTTTAATATTTATAATTTAAACATCACCGTTAGGATGTTACAATTTGCTACCGTAAGGTGTTTGGAATTTTTGAAACACAGGCCACCTCTGCTTCAGATGGTATATCATTCTACTGACTTAATGTTATCCCAGCCATAAAGCAAAGGTGAATTTCTAATTACATAGAAATATATTCAGTTAAAATAAACTTTCTTCCTTTATCAAAATGCTATCTAATTTGAATACATACATATATGTATATATGTGACTGGGGCATATGTGTAAGAGTATATATGTATATACTTATATGTGTACCACATGTACCTGTGAAAAGTGTATAACTTGGAAAATACAATGTGATATCAGAATAAAGCAAGGAAAAGTTGCAGTATAAGAGCTTTTCGAATCATTTGAGATGTTAGAGATTGCTGTAGGTTGGCTTTCCAAAGTAGACCAGAGATCCTTGCTTGGGAATTCTGGAGTCAATAGAGTAGAGTTAGAAATGTTCTATTTAATACTTTTCAGTAGCTCTTCTGGAGTTAGCACTCTATGACTAAAATACTTGGAAATTAAGGCATATTCTTTGGGAGCTGGATGCGTATGAATTCCAGAGGGTGGAGGCCATGTTAGTACAATGCTGTGGGTGAGAGCTTTGGTTTTAGAGTCAGATCGTTTTGTGTTCTTGTCTATACTCTGACTTTATTGTGTGGCCACAGGACTTAAATTTCTTAGACTCAGTTTTCTCTTCTATAAAATGGCCTGAGTAATGGTACTTATCTGACAGGGATACAGAAATTGTTAAATAGATGTTAAGCACTTACCCAAAGTCTGGCATACAATAAACACTCCAATATTGACTCTCCTTACACCATCATCATTTTCTCAGTTCAAAGATCCTACTGTGATGCCTTTCCCTGAAGAGTAAGACAAATTCACTCCACAAAATAACTTACTGTCCTTTTTAAATACCATTTCTGTGTGTATCTCAGCAATTGTGTAAACGTTTAAAAACAATTATCCATATTCTTTCAGTGATTCAAAATTATAGAATTTGGAGCCAAGCTTCAAGTGTTCCCTTGTAATGTGTACCCAAAGGGGAGAATCTGACTGTACATTGTTTAGTCATTCATAGCATGTATACCAACCGGTGTTTGTTCAATTTAGGATGGTAAAAATAATTTGAACGGTTTGTGAATTGTACCCCAATAAAATGGGGGAAAAACAGATTTAGATGGTAGATGAATTTTGGCTTGGAATGTAGACCTAATTAATTATATTTTTTAGACACAAATTTAAAGTTATTTCTAGCACATTAAAATAATAAACAAAATTAGCACAATGTGAAACTATATGGAAACAGAATATAGCAATTTCCGTAAGAGACTTTGAAATACTGACAGTAATGATTAGAGAATTTTCATTTCCCAGCAGCTGCTGTTTCTTAGAGATGTTTACATATTAAATATTAGATCATTTCTAAAAAATAAACTGAGACACGTAAATGGAATTATTTTTTATCCTCAGGCTCAGATTAAAGTCCCAGAGTGTGACATTTCCTGGGCATTTTCTCTGTAGCTCTCAACTGTCCCGGCCTTTGGTTGCAGCACAGAGAGCTTCTGAGTGGCCGTTGCTCTTCAAGATGGTACAGTTTTTCTATGCTTGTCCTGGGTCTCTTCCTTGACAGACTTATTTTATTCGTTCTTGTTTTATTGGTTTACATACCGACAGCTATGACACACATAGGATTGGAATACTCTGCTGGGTGCTATGGCGCAGACTCTCAAAGAATTTATCGTTGAACAGTAAAGATTAGCCTGAAGACATACTGCCATATTTTATTTTAGAAGATTGGGGCAGGTGTCATGGACTGGCTTTGTTTATTGTATTTCAAACCCTCTTTTCTTTAAAGAAACCAAGGTGCTAAAATGAATGGCATGTGTTCAGGAGGAAATCATCTCTTGAGTGTGTTGAACAGAGCAGTGTTCTCCCTCCTAAACAATTTATCATGATGTAAGACGGAACCTTGGGTGCTGTGACTGAAAACGGCCATAAATTATCAAATGTAAGTGGGAAAGTTGGTGCTTACCATTTAACTTGAGCCTGGAACATAATGAAGGTATTAAGTGCAGTGGTATGTGACTGAACTGATGGGAGTTAATATGTAATTACTGTTGTGTACAGTACAGTTATGGCGATTATATTCTATTTTTTTTGGAAAGTACATATAATGTAATTATAATTAATAACTGCAAAGATAGGCTCAATTACTTAAGTCATGAAAGTGAATTACCATAATCATATTGAGAATTTTTCAGCCACCCTGTATAAAGAATATCTATACAAACAGTAATGCTCTGGAGAATGTTACTTGTAAGGAAACCGAAATAAATAAATGTGGAGTTTATGCTGAAATGAGTAGTTTTAAGCAATGAAGAAAACTCAGAATTTTATAGCTTGCTACTATCTTTAAATCCTTTTTTATATTACATGAATCACCACACTTTCATTGTAAATTTAGAATTTTAAATGAAATTTCAATAAACTTTGTCTTTGCAAAACAGTTTTAAGTAGTTTAAAAGAGTGAGGAAATAAATTCTGTTAAAATTCAGGATTATTTTGAGCCGTTGATTGACTTTTGAGGAACGTTTTAAACTGGAAAGCTTTGCATTAATATTTATATGGTATTATGCACTAAATAAAAGGGGCCATATCAATGTTTTCTTATAAATATTTTAGTTATTTTGGGGATAAAACTTCCATATACATTATGTGCTTTTATGTAAAATGTAACCTACAAGGAAGGTTATCGCTCAAGCTTGTGAGTTGAGTGCAATTAATGTATACATCTTTCCTTTATTCATCTATTTTAGGTAAAACCTTTAAAGATTTTTAACTCTTCCTTCTTACCTACCACCTGCTATCTGATGACTTGCCTTGTCCTCCTTCTAAATTTTAGTTGCACAAATACCCATTCTTTACCCCTCCCCGTTTCCTTTCCCAGTACCCTAAAGTAGACCACATCATTTAGTTGTTTGGTTTGTTTTCTTATTCAACAAACACCCCCTCAAGTCATCTCAACAAACCTCTCAATTCTGCCTCTATCATTGGCTCATTTCTCTTTCTCTTCGTCTCCACTGTTATATGGTAGAGTAAGCCATCTTCAGTTTCTCACCTGCATTATTTTCCAGGAGGTGCAAACCAGAAACAGTTTCATGGAATTTCATTTAGAGTAAAATACGCCTTTTTAGTTTTTGAGAGATGGTGAGCCAACTTTTACCTTTTGAGAAACTGCTTCTGCTTAATCAGATAGTCCGAAGTACCTAACAGTAACTAAATTTGCCTTAAAAGAAATCTGGTTAGTATGTTTTTACTCTTCCCCAATTATAGGTACCCAAAAGGGCAAGAATTATATTAGATTTCATCTTTTGATGTTGGTTTTTGTTTTTGTTTTGTTTAGGAGATGGGCTCTCAATCTTTCGCCCAGGTTCGGTGCAGTGGCGCAATTATAGCTCACTGCAGCCTTGAACTCCTGGGCTCTGGTGGTCCTTCCATCTCACCCTCCCAAGTAGCTGGGATTACAGGAGTGAGTCACTGTGCCCAACTCCATCTTTAGACATTTAAGTACCCCATTTCAACGATCCAGTATGTTTCTCTGTGAAATACTGCAGGTGTGCAATAGTCTCCCATCCATCCACCTTTAGTGTCATGTAGCTCTTCTGTGTTTGTATTTATGTAGACAAGACTTACTGCATTTTATGAGCATGTAAATTTTTAATTATGAAAAAGTTTTGGTATGTTGGAAAAAAGTTCAAAATACGGTATTTGCTTTGTCACTTATAAATTTCGGTATTTAATGCCCTCACATTTGTTAAATTAGAATAATATTTAGGATAGTGCCAATCACTTATTTGTATTAAAAATAAGGGCTAGGCACAGTGACTCACTCCTGTAATCCCAGCACTTTGGGAGACCAAGGTGGGAGGACTGCTTGAGCCCAAGAGTTCAAGACCAGCCTGGGCAACACAGTGAGAACCCATCTCTACAAAAAATTAAAAAATTAGCCAGGCATGATGGAGTGTACCTGTAGTTCCAGCTACTTAGGAGACTGACATGGGAAGGTCGTTTGAGCCGGGGCGGGGGAGGGTGGTTGAGGCTACAGTGAGCCGTGATCACACCACTGCTCTCCAGCCTGGGTGACAGAGGAAGACACCCTATCTTAAAAAATTAAACCTATCTTAAAAAATTAAACCATAGTTGCTAACTTTTCTTCATTTATTCATAGAGTTATTCATTGAATACAATTTTTCAAACACTCACCACATGCCGGGCGCTGTGCTAAGTGGGAGTGAAACTGAATGCTTGACTCCTTTGTTGGGAAACTCTTGTCTAAGTCATTATGGGGAGCTAAGGTTCCTAGCACGGTGCCTCCTAACCTATGCTGGGGTTACTGGATGGAGCAGAATAGTTCCCTGAGAAGTGTTGTGAAGTTAAATAGGATTTGGCAAAATGAATAAAGGCAAGGGGCGGTCCCCACGATGGAGGACATTGGAAGGATGAGTTCAGCACATTCGAGTACCAGTGGGCAGAGCAGTCAGGAGCAGAGACTCAGAGGGGTAGCGTGGGAAGACTGAGGCTATAAAATAATCCACAAGACAGTTCCTGAAAAGCCTTCCTTATTCTAAAAGGCTTGAAGAGTACCTGCAGGAGCTTTAAAAGATTTTAAGGACCTGGTGCAACAGAAGCAGATTGACATTCTTGGAAGATTTTTTCTGGGGGAGACAGTGGAAAACGCATTTGTGTGGTCTAGACTAGGCAACCTGGGGTGGGGAAGAATACAAAAGCAACAGTCCTCAGTTCCCCGGGCCCTTCACTGTTGACTTTGAAGTGCGGACTAATCAATCATTGCATGTTTATTTAGTTCCTGTTTCATGGTGATGTGCCTTGATAGATAAGGTTGAAAATTCAGAGAAATGTTAGACCTGGTTCCTGCCCTCAAGACATTTAGTCTAGTTGGGAGGAAAGATAAAAACATAATGTATGGTATATAGCGTTTCAATAGCGTGCACAGTAGTTTCACATACAGTATCTGTTTTAATCCTTGAAACAGCTGTAATCTATCATGTTATTGCAGCTGACATATTATTAATGAGAGACTGTAGCTTAGATGAAGCCATGTCCTGTAGCCCTCTTTATGAGTGATGAAGATACAACTGCAAACAAGGTCTTTGGACTCCCCGGCAAGAGGTCTTGCCACTACATCATACTTTCCCACTTGTTAAATAATAATACCGTAACTAGGTAGCTGCCCAAGATGAAAACATGTGAGATTGCATAAAATGTGACTGCCCATCAGATGGCTTACATAGACAACAATGTGGTACGTTGGAGAAGAATTGATCACTGTACTTGAATGATAACTTGTTTCTTGATGGGAGCAAATTCTGATTTGGAAACTAATTCTAGGGTGCAAAAGTGAATGAAGTGTCCAGAGGCAGACAACAGGGTCGAAGAGTTGGTGCCCTAGGGTTCTTGTGGTGGGTTGAGGGGGGTGGAAATAAGGTAAGAACTGGAGCTATCAGTTGGATCCAATGGTGAAGAACTTTAGAATGACAATTAGAAGTGGGTGGGCTGGGCTGGGCGCGGTGGCTCACACCTGTAATCCCAGCACTTTGGGAGGCCAAGGCAGGTGGATCACGAGGTCAGGAGATCAAAACCATCCTGGCTAACACGGTGAACCCCCGTCTCTACTAAAAATACAAAAAATAGCCGGGCGTGGTGGAGGGCACCTGTAGTCCCAGCTACTCGGGAGGCTGAGGCAGGAGAATGGCGTGAACCCGGGAGGCGGAGCTTGCAGTGAGCCGAGATTAGGCCACTGCACTCCAGCCTGGGTGACAGAGTGAGACTCTGTCTCAAAAAAATAAAAATATAAAAAACAGGGTGGCCTGTCATAAAGAGATTAGTGACCACAGGATCCAAGAAATACACACATGTAGTTAGGAAAAAGAACTCTGCAGTGGTGCATGGAATGAATGGGAAGGTAAGACATCAGGTAGTTAGGAAGAGATTCTTGTAGAGCCAAGATCTGTCCTCCCTCCACTGTGGGACTCACTCCCCTAGTGATTCTTCTGTTCTTCCTCCACTGGGGAATCTCACTCCCCTCGTGCTTCTTCCTCTCTTCCTGTTGTCCTCTTTTTCCTTTGTGTGCCTGTAATGGACACTTTTCCATCCCGCATCTCTTGGGTTTTGGAGATGCTAAAAATGTTCTTCCTTAGCCCACCAATTCTTAATAAGCTTCTGTCACTTTTTCACAGTTCTGATATCCAGTTTAATGAAATATCTTGTCGTTCTTTAATCATCATGATTCTGGTTTGTTGGAAATCAGCAAACCCTTGAAATGCTGGAGACTTGTAGAAAAACAAATTCACTTTGTTTCGGGCCCTACGGACTCCACCATTGCAGCTTAAGATCACCATGCGTGTGCTTCCTCTCACTTCAAGTTCTGGTTTTGTCTGACTGACTGACCCTTCCAGGCCAGACAGTTCTTGCCATTCCTGCCTTCCTGACTCCATCTGCATTTGGAATGATTTTCACCCCAGAAGAATTAGTTGGATGTTTTCTACTATGCATACCATTGCTTTCCTCTTACCTTATTTGTAGTTTCTTGCATATCTCACATTGAGAACTTCAGGCCTGCACGCAGTTTAACATGCCCTGCAATATTTTATGCTCATTTCACTATTTCAAAATCCCTACCAAAGGCACCCGTCTTACTATAGACCTTGCATTAACCTTTTCAATGCTCTGCCGAGCATCTATGTTAGAAAGTCTCTAGACATATATTTGCATTTATTCTCATCTTTTATTAAAATACATTTCTTTTCAAAGTTTATACCTGACTTAAATTGTTTTTCAGAGTGGTAAATGTCTTCACTTTATTCTTCAAAAAGGAAACAGATAAAATGCACAGACCTGAAGGAGACACCTCTTTAAATATTGTATATTCCCAGCACTGTTGTGTATCAGTGCTGCCACTCAGTTGGCTGAGAAAGCTGCTTGGCATTTCTGCAGTTAATGCTTTGCTAGTGGTACGTTTTCTTGTCATTTTTGGGTTCACTCTCTAGGCCTCTGGTTGGTGTGCTTAATATGGACATTATCTAGTGAAAATGCCACTTTTCATAATGTTAGAACAAAGTTTCACAGTAATTGCCTTTGAAAGACATTTGCAGCTCTGCATTTACAACTTACTCTCTCGCTAATGCATGGCAAGGTCAGAAAAGCAGCAGCCTTGTGAGTAAGAAGAAAAAGCCGTCCCTCTTGCTCATAATGATTTAGGTAGTTGGGCAATTAGGCAAAATACACAAATAGTAGCTCGATATTGTATTAATTGATTTAGCCATGGGCTATAAAGTCATAGGGAATGTCATCTGCTGGGGGCGAAACACAGTGCTAGGTGCAGAATGTACTGTACGCTTCTACACAACAGACTGTATGTAGTTTCCAGCAGAATTATCGTGCTTATTTAACTTGGCTCTCCAATGATCCTGTGTTGAATTGGTGTTGAGAAAGCAGGTTAGAAAATGTTACGTGAAGGAAAGAAACTTCAGGAACAAACTTCCAAAAACAGACTGTATTATTCAAACAAAGAAAAAAAAAAAGCACCCCCAAGGCCAGGCACGGTGGCTTACGCCTGTAATCTCAGCACTTTGGGAGGCCGAGGCCAGAGGATCACTTAAGCCCAGGAGTTCAAGACCACTCTGGGCAACATGAGGAGACCCCATCCCTTCAAGACATAAAAAATCAGCCACGCGTGGTGGTGCACGCCGGTAGTACCAGCTACCCAGGAGGTTGAAGTGGGAGAATGGCTTGAGCCCAGGAGGTTGAGGCTGTAGTGAGCCATGACTGTGTCACTGCACTTCAGCATGGGTAACAGAGGGAGACCCTGTCTCAGGAAACAGAAAAAAAAAAAAAAAAAAAAAGCACCCCTCGCCAAGCCCTGATTGGGGAGTAGAGAGTTGAAAATACATGAAGCAGTAAGACTTTCTTGTTTATTTCTATGTCGAAGGCAAGGCAGCTTAATAGAATTTGAATATAACTAAATCCATCCACTTAGCGTAACTGTGTTCCTCCCTATAATGCCGTAGCCAAAGGTAATCTGCTTGTTATGCACTTTCTTTTATGATCCCAGCAAGTCCCACATTCTGGAAGCAAATGTTATATTTACCATAATCCATGAAAGGAAAAAGCCCGGGCTAAAAATACAGAACAGAACAAATGTAAAACACTACTGCTGCTCAAGGTTTGTAATTGCTCTATAAGTGAGTCTCAGGCATCTGTGTGGCAGAGATACTTTTATGTGTTGTTGAAAGAGCTGGCTGAGCTTCAGATGGGTTTGCAGGAGTGTCAGGATTCAGGAGCGTCTCTGAAATGTGCTTTGTGCTGACCAAGCAAAGAGCAGGTTGTATGCAGGACTCCCACGTTTGAAAACATGACTGCCTGGTGAGTGATTGCGTTTAATATGGGAATCAGGTAAAATTGTCCGCACAGAACCAGTTGGTGGGGTGGAGATAGTAAAGGATAGAATTGTTCTAGGAAATCTATATTCTCAAATCAGCTACTGAAAGAGGGTGGGGACGCTGAAGGCAGGAAGTGGAGAGCGGAAGTGAGCTGTGGGTGACTGCAGAGAGATTTTAACACTCTGTGCAGGGCTCCCTTCAAGCTGAGTGTAGAACCACTGCACATAAACCAGACATGCTTTAGAAAATCCAGCCAGGCCTCTGTGGTAGATACGAAGTTGCTTCATTTATTTTTCTTTTTTAGTGTCATTACCAGTACTGGTTGCACTACTGTAGCGTTCTGGGTGCTGGGGATCAGGTTAGGCCAGGTAGCTTCTGTTTAAAATGTGGATTTTATATACGTTGTTTACATTGTATGAGAAACAATTATTCCTTATGTATACTTTTTTATTTTTCTTTTTCTAACTGCTACTTAAAATCCAAGAACATTGTGAGAATACCTACCTGTACTCTCCTCTGGTACTTCTAGACGTGTAAAACATTCCACTGAATCCTTACAACAGCACAGAGAGGTGGGCCTTAGACGTGTAAAACATTCCACTGAATCCTTACAACAGCACAGAGAGGTGGGCCTCCTTGTGCTCGTTCTGTTGCTGGAGGATCTGGCACTCTGATCTCAACCCAGGATTGCACTCTGATCCCAGCGCAGGACTGCATAGCAAGAAAGCTTCAAGAGCTGGGATTTGAACTTGGGTCTGAAGCATGAAAACCCTCCCTCTTTTCCATTTACTACACTTCCTACAAATGTTTTGTAGTATTTTACAGAGATTCATTTTAATGAATGAATGAATTATTAAAATAATGATACTTATTAGCAGTATTTTCCACACGTTCATGTGAGGGTTTTCCAAAAGGACCCAAAGTGTCATTAATCAAGCTTTCTACCAGGGTATCTTGTCGAACATACGGAATATATCTGTATCTCTACACGTATCCTAAAAAATGGATAAAATAATATGTAAGCATAGCTGTGTTTCAGGTCCAAACAATCCAACTTCTGTAATGAAGAAATATTTTTGTTATAATCTAAACAAGCAACTTTGTTTTGCCTTTCCATTTTATTACTCCTTGTGTGGCCTGTGGGTGGTCATGCTTAGTTGGTAGAAGGGAATTATTCACAAAGTGTATTGGAGAAGAATATCGGGGGGTCACTAAGCCACATTCCATCATTCCCCAATGGCCACACGCTCATGTGCTCTGTTGGTGATTTGTTACTATATACCATTGCTAAATAATGGAATCTTTCTCATAATCTAAGAGGACTTTTCAGGATTCTTTCCATATGAGGCCAGAGGCACCTTATGGTCATCAGATAAGCCCATCTTGCATTTGCAACCCATAGCCCCATCCCCAAGTATGTTTATCCACATAGTGTTATCTTTGCCTGGACGTCCTGATAGCATGGGTGAAAAGTAAGGCAGTTCAGCGGCCACTCTGTAGCCATGGCGTGTGACATCAGAAAGGTTGTGTTTATTTGAAAGAAGATGGAGCTGATTTGGTCAATGTAGTTCTCTAAACTGACATTCGGATTGCATGATGCCTTAATAAAAATTACTGGAAGTCATTAGAATGAGATCAGTGCCTGGACTAAGAGACACATTACTATGTCCTGTTTATTTATCTGATCAATCTGTGATCCGTCCACCCACCCACTCCCTGGTACATGCCAGGCTCTCTGCTTGGGTGCCAGGATACACAGCGAATGAAAAAGGGGTGATGGATTCAAGAAAAACTGCTACTTGGTATTTTCAGGGTTTTGTTTTTGTGAAGGACGGTACTTTGGGAAGAAGAATCATAGCTTTTCATTTGCTCTGGCTTTGCACTGTTGGTGAGAAATTGTGATGCCAGCAGTAGTAGTACTGACACAAAAGCAGTGTCTGGACAAGTCAAATGGGTCGCATTTTAGTTTGATTCTAAATATTTAAAGAACACTTACTTTAAGATTGTTAGATTTAGAGGTAGAAGTAATTAAAAACCAACGCTGCTTCCCTCCTTTTTTGTTTCTTTTAATACCATGAACTCCAGGAGCTTCTGTGGTCATTAAAAAGTAAAATGGTTGTGCAAAGCTTGTCCCCATAAGCTTTTTGGAGTGTGGCTCTTATGCATATAAACCAGGATGCCTTTGTTAAGTAGGGTGAGTCTTTTAAAGTGATTTGGTTCAGTGTTTCATAATCACATGGCAGTGTATGCAAGGCAAGTGGATTCCTCTTGTATTTAGTGCAGCATTTAAGTTACAGAAACACACATAATCACGGTTTGCCGATTTTGTTAGGAGGAAATTGTCCTGATGATAATTATCTCCACGGCATAGAGTTGAGATTTCATATTACTGTATCACTTGCAAATCCATGTTTGTGAACACCTGACCACAGGTCTGTAAAACTGCCAAGCAGAGCCTTGCCTGGTCTCACACACAAGGCAAGATTTCCTGCCTCCCAGCAGGAGGCATGGCACAGTGGCAGCAAAGAGGCTTCTCTGTCCCTTAGAGGGCCACAGGGCAGAAGGAGGAAGGTATGTATAGTATCCGTATGCAAGATAGATTTTACATTAAAAGAGTACAAGAGTGGTGCTTGTTTATTTGCATAAATGAACAGCCATGAAAGTGACCCCAGTATGGCAAGAAGAGCATGGCTTGATAAGGAAGGGGCTCCTCTGTTTTTTTCTAAATGTGTGGATTAAGGTTCCTTGTATTACAGTTGAGAGAGTAAAAGTTATTTGCGCCGTACTAAATTGGTATTGTGGGCAACAGTGAGAACCCTATGCTGTGGGCATTGCTGATTGTTCAGATTTTGCCAGCGGAGGCCTGTGGCTGCCTTCACACAGCACGGAGTGGAAGGTATTGCTTTTGCCGACTGGTCTGGAATAGGCCAAGTGTAAATATTAGTAGTGAGTTTTGCCCAATATGCTTCTTTCTCCTGTCTTTAACCAACAGAAATACAGGGCTGTCTCGCTGTCTGCTGGCAAAGCGATCCACCTTTTATATCTTGGGTCACAATAACATTGTGTCCTTTCTCATTCTTGAGATGCCTGGCTTCCTAAAATGACCATCTTTATTTAGATTAAGGACCCATTTAGAGTAGTTTTAATAATGTATGGTTTCATACATAAGTGGTTCCATAATTTATTTCACCATTACTCTTCTCTGTCAGGGTTCTGGAATGTTTTTGTTAATTAAGGGGGGAAAGAGCAGTATCTGCCTTCAGTCAGCCAAGCTCGTTGCCCCTGTTGTTATCGATTATTATCTTAAAAACAAACCAAAAAAAAAAAAAAAAAAAAAAAAAAAAAAAAAAAACCACACACACACAGACAAAACAAGCCCAGTAGCCTGTCAATAAAGCTCACTTAGTGTATTAAAAATTGCCTCAATAAACCTCATCACTCTGGTATCACTAGGGACCTGGCTCTGAGCTGGAACGCATTTGTCTTGAGTTATAACCCATTTAGGAGAGTAACCTCCTTGTGAGTGCTCCCCAGTCCCTGCCACCACACTGGCATTATTGACAGATTTTTTTTTTTTCTTTCCCAACTCAGAGTCTCCTTCTGTCACCCAGGCTGGAGTGCGGTGGTGCGATCTTCGGTCACTGCAACCTCCACCTCCTGTGTTCAAGCGATTCTCGTGCCTCAGCCTCCTAAGTGGCTGGGACTACAGGTGTGTGCCACCACACCTAGCTAACGTTTGTGTTTTTAGTGGAGACAGGGTTTTGCCATGTTGGCCAAACTGGTCTTGAATCTAACCTCGGGTGAGCCACCTGCCTCAGCCTCTCAAAGTGCTGGGATAACAGGCATGAGCCACCACGTCTGACCTATTGACACGTATGTTAAGGAAATGTCCCCATCCTCATCAGCTGATGCAGTTTTACTTTCCACACAGCTGAATGCCCAGATCTGTGGGTTTCGTGTAATCTAGGTGAAAATTCCTCAAGAAGAAATATTTTCTATAAAGTAAATATGAGCCCCGTGGCCAGAGGAGGTGGGATTTCCAGAAGCAGCGTACTAAATAAACCCGAGGCTTTGCGCTTTGTGAGGGGGGCTTTGGGAAACATTTAGTGTTCCTCTTACTGCTGCATCTCCCGTGCTTTGCTCTCACTGACTTTCTTTGGCTTCTCATGTTCCTGTGTGCTGAGGTAGAACGTTTCCAAGCTGTCCACAGAGATCACGATTCTTCGGGTTGCTAATGAAACCTCTGAATGGAAGCCTCTAAAACAAGCTGATCACTAAGTGTGTGTGTCATTATAAGCCCATAATTAGGAAGCTACCTTATCATCTTGCATCTGCCCCGATGGAAATATACTGTCTTCAGATATTTAGCACTTGTCAGCTGATCTCCAAAAACACTAATGCCTTTCCCCTGTTAAATACATCCCTGATAATACGGACACAGAAAAGCTCACAGTTAAATTTCCCAGGGGAAATGTGGTTTCCAAAATTGATACCGTATGACCCTGGGAGGGGAATTAAAATTGTTTTTGTGGTAATATGGGTTGTTTTTAATATTTCTGTATCATCCTGTCCTTGGTGAGGTTTTAGCTTTCAACATCAGTGATATCTGTTTCGTTGTTGTCTTTACCAACATAAGACACAAATCTTTCCAAGTAATTCTGTTTTCCCTAAATCAGTCATCTGGAAAATACACACACACATTGTGATTTTCAAAGAAAACATAGAGTTGAAGGAAAGAGCACAGGTGTCACGCTTTTTGTGGTTTATAATCTTTATTTTGACCTAGTTACTTCGTGATGCCCCTCCCAGCATAGTAAGTGTGTGCATTGCTATCTAAACATGAGCTCTGCATGCCGTATCTTAGAGGAACTTGCGCTCCACCTCGTTTTGGAAAGACTTCCTTCATAGTCATACTTGAACGACTTCATTGATTTGGGAATTCCCATTCAGTTTCTTTTGTTTGATTGACCTTATAAAATGGTCTGCAAGAACAAATATACAAACCTAAAATCTGAAAGATACTTTTGACACCATTCAAAGTGGAGATTATGGTTGAACCAACAGCGGCTGCACTGAGCTCTGGCTTTCAGATCAGCAGTTGAGCTGCCTTTGTGTACCCAAACCTCCCCACGTCAACCAGCAGGAAGAAAAACAAGACACCTGGGCAGCCATTTGTTTTCAGCTTTCGCTTTTGCATTTGCTTTTGAAGCTGTGCTGTGCAACGCTTAAATCATAATCTGTTTATTTCTCTCACATATGTAACTCCCATCTCTCCAAGGAGTTTATTTAGCAAATATTATGAATTCAGGAAAATTATGATTAATTTTGGGGCCCCACTCTAGACCTGTCATTTTAACACTGGAGGATTACAGTTAGATCTTTTGTGTGGTTATTAAAAAGAACAGTAATTATTTCAGTAGTGTAAAATATCAACAATGATTACAGGTGACTTTTGGCTTAAATATTCAACTCCCTAACACCTTTCAAGAATATTGTGAGATCATAAAAATTTCAGGAGCAAAATAAATAAAGAATACTAATTAAGAAAGAATGAGGCTATTTAACTGGTTAGACTTGTTGATGAGAAAGGCATGCTGTTTGTAGTCTGTTTCCATGACCACAGCTGTTTCCCCACCCAGTTTTTAGTAGTATAATATTAAGCCTTAATTTACAACTGAAAGATTTCCATCTCCGGTCCCATAGTTCAAATCAAGTTATTAAATTTAAACCTTATGGCTTTTCCTGTATATTCCCTGGATTCAGATTACCACTTTGGCCCCTATTAAAGAATCATATTGCCAGTATCCCAGGCTTTGTGTGTGCTTGAATTGTTTTTTCTTCTGTATCTTTTCCATGGATAGGATAACCAGGAAAGAGACCAGGGAGTGTGAGAGTCAGTGATGATATTGTAGGATTTTGCTGTTGTCGACAGTTTATGGATTGTTTTGTATTGTTTTTATTTTGTCCTTTGGCAAGGCTATGTGCCTTCCAGTTGAGTGAGGCGGATAGAGTTTTGAACTCTGGACTCTTCCATCACCTTATTCCTGCAGATGTATCAGTACCGTATACACAGGGGACCCTATGTATGGCCATGAGCCTTGGTGTAGAACCTATGGCTCCAGAGAGCCACCTGGCCACAGAGAGCAAAAGATCATTTTAGTCTTGAACTAAAAGGAGGAATGAGGTTGTTGTTTCTGGATCTAAACCCTAGCTTGAGTCCCTGGATCTTTACATCTCATGGTGAATTGAGTCAAGGAAAAAAAATATGTAAGTAAGGGCTTTTAGGAAAAAGAATATTCTTTCTCCTAAAAACAAAGGTGTCTGGTTTAAGCCATTTGTTCTTTTCCCACTCTGCCCTGAGTCTCACTGTGGTCATGCTCCATCTTGCAACATGGGAGAAGTAGCCCCGTCTCTGAGTAAGAGGCAGGCCTGGGACAGTCTACACAAGCCTTACAGAGTTAGAAGAGAACTTTATAAAGAGAAAAAGAAATGCTGTCCAGGGAACAAGAATTTCTGTAGTTTCTTCAAAAGCTACACTGAAAGTCCTGTCCCTAGCACCATGGCCCAGTTAAATCCTAGACCTTGGGTTTGACTCCTGTAAATTTTCCTCTTGAAGAATGGGCTTGGCGGGGAGTCAGGTAGGAGTGAGTGGATTGGAGAAGACTGAGGCTGTTCCACATGCAGGGGTGCAGCCAAAAGAGTTGTCATGCCCGGTGAAAACGTACTCATGTAGTCACTGCAAAACTGGACCAAGCTTGGACAGTGAGAAAAGAACTTTGTGACACCTCATTCAAGACCTTGAACATTAGGTTGTACAAGCTACTAAACAATGAGGAATATAAGAGCAGTGACAACGCATTGTTCGTCATTGTGTTCAGAACACAGTACGTGACACCAAGTAGGTTCTCAGGAAACAGTTGTTAAATGAAGAAAAAATCTGGTGGGAAGGATTAAATAATGGGACTATAGCAAGATGTCAAATAGCATTAACTATGCAAGTCTGTGTTGTCTTTCTGGAGAGACTGTGACTTGCAAAATTATCCTTTTAACTTCCCACCTTTTTAATTGTCACTTTTTAACCTTTTAACTCAGAATCCTAAAGGATGTACTTGAACAAAAAATTAAAATCTGCTGTATTCCTTAGTAATCTTTTCTCCCAAAAAAGGAAATTTTTCCTTCAGTTACTTTCTGTAGCATCTTTCCTTGAACTGTGCTGTAGTTCGCAATAGTCTCATCTTGTGTCTTCAGAATGTATCAAACTTACGTTAACTCTTGTCACAGTTGTCATTTTCTCTGACCTGCTAAAATTTCAGTAGCACCTGTTTGGCTGTGGAATAGGCAACGATGACTGTGGACTCTGGCAATCCCATTAGAGTTATCCAGCAACCTAGCACCGAGGGAGGTGGTGGGCTCCGTTAATACAGGTACCATGAGGTTGGCTGTGGCATTGATTTCTCTAAAGCTCCTAATCATCCACAGTCAGACTTAGCGAGTAGAGCTCTTAGTTTCCAGAAACAAAAACAGATTCCCTGGACCACATTACAAGAACAACTTTTATGACCAAGTGAAGTCAGGTATTTCTGAATGTCAGCTAAAGCCTCATTTAGAGCCGTTGGCTCGTGCCTAATTTTCCCAAGAAACTGGCAATTTAATTTTTTTGTCGTTGCTCAGGTTGACCCACCACATTTAAGCCATTCTAGAGGGGGCTTTCACCTGTCCCCTCTTAAATATAGATAGATATTTTTGAATATTCTCTTCCAGGTATTTTTTTGACAGGTTATACATATGCTAATAGAAAATAGGCTTATTATTTGAAGCACAGAGCTGCTTGTCACCGAAGCTTCATTAACACCGTTATCACCGTCTGACATTTATCTTATAATTTTCTAGAGCTGACTGTTGGGTCTCCATGGAAACCCAAATTGCAATTGAAACAAGTAGGATAATAAAGGCATCCACCAAGATTGACAGCATGCAAAGCCCAGCTACATTTGTTTATAGTTTCTTCAGTAGCTACAGCTAGAGACAGAGAACATGCGCTTTGTGCCTTTAGAATTAACTCTCTTGTGTCACAGGTCGTACCTGACTCTGCTTATATGGCAAGTTTACCCTAACGCCCTTGGTTCTGTTGTTACTAATGGAGATGCTAATTTTTCCTGGAATTATCTCATCTGAAGGCATTACGAATATTGGATGTACAATTAACCGTGATCATATTTGGATCCAAGAGGAAAAATTCTTCCTGGGTGATTTTGACACTGTGAAATGTTGATCAGTCCCGGAACTGGCATCTTGTGGTACCTGAATGGATTTCTTTTTGGGTAGGGGGAGCAACCGCAGAATTGTACAGCTTTTTTCTCTTGATATCGAGGAACCTGTGCTCTTTCAAGTTGATGACTTCACATCAATTTGGTTGCTGCCTCAAAGCAAAGAGTCATGAAACTGGAGTGGGTCCAGAGTGAATTAATCTGAAATTAATTTGATTCTGAAAGACTCCATCTGGCTGTGTTTGGGAAAGGCAGTTAGACAGATATATAAACACATGATCATCTGTATTCATTGTGCCAGATGTAGTGTCAAAAAATGAAGAAATGGCTTTAAAAAAATCAACTATGGGGAATTTTGATGTAATGATATTCAGCTTCTTAGTATAACAGCCATTATAATTTAGCACATAATTCTACTTTTACTCTTACTTGTTTAGGGGGTTATATCTGATGGTGTGTGTTTTAAGAAATAAGCAAATTAAGTGTCAAAACCTATTTTAATTGGTGATTTAAGATGATAAATGGAATTTATGACTTGCTGAGAGAGAGAAGCAGCAAAGAGACAGGATCTATAGATTTCCAAATCAAAATGTAGTATTTGGTACTGATTTCATCTTAAGATACAATTTAGGGATTTAAAAACCAGCAAAGTAGAATGTCATTTGGACTTGGCCTTTTGAGATGTGGTTTTGTAGCATGACAGACCAGCATATTTGCATGGAAGGGAAACGTGCAGGATGAGGTGGCCTGCAGAGAACTCTGGAAGTCTTCTTGCAAATTGCTTTGAGACTGTCAGAGAGGCGCATGTTTTGAACTGCTGTCGAGGAATTCAGTGCAGTCACTGTAGTGCATCTGATTGCTTTTTGTTGTGACCGGACAGGAAAATTGTAGGAAATGTATGCTCGTCCCTTTAGTGGTATCAGTCATCTCTTGGGGGCATTTTATATCCAATTTTAAACCTCACCAATCATCTTTTGTGATGTGTTGAAGAGAAAGAACTAAAGTTTACTTCTGGATTCATGATACATTATTGACTGAAAAAACAAACTCCCAAAAGGGAACAACTTACAGCTCCCATGTACTCCACCTATCGCCCTTATTTCTCCTGGACAAAAACGACAAAAACAATCACAGGTAGAGAAAAACCCAGCAGAATACTTAGTCAGTATTAACCCAAACAAAGCCGAAGAGTTTAGGCAGAGTCAGTTGTTGCATTTAATGACAGCAAATTATGATGTGGTACACGAATCTCAACATTTGATACGCCGCTGTGTGAAAACCAGAGTAACATCTCAGCTCATCCCTGAGGAATGAGTCAGTCTGATTAACTAAGTTTGCAGTACAGTTGAAAGCTTCTCCTTTAAGGCACCAATTCTCTTTGTTGTCTCATTTTGAAGGAATGCTTCTTACAATAAATTATATATTTCCCAGCCTCCTTAAGCAGAATTTATTGAGCTTAATGTGACCCCTTAGATGAAACAAGCTTGTCATTATACAAACTAATAATTCCGCTGTGCTGCTGTCCTTAAGAGTGGCTAGGGAACACATCTGAGTCCCTGCTATGGGTGGGCTTTTCACCCCAAGGCAATTTCAGACCCCGGTGTCTGTCCCCACCAGCACCTGGGCCTGCCTGTTGCAGAGCCTCCCTTTCATTTGCTCCTTGTGTTCTGTGGGTTTGAAATGCAGGTGATCAGTCTGTGGAAAACCAGCGTGAGAGATCTTGGAGGAGTGGGTTGAACAGGCTGTGGAAAACCAGCGTGAGAGATCTTGGAGGAGTGGGTTGAAGAGTCCTCCAAAGACCTCAAAGTGCACGAGCATCCGGATGGGAACTTTGTGACATAACGTTTCTGGCTGCTCTAAGATCATTTTTTTTCTTTATGCTGACTGTTCACAAATATTGGAGTTTGAAGGCATTTTTGGGAAAAAGAAAATACACTTGAATGTAATAAATACATATCTGTCTTCACAAGTGGGTTCTGTTTTCTTTCTAAACTACTGTCATTAATATGACGTAATTATAGCCCATGGACTGTCAGCTTTTGATTTTCCAGATCAGTGGAAGGAGACAGTGGCGTCCGAAATCTCCAGTGCGTGCACATCAAACCTCACACTGCTGGCTGCCTTCCTTAGCCTGGCATTTCATTTCAGTTGTATTCCTTGATTACACATCATTTACGACCGAGACAGGTAGGCCAAGAGCAGGTTGAGGAGAGACCAGGCTTAGATTAAATTCTGCCATTGAGAGATGATAAAATGAATAATGAATGGGCAGATAATCAACATTTAACAGAAAAGTAGGTGGAGTTCTGGATGCCGGGCAAGCACAAAGGTCAGTGACGCCTTTGTCCTTTAGTCCAAATTAGGAAAGCCCACCAAACAGTTTTATATGAATAATAATGTGAGAACAAGAGGATAGCCAGAATCAGGACAGTGGCTGTGCAGGAACAAGTGGACCCAGCGGGCATTTGGAGAAAAATAGGCATGACTCAGTAACTGACTAGTAATAGGTGTATTGACTCTCGAATTTAACAGAACAGCACTGGACGGGATAATGAGGCTCTTAATAATAGTGGTGACGGATCACATGACATGTGGTTTAATTTTACAACTTTGAAGACTTCTGGCTTGCTGTATTAAATCTATTCATTCAGTAAACGTGTGTTGAGGATGTGCTGAGACTATCCTCACCTTCCAGATGAGGCCTTCCCTGACCACCTTATTTAATATTGCAACCCTCTTATTTAATACCCAGCAACCCCCTCCCCTGCAGATTTTATTTTTCTCTGTCAAAACGGTCTTTTAATCTATAAGACTTACAGTTATTTGCCTGTTTCATGCCCACTCTAGAATATAACTCCATAAAGACTGTTTTACCCCCACTTTAGTCATTGCGGTATCCCCAGCTCCTTGAATTTGTCAGAGTCGCTTCATAAATATTGATTAAGTGAATGATTGAATGAGACATCCCTGTCTTCAGGATTTCACGCTTCCACCATGCCCTTGATGGGGGTTCCATGAATAGCTGCTTCTGAGGTTCCGCGGTCAGAGAAGGGGAAGGCCAGAGCAAGCAGCCAGTCCGCATTATGCGTATGTTCTGTGTGCAGCACCATTTCCGGTCATGGATTGTTAGTTGGGAAGGGAGTTTGAGCCAGTATGAAAGACAGAGAAGAGTGAGCCTAAAAGCTAATTGGAGGAAAAGAAGACAGGAAGAGATCAACTTTAGGTATCCTGAATTTGAGGTGGTGCCAGAGTGTGCTGTTAGATTAGAGTTTAATGGTCAGGATGAGGGCAGTTATTTTCAAATACTTGAGAATAAGTGACCTCTCCACAGGATTCCCACTGCGTGTGAGAGTGAAGGGTGGAAATGGAAGGACCTTTGCGGGACAGGCTCCGGGGGTGACATTTCAAGTGCAGGTTAGGGGATAAGGCTGTGTCCCCTGTGCAAGGTGAGCCATGCACCTGATTGCCGTCGGCGCCAGGCTCTTTGCTGGTGCTTCCGCGCCTCTCACACATATGGTTGGAGAGGAACTGTGCCCTGGGGCCGTGTTTCCCACCTTCCCAGCTCCCTTCCTTGTTAGAGCCACGTTTTTCTCCCCAATTTTTTTGTTTTGTTTCAATCTGATTGCCAACTAAGTGAAATGGTACAGCCCATCATCTTTTGGCTTTGATATCAGCCACCCACCGCCCCCCCCTGCAAAATTTCACTTAAACATTGCTCACAGGGATGCAGCGTGGTTTAGAATGCCAAATGCCCAATCCCCTTGGCTTAATGAGTCACTTGTTTCTACCTTACTCCAGGCCTTTATTTATTGCTCTATTATAGGCCTTATCACATTGGTTTTGGTTTTATGTTGTGTCCATATCTGTCTCTTCTAATTGGCCATGAGCAGCAGAAGGACATCAACGACCTATTTTTCAGCTCTCTCACCTTCAAACCTAGCACTGTGCCTGACATAAAGCAAATATTCAGTAACTGAGAATGAGAAGGAAAGAAAAGGACTCAGGGTAAACCTCAGTTGTGTTTAAGATTCTGCAAAGGGGAATAATTGGCTTTCGCCACCCACATTTCTGAAGCACGTGGAGAGGGTTGTGAATCCGCACTGACCATGTTCTCTTGCATAAATAAGTCCAGGCAAAGTGTCTTCAGTGGTAAAAACAGAAGTTGCCTGCCTGGAGAAGCACAGTCACTGCAACCTAGTCTGCAGGGAATCAGATGTCATGTCTCTTTGGTTTGCCCCTCTTGATGTGGGTCCCTTACTTTAATCATTTGTTGTTGGACTGTGGATGCAGGGGAACATTTGTGTTGAAAATCATTCTTCATCTTGGGAAGCGCCGGCCCCTGTTGAGTTTCCCCCTACATTTGTTTTCATCTTATCATTTTACAAGGATTCTCTTTGTAGTTAACTGGTGGCCAAACCAGTCTGCTGTCAAACATCCAAAGAGCCACTTTCAATTAGTTGCCCATAGCCAACAGGTGGCTTCAGCAGCATCAAGCCATTGGCAGGTAAGTCAGACTGGAAGGATACCCTAGACCTGCCACAGAAGCAGGGGCTCCTGGAGGAATTTCCTGTCTGTAAAGTGAGGGGCAGTCACACTGAGCTCAGCCGCAGGAGAGAGGATTCATTGGTGTGCACCCCTAAAGCACTTTGGGAATGTGAAGCCCTCAATAAATCTTCCTTGTGGTGATTATTTCCCTGTTGCCATTTCTAAAAGTTCATCTAAAACACCTACCTCTCCCTGTGCAAATGCCTCCTACTTGGCCCTGAAGTCCACTGAACTATTTCTGGTAAATCACAGAAGGAAATGAGTTGCCTGGGTGAGGGCTGTCTTAAGCTGCCGCCTTGCTCCCTTCGCAGGGAGGGTTATTGTCTGTTCAGCCATCAGGTACCCCCTAGATGTCTCTAAATTTACTTCTTTGTGGGGGTTCTTCAGCTTTCTGCCTTTTACTAGCAGTCACATTGAGATAAGGTAATAAGGTTTCCCTTTTACTTGGTGAGTCCAAATGCCTATGTTCTGTGACCTTTTCTGCAGGAATAGTTCTCTCCAAGTCTTGGATGCATTTTACTCTGGCAAGCATTTGAGACCCCCAACCGAACACAGTTCAGCAGTACCTTTGGTAATCCAGCAGAATGCCTGTCCCCAAGAACACAAATGTATTATTTCTTAGTTGTCTGTGAATAACAATGATGTCCTGTACATTCTTAAGAAACTATGTTTTTAATTTTGTCAAAGTGCAGGATTGATCATAAGGTATACATGTATATGTACATATGGGAAGCCCGAACCTTTTCTTCAGAGGAGCTCAAGCTATTTAATGACAATCTGACCATTTGGAGAAGGGCTTTGGCTTTGTAACGTTGAGGGTATTTGCTCTGGTTAATTTTCTGTGTGAATTCACTAGCCAATGTGTGGCCATCTCAGAGATGACTTGGGGCCTCATTCCATAACATATGTGGCATTGACTCAAAAGGTTTTGCTGCACATGATAAATAGTAACAATACCTTCCACGTAAATAGGGGAGTGTCATTATTTTCACATCTTTTTGGTGGTGTAACTGATAAACAAAACATTTTGTTAAATTTACCCAAAGTTTCCAGCGACCCCAGATGCCACTACAGTTAAGACATAGCTGCGTCAGAATGGTGGCAAACTCTGCCCTGCCAAAAAGCAGTCACGGAAGACAGACGCTTTTTTCATGATGACTGTAAAGCAGTGCATTTTAAAAGGGAGTTGCAATTCACAGAGCTCCAGGTTGGATGACCACTGACTCCTCTTCCTAAATCGAAAGGCTGCACTAAGTTTAGCGTGGACAGGGAGCCTCCCAGGGGTGGGGCCTGAGTTTCTAATGTGTTCTCCAGCATGCAGTGTGGGAAGGAGCTGATGCTTAGACCTTAGTTGCCCCACTGCCCGTCTGTTGGGAAGAGATTTCTCGTCTTAAATAATGGCAACACCAAAATGGACAATGTAGAGATTGTTAATATTAATGAATTGCATGTCTGTCCTGCTACCCGCCAGAGGCACCAGGCCCATCGCCAGGTTCTTTCTGCTTTTGCCTTAAGCAGCTGAGTCTTGGACAGTTTCCTGTAATAACCAAACAAAGCCTGTTTCTTCGTGTGCTATTACTTAAGTACAAGTGATATTTAAAAATGATTCCTGAGCCCTCTGAAAAAGTGGCTTGTTAGCTACAGAAATGATGGGACTGAAGTTAGGACATTAGGAAGAACATTAGCATGCCTGGAGAGATATGGGGCTCTGGCAGCACCCCAATTAAGCAGCCACTCAGTGGCCTGTCGGAGCCTCCAGGCTGCTCTCCACAGTGCCAGTGACACCTTGTCAGCTCTCCAGCCTGCAGTCTGTGTCACCTGTGCGCCAGAGGGACTGAATTGGACACAGGCAAGGAATCACAACAAGATTTCAGGCAGCTGGTTATATTATCTAAATTATCTTTTCCATGAATCTCTGGGTCCAGACCATAGCCATAGGATTATAGAAATGAAGAGCCAAATGGGGCCTATCCTCTTGCTTTGTTTTACAAGTGAGAAAACTGAGGCACAACAGAGTGGTTATATGATTAGCCTCAGATCCCAGAATTAAGTGGTTGCTGAGCCAGGATAAGAACTCAGGCCATCCTGGCCCACTGTTCCCTGACCTACTGTTGAGGGTCTCAAGCACTGATGGGGCTTTCCTGGCCCCATATTGCAGTTCCAAAGCAAACCTCCCATGCAATGACGTTTAGATAAATCTCAACTCTGATCAGTAAAAACCAAGCAAAGGACAAGTATATTTGCATCTACAACTATACAAAGGTAAACGGAAGTAGGTAAACTGAAGGTAAATAAAGGTAAACTGAAGTTAAATAAAACTTCAGTAGGTAAACTGTAGGTACCTACAGCAGGTAAACTGAAGTTAAATAAAAATGCAGTTTTTAGTCGCATTAGCCACATGAAGCTAGTGGCCACCATATTGGACTGTGCAAATACAGAACATTTCCATCATGACACCAGGTTGGGTAGCACTGATGTGGATTACCCCAAGGATCAAAAGAAAAAAAAAGTGTTGGAGTAATAATAACTACCAGGCCGATTTTCTATCTTTACACACAATTTTTCTAAGACAAGGCATTTTTTGTGTACTTCTTGATTTAGTATGCATTCTGAAAATGACATTTTATGTCTTTTAGCATTAGTATAATAATTTATAGCCATTTGGCAATTCTCGTAGCCATTTTGTAAGTTTATTCTTTTTATATCAATGAAGGAAATACAACACAGAAAGCCGCCCACAGAACAAGATAAAAGAATAGAAATTTCCATTCTTTTGTTTGCATTCTTCCACAGGAAGCCTGCAAATCACTGGTCCTTATAAAAGCTTGTTGTCCTGAAACTAGTAAAGATAATAATATGTTGAATCAATTATTATAATCGTCCACTGCTTAGAGGAACCTCAAAAGATTTTGCATATACTCTGTTAATCTGGTTCTTTTTCCTCTAAAACAGGGAAGTAGGTCAGTGCCTGGGTTAAAACTAAAAAGTAAGCACTCATCGTTTTTCTGAACATGATTTCATTTTCATCTTGTCTGACACTGAGAATACCACTGCCCACTGGCGTAGTGCTTGCAGACTTGTGGTCTTGTTCTGTATGGCGTCTGTCTTAGAGGAGCCTTCTAGCTGGCTCCTTGCCAAGGGTACTAACAGAATTGGCACTCAGGATCTCATTGCAGTTTGTAGGCAAGGTGCCAGCAGAGATGTGTGCGCATGTGTCCGGGGACTCTGAGTGGTCACCGAGTTGGGAAGCGTCAACCTGGAGAAACCCAACTCACAGAACATGAAGCAAAGACAGCTGACCTTCACCTCTCACTGCATCCACCTTCTCTAGGCACCTTTTGTGTGACACTGGAAAAGTCAGTGTATCTCTGTGACTCTCACTGGATTCATCTCCAAAACAGATAATGATTCCAATGGGAACCGTTGAAGAGTATTGTATATCGAGTACTTGGCAAAGGTTTCTGGCAAAGAGGAGCCCCTCAATAAATATTATTTGAATTTGGATGTAAATTATTGGACTGTAAGAGGCACCGTACTGGGTGTTGAGAATGGCTAGGGAGTGAAGAGAAGCAAGCTAGTCTGATTTTCTAAGCCCGAGATGAGGTTCTTGTAACTATGAGATCTTCTCAAGGGTCTTGCTGAGATTTGGGGTGTCTATTCCTGTAATTAATTATCTTTGAAGAGCACATTGGCTTTCCATAGTTTCGAGCAGGTCCCTCCAAAGGTTTAACTGTTGAACACATAATTTCTGGCTTGCTTAGAAGTGTCAGTGCTACAGCCCCATGAGGATGAAAGAATTCAGTGAGTCTCCACTAAAAGGGAGCATCAGCCAGGGAGAGAGTTGGGAGTCCAGAGCAGGATTCGGTTGGGTGGATGAGAAGGGAGTAAACCAAGCTGCTGCAGCACTGTCGGGGTTCATGGCACGTGATTCAGCAGCGCCAGGAGAGAAGTTGGTGGGACAGAACCACCTATTTCGGCAGTGCCAGGAGAGAGGTTGGTGGGACAGGACCACCTATTTCGGCAGTGCCAGGAGAGAGGTTGGTGGGACAGNA
>NW_016808376.1:2826365-2829582 GCF_001698545.2 Rhinopithecus bieti
GCCAGGAGAGAGGTTGGTGGGACAGGACCACCTATTTCGGCAGTGCCAGGAGAGAGGTTGGTGGGACAGGACCACCTATTTCGGCAGCGCCAGGAGAGTGGTTGATGGGACAGGACCACCTATTTTGCTTTCGATCAGGAAGGTGTGGGGGTGGTAATATTTTAACTTGTACAACAAGTGGACATCATTGGATTTACTTAAGGAACAGATTGTTCTGGCCTTAGAACTTGATGCAAATCTTTGGAAAAGTTACTTCTGAAAGGGCAGGTAGTTTGGCAAGGATGTAGAGAGAGATGAGAGGTGCTCATGGGTGGCTCTGTAGGACTAGAGGAGAAGGCAGTCTGCGGAGATGGAGACACACTATGTGACTGAGTAAATGTGGGTTTCAAAGTAGCCTAAAGGCGGCGGGGGGCGATTGAAAAAAATGTAAAGTACCTATCACAATATTTGCTATATAAGTGATGACTAAAATACACATATTATTATTATTTAGGATAGGAATTGTGTTTGAGTCTATACTATAAAAATTTTTTAATTGAAAAGTAGATTTTTGATGGTCATGCATTTCAGATGCTTCACAGATGCAAAGAAGGAATTAACAGTAGGAATAGCTGACACTGACAGAGCCCTTATTTTGTGCCGTGTCTTGTGTTAAGCACATGAGTCTAAGAGATGGAGTCCGCTATCCCTGTTTAACAGATGAAGAGTCTGAAGCCCAGAGTAGCACATTTAGGAAGGGGTGCTGCCAGAACTCAGAGCCCCTGTGCCACACTGCCTCTAGATGAGAGGTCTCCAGGCATCAGTGAAGCATGGCTCATGGGAGGAAATACATATGTACACTAGCCACATACAGCCCAGAGGCATGAGGCATTGGCTAGCTCCTCTATTTCCCTTACTTGATGCATCTTGGTGAGTTTATATTTTTCAAGAAAGAATAAATGGCCTCTTATTTGCAGAAGCATTGATGACTGCTTGCTCTAGAATTCTGAGTTCAGACACTAGAACTAGTACAGTGCCACTCCGTTCTCCATTGTGTTACATTCTGCACTCCGCAGATGAGGTGCAGCAGCCCAATTTTTTGAGCTTCTCTTTTCTGTTAGCCGAGACCCGTGGCAATACTTTCCTCTTTTCATTCTAGCTGGTTGTCAACAGCAGTAACCACAAGTCTTTCCTGTCCCAGAAATAAGTCTTGCCACACTCTCAACCCCCGACAGGGTGTGAACATGACATGCCGTACTGCAAGGGGCTCCTCCGCCTCCGCCCCACCGCAGCCACAGACCCACAGGGTTCAAGTGTTGATTGAATTCTCAAAGAGCGATTTAAAAAGGATAGGTGCACAAGAACTAGATAAACAATCTAGCTCTAACATAAACAAGCATTACATTACACCAAAATTGTTGAGAGAAGATTTTGTACTCAATATTTTATTCAGCAGAACATTTTTTATAACAATAAGGTTGATTAGAGCAAGCTCTGAAAGTGCTTCAAGTTAGACAGTCTGATTGTTTATTTCAAGAATAAAAAATAAAGTGGTAAAATAGGGGGATGTGAAGAAGTAGAAATTGAAGCCAGGACCTAGTGAAGAGTATTTGATATCACCTTGCTCTCTAGGTTCAATCTCATTCAGGATTTTTCCTTACCATAGGGTTTTGGCTTTTTAGCCACGAGTATGTTGTTTTTAGAGGCTTAGGACCATCCTAGACCCACAGCAGATTTAAAGTGCTCTGATGGTGTATTTGTCTGATGGTTCATTTTAACCAAGTAAGTAGCTCTCTGTAAGATCTTTGTCTACCTTCTTAGTAGTACCAGGAAGCTACGGTGAAATCATGTCTGGCCCTTGCAGTTTAGTATTAGTTAGCATGTCCCCTTTCTGACCTCTCTGCTTCTTGGGGTGGGGGTACTCATGGAGGAGGCTCTGTAGGGGCAGCGTCTGCCTGCTTTGTTTGGGCGCCTTCTATTTTCACAGGCTGAGAAGCTGGAGCAAGCGCGCAGTGCTGCAAATGAGTGCTGCCGAGACGCATTCAGCCTTGTCACTTGGCAGAGTAGCTGGGTTCAGGGTATATTTGGGGCGGAGGTGGGGAGCACAAAAAGGGTATGTGGTTTTGCTTTACTATTTATTCCTGCTCAAAGCGGGTGGGGGCAAGTAAAAAAAGACATGTCTTCATCATCGTATTACTCGATGGTGACTAGACGTGCAGGCTGTATACAGCATTCTCTTCCAAATGGGGATTTGGGAAACAGCGTTGAGGAGGACTGATATGCAAAAGCTTATGGTTGTACTCTCTGTCAGCCCCAAATATTTACTGAAGCTGGGAGAAGAAAAGGCAGACTTTCTTTTTTTCTCTCCCAAACGTGTGATTGTTTAGAACTCAAGTGCAACATCTGGAAGTCAGATATACAGAGAACAATTTATGGAGTGTGAGAGATTTGAAATATTCAGTGTCTTTTAGTGGGAACTCAACTTTCTGGGGCTGCTTTTTTTTTTTTTTTTAAACCCAGCACAAAGCAGGCAATTCTGAGATCTCCTTTGCCTCTCTGAATTAAACCCTTTGTGCCTGGGTCCCATAAACAATGTGCTTTTTAAAGGGGAGCCCCCTCCCAGCTCCGGCCTTTTTCTCCGGCGTGGGCAGCCAATCAGCTGCGCAGAGCTGCATAGCTGGACCGCTTTCCATTCTGAGTAGCAACAACGTACTAATTTGATGCACACATGGATGCCTCGCGCACTCTGCAAATTCGTCACCCTCATCTTGCATTAGTCACCTGACGGACTGCCAAGTGTTTCATTTTCTTTCCATGTGACTTTATTATTACCACCTCTCTCCTCTCTTCCAAAAACCTCCCAAAAGGGCGGCGGGGTGGGGGGCGGGGCAGGGAGAGGGCGAGAAATCCAGCAGACATCTAGCTCTGCTTTCTTTCCCAGCCACAGACAGGGAAGGGCTGACAATGCACTGATGCGTTGATGGCAGCCTTGCAGAGCTAGACCTACACTTAACTTGCAGCTGCCTCCCGAGCCTCCAAGATGTCCACGCCCTGGGTGACAGGCGGCGGGGCGCTGCCCTGTGCTCCCCCGGCTCCGCTCGACAGCAGCACGCAGTGAGAGCCTCGCCGCCGCCGAGGAGCAACTCATGGTGCCTCTGCTTTGTTTTAGTTCATCAAATTTCTACGACTCATTAGGCACTTTGCCACTGCTCTTCTTCCTCCTCCTTCCGCCTCCCCG
>NW_016808376.1:2829995-2911553 GCF_001698545.2 Rhinopithecus bieti
CCCCCACTATTTTTTTCTTCCTGTCCCTCATCGTGCCGCCCTAACTCTAGCTCCCGGTTCCGTTTTTGACAGTAACGGCCCAGCCAACAAGATGAACGGAGCTTTGGATCACTCAGACCAACCAGACCCAGATGCCATTAAGATGTTTGTCGGACAGATCCCCCGGTCGTGGTCGGAAAAGGAGCTGAAAGAACTTTTTGAGCCTTACGGAGCCGTCTACCAGATCAACGTCCTCCGGGATCGGAGTCAGAACCCTCCGCAGAGTAAAGGTACAGAGCGCGGGGCGGGGGTCGCCAGGCGTCCAGGTGGGCGTCGCGGGGCGCTGGGGCAGCCCGAGCTCCCAGCCTGCTGGAGGGAGGGCGGGCGGGCAGGAGGGCTGGAAGCAGCCGGTGCTGGCGGTCCCTGTGCTCCAGGGGCTGCTCCCGGCTCCTCCCCGCACCCCGCCCGCCCGCCCGCCCGCTGGGACAGGTTGGAGGCGGGAGGGAGGGACCGAGGCAGGGCGGGAGCGCAGAGGCTCGGTCCAGGCGCGTGATCGCTCCCGGGAGGTCACTTTCTAGGCAGCGCAGCGTCTGCTTGGGCGGGGTGGCTGCCTCTCCGAGGAATCGCGTTTCTCAGCCTTGTATGTCAGGACCTAACTCTTCCCACCCTTACGTTCCCAGGGTTGCCCATGTAATTACAATTGCATTTCGCTTCTCCATAGCCTGTGGGGACCTCGAAGTACCTTATAAACAGTTAATGATGCCACTGGTGCGAGGGGGAAAAGGCTCCCTTGAAGGAGGGACACCCATTCCTGGGGTCAGGTGGGGACCATGAGGTAAATCTGCCTTTTGGAGCTGGGAGCAGCACCCTAGTGGCCTGACATAGTTAGGACACCTTCGCAAATGCTTAGGGTTACACCCTTATCAGTGTTGAGATGAAGGTATAGGATCTGGTAGTTGTGAACTGCCCCCATTTTAAGATGACGGTGATGGGGGTCAGTGGGTGCCGTTAATGAAATAAAGACCCAGAAACCATTGTGAGGAGTGGTGCTCCTGTGCCCTGGAGTCTTACTTTGTAAGCTCTCCGCAGACCGAATTTAACGTATCTGCTCTGCTGCTGCCACTTGGTCTCTGTTGCTGTTTTAACCTTCTTGCTTTAGTAAATTTTTTTCTTTCTCTGTTCTCGATCCCTCAGTCTCTCTGGTGAGGAGTCCTCTGTTGTTCTGTGGGCCTCACGGTTTCTTCTGCTCTGTGCCTTGGTGTTTCTGTCTGGCGTGTTATTTTATTTCTATGTTGCTTCTCCTAAGACATCTGAAAGCATCACTTGGCTTGTATATACACTTTGGTTGGGTAACGAACATTGGCACATACTTTTTCCTCTAAGCTTTTTCCTTACTGGCAAGGTGAAAGGATGGAACTAGGAAATCTTTAAGACTGACGTTCTGTGACTCTGAGAAATGTTGGGCTGTTCCTCTTGTTCCCTGTTGTTGCCGGGGTCTGGCAGGGCTTTGGAAGCCTCTTAAGGAACTGAGGAGCCCCTGGCCGGTACTCCTTTTAGGAAGGTGGACATGCGTGTCTTCAGAGTGTGTTTGTAACACTCTAGTTTTCCAAACATAGTAGCAAGGTTGTTACAAAAAGCACATAGAATATTGTCACCACAGACTTGATTGTCCCATTATATGAAACAGAGAAAAATCAGATAACTGAAAATCTGCAGATTTTTAAACTTCACAAATGAGAGCAATATTAAATACCTTTATTGGACATATTCTGATACTGGTTACCTACATGTTTGCCAAATGGAGATGACTAGAGTTTGTTTTAATACTTCCATGGTATGCTATTGAGGAAAGACGATAGACTAGACCTAAAAAAATTAATAAATTTAAAAATCACCAAATAAGGGCTCTCTCAGCAGCCAGAATGTCACCCAGGGAAAATTAGACCAGAGGTAGTAAACTGTGCTTTAGAGAAATAACCACAATTTATCCTTGACCAGGAAAATGCGACTCCAAATGTTGGTTTATCAGCATTTTTTAAAATTACCTTTGACAGAGTGTCAGAGCTCACTTACCGTTACGGTGCCTGCTTCCGGGACTTTCAGCCGTGGAATACATGTATCTTACCTTAGCCAAAAAGGCCTTTTTCCCAGTCAAGTATGTACCTGTGTGTGGCCTAGTTATTCTCTCGTTGTCTCTCTCTTGCCCAGATGTTCCTATGAGCAGCAGTTTCTACCAGCCTATATTTGAGACTATACATTTTGTTGACTTCTATTCACTGTATCTGATTACTAATTTGATGAAAATAGTTTACAGAGGCCCACGGCCTGCAGAAGGAGAAGGGAGGCCCGATGAGGGAAGTTTTTTTGAGTACATGCCGTATATCTCAGGCCCTTTGTCAGGAGCTTTACATGTGTTCTCATTTTGTCATTACCAAAATCCAGAAGGTAGGTGGTGGTAGTCACATTTTACAGATGAGGAAACTGAGGCTCATAAGAAGTTAAGAAATACAGCCCTGTTTGCCCAGCTGTGAAGTGACAGAGTGGAGATTTGGACACGGTCCTTCTGTCTTCATGGACTACACCATTTTTTGTCTCCATGAGGTGACACTGCAGAGCAGCCCTGGTGTGCTGTGTTGCAGGGCTGGGTCAGGGGCAGTCTCCTTTACTTAAGTGTTCCCCAAGTGAAAGGAAGAAATTTCATTCTTTAAGAATGAGTTGATTTCATTTGTGTCTTTGTGTTTAGTTTCTATACTCAGGGGTTTAGATTGTACATCAGTCCCACCTCATGATATCATGGGGTAGGAGTTAGAGATGAAATCATTTAAATCTTACCTTTGGAAATACAGGTCAATTCCCATTACTGTGAACTCCAAGTCTCACATCAAATATTGCTTAAAGTATGTGGGCTGTCAGCCAAAGCTTGAAAGAGCTTTTGTTATACAGACATCTCTGTTGTCAAGGTATTTGTCGTGATGGGATTTGAGCTGTATAATGACATTGCTCTCGGAGGATTACAGCCCTTAGCCGCTTACCTAGAGAGAGCGACAGCCCCCACTTTCTTCATGTTGATATGTATGCATGCCATTATTATTTTGCCTGTTTACATGTAAAGTAAGACCTCACATTTACTTTGATTCAGACTTTGTCAGCAGAGTACAATTATCATGTTTTCACAGAGCTGATGTCAGAGTCTCAAAAACTAGAATTACCGGAGGTGGTTTGGGTTATGTGAGTAAGGCTTTTGGAGGGGCCTTGATTCATTGCCTTTCCCATGTTGATGGTCCCAGGCAAAGAGACAGTCAGGCTGTTACCTAATCCTGGTGAATTAAATTTTCCCCCTCACTTTCCATTTCGTCTTCTGTTTGGTTGTGAGGCACAAAAACTTGGTCATACTTGTGAAATCATCCTTTCAGGGGTCAAGCCTGAGATCCCTATATTCTCACTATAGGGGCATGTATTGACCAAGCAGGCTAAGTAACTCTGGGGACTCTGGCTCAGTAAACTCTCTCCCCCTTGAGGACTTTGGAAGAGTGTGTTTTATTCAGGGTTCATCTGTTTCATCTATAGATGGTAAGCAATACCACAGAGAGTTAAGAACATGGCTTCTGAAATTGGAGAACCCTAAATTTAATTTCTGGCTCTGCTGCTTCCTTGTTACGGGCCTTGGGCATGTTACTTAATCACCTCTTAAAGTAGAGGCAGTCCTTGTAATGTTGCTGTGTGATCAGGTGATGTGCTCTCCACAGAACTAGGATACAATAAGAGCTGGTTAGGGCGGTCACGACGATCATAGTTGTTGTTATCTTCATCAATGTCTCTAAGAAAAAAACTCATAGCAGGGACAAGAAGGCATATCCACAGGTAACTCTCATACAAAAGAACATGAGCTAAGAGTAAATGAGTAAGAAAGAGATGGGCTTACTGGAGCCATGGAAATTGAGCGAAGAAATGAATAATTCGCAGCTTATGGGAGAAGAAAAAGATGGCATCTTTACCAAATCTTGAAAACAGTAGTAGGATTTCAGTAAGTAGTCATGATGAACATTACAAATGGATGGACTGGCCTGCTTCAGGCATGCAGGTGCGGAAGTGCAGGGCAAGTTCTGGGAACTGTGAATTCTCCCACAGTTCAGAGGAAATGGGAAATACATGACATGAAATAGAGGAAGGGAAGGTCACGAAGCCTAGAGCTATAGGCTAGAGCAGCTCTTAGCAGGCCTTCATTCTCAGGCTGAAGGATTTAAAATTCCCTTGTTAGACTCTCAAGACTCTAGGAATATTTTCGCAGTAAGAAGCTCAGAGGCTGGTGCAGTGTGTTGACTTGGGTTGAGGTCAGGATGTCTTCTGTCATGGGAATGGAAGGGGAGGCGGAGGGACAGATGTGACAGTGGAAGGAAGAGGACTTGATAACTAAATTGGGTCAGTGATGACCAGGAGGCTTTGGCTTAACTGGGAGAATTGGGAACACAGTAATCAGTGGTGGGAATGGAGGAGAGGAGCATTACGTTCAGTTTTTTATTGAGTTGAGCCTGCAGTATCACAGAAGAGTCAAGGATGCCGCCCTAGAAAAACCATGGGATTTCGTGACTGAGAGGACCCGAGAGCATTTCAGAAGAAGGGTAGAGGTTGTGGGGAAAGGAAATGCATGGATATATGTGTGGGTTGTGAGTGTAGATGTGCCTTTCTAGTAGTCTGGCATGAAGGGAGAGGAAGCTTAGACATGCAGTTTGTTTGTTCAGCAAATGATAAGTTGTACAGCAAAGGAGATTGTGAAAATGTGAGGTAGCCATGACTCTGCCTCAGGCCTGTGAAAGGGTGGAAAGATACTTCATTTGAGACAGAGGGGCATTCAGGAGGAAGTAACAACACAAAGTTTCAGAAACAGGAGACACTTCATACAGGCACCTGCCCTCAGTCTTCTCAGTAAATCGGAAATTTCTGAAGTCTCAGTGAATTAAAGACTTAAAAGGAATGGAAAAGGTTGAAAATGACTGCTTTGGGAAATTGGGTGGAGAGTGGTAGAACTGTTGAAGAGCAGGGAGAGGCCGGTCGCACTTAGATCATGTCCATCTGGAGTGGTCCCTGATGGTTGTGGTTCTGGGACTGTTTATCCCTGAGTGAGGAAAGAAACAGTCATAGAGAACCGGGAGTTGGAGCTGATCAATGCAGACATCGTAGAAGGCCGGGAAGGGTAGCAGATGTGCTAGAATGTTCTCTCGAAGGTCTGAAGTAGGGAAGCTGATAATGCTGAAAGATAGCTTCTGGTCCAGGAGGAGGAGGAGGAGGAGTTGAAGGGTTGGCAGTTGAGGTTCAGTGGGAGAAGTTGGCAGATAAGGAAATTGTGTTCCAGCGAGACCATACTTGGAACCTAGAATCAGTAGATAAATTATGTGCTTTGGATCATCGCTCTCTTAATGTGTTAGTTAATCAAAGTTACAATCCGAGATCATAGCACCCTGAGAAAGCGTGTTCTATAATGAACACTGTTTAAATTTTTCTAAACTTAAATGGTTAGATACTGTCATTCTGATTTTATGGAAATGAAAACTGAGTGATAGATTTAAATCACTTGGCATTTGAGATTAGAAGGTAGGAACAGCACCTTAGACCTAACCAAATGTCTTGTTGATCACATTTTACTGGGCTATCTTCTGGCAACTTCTCAGCTCAAAAAGAAATAGAAAAGGGAAGTGGCTTTTGTTGACTATCACTGCGTACCAAAGGAAAAAACTTCCTTTTTTCTTGCAGTGTGTTGGGAGGTCATGGCATAACTGCTGTGCACCTGCAGCCCAACAGTGCTGCAAGCCAGAGTTTTCTGGATAGAACAGAAATTGCATTCATGAATCCTTTGGGAAGGGTTATTACCTTACGTTTCACAAGAGCAGCCTTTGTGGGGATTATGATGTTCTTGCTGTTTCAGCCTCGTCTTGGTCAGGCTGCAGTGAGGGTTACACTGAGGCTGGCCCAACTGATCTTAGAATAGGGTGATTCGTTGTTTCTCTCCATCTTAAAGGCTTTACTTCCGTTTTCAGGAGGTCATTAGTAAAGTCTTAATTTGTCTCAATCTCTGTCTAGTTCAGTACAATGGAAAAGTTTCTTGAGAATCAGACTAGACTGCTGGGGAATGAACAGGACGAAGGAAACAGGAACAGGAGAAGCATAAAGACACCAAAGACTAACTTTACTTATTTCAGAATTGGGCCGAGGGCAGCCCTAAATCCAGAAGTTTCTTCTGTGCGATGGTAGAGTGAGGGTAGGCCCTGGAGAAAAGGACTTAGTACTGATACTTATCATGGCCACCTTGTGCAGAGAATGAGCCTTGCTTTCTTTATCCATGAAGTAGAAATAATACCCACTTCCCAAGTTGCTTTACATGTTCACTAAGATAACAAATGTGTGAGTGCTGCTGGCATGGTCTAAAGAGGGTTGATTATCTTATAAACCATTTGTTTCTTCTTTAAAATGTTAAAGGTTTGTAGGGAACTCCCTTGGCCGCTTTATGGAGGACTGGAGTGGGGAGGGTCATTTTCATGTTTCACACCTTTCCTTTCTTCCTAAAAACATGTCGGAAACTTCACTTAAGTAATAGAAGGACCTGGGAGCCCATTTATTTAAGCAATGTTATCTTGAAATCAGGAATTAAGAAAGAATTCAAACTGCAGGAAGAGGAACCTACACTGCATTTTAATGCATACAAGTAGGGAATAGGATTTCTGTCCTACATTTCTCGAAAATCAGGGTCACTGCCCTAGATTTTCTGGGACAGCCCCGGTTTTGGTGCTGCCTCAATGGCCCACAGGAAGGGCATCTCATCCTGAATTAATGTTACGTTAACAGAAGGCTCTGTGTCACTTACTGTGACATCCTTTCATTGTTGGCTGACCGACCTATGGGACAAACATAAAATGCAGTCAGAGTTTTTATATTCATGCAAGCGGAGGATCCTTATCGCATCCTTGTGAAGGGTGGCTTCACTGCCTACATCATACATCTATACTAAAAGATATAACAATTCATTTTATGAAATGCAATTTTAAAATATTTTGACTGATACTGACTCTAGCCATTGTGCTGATTGAGATAAAGCCAGGGACAAAGGTTAAATAAGCCTCCTTTAAGTTACAGGAAGAAGGATTCCCTTTAAATGCCCCATACTCTGGTGATGCCGAGACTGTGCCCGTCAGTCACAGTGCTGAATTTCTGTGACTTCTATCAAAGGGCAGTGTCTACCCTGGCAGATAATACCTCTCATGGGTACATTTTGATCCTTACATCTCTGGAGAGAAGAGGAGGAAGAAGGGGAAGGAGGGAGACAAAAAAGACCGACAGAGCGAGCTAATATCAAAGAAGAAAAGAAATTGCTCATGGCTGCTTTTAACCATTTTGTTTTCTTCTCTTCTGTCTGGGACATTAAGACTTCATCTAGTCCCCAGTCATCTTTTCCCCGGTAGCTTTGCTTTTCTGGAATTAAAGTAGCAGAAGAATAAAGAAAACAGGCACTGGATGAAAGGAGAACAGACTTCTTTGGTAGAAATGTGACATGAAAAGAAAACCCAGGGTTTCGCGGCTTCTGTTTGAATCCCTCCAGCACGTATTGCAGGTTGATTGAAAAAGTAAAGTCTAGGTGATCTCACAATTTGCATTTGCCACTGAGTGCATGTCTAGGTTGCCTGTCTAGAAGCCTCACTTGCCTTTTTATTTGCACCCAGCAAGAAAAAGATAGCTCCCCACTAGAGATGCCTTACCATCACTCACCCAGTTGTACCGCTCTGGCTACCATACCATGGGACATTAGGCAGCCAGTCCTTTGGAGAGGACAAGTCCAGTTTCCTGGCCAGAAGGAGAGGTGCTCTCAACAGGGTGATGCTGTTAGTTGCTCTGAAGCACATACACATTGCCTCAGAGCTGCCTTAGCATGACCTACCTGCCCTTCCTCGCTTTCGCTCCAGAGACCCCAGATAATCAGGCGTTCGGGTTGAAGGGTTTACTTGCTGCCTCCTTCATGCTCTACTTCTAATGAAAGTTTAAAATTAACCATAGTTAAGTTATATTTTAGAAATGTTCAGAATTCTAGCATTAATTAAAAAATCATGACATACCTTTTGAAGAAGTTTATTATCTTGAATAATTCCAACCATGGTGAAATGTAAAACACTACTAGTATAATTAGTACCGCTTTTTGTATCTTATGTTAGTAGATTCTTAAAAGACTGAATTTTCGTCCTTGGATGTACAGCCCCAGATTCTAACCTCATCATAATTTCACTGATTCTGAGGCCATCCATTCTCCTGCTTCATTATCTAATATTGGGTGGGCCAAACCTTTTGCAAGAACAGCTCACAGGCATGCGAGGGTGTGCAGCCATGAATAAGTACAGAATAATCATTATGATCTTTGAAACCATCAGAACCTAAGAAGAAATGGAAAGATAATTGACCAAAAGGGAAAAAGTGGAAACTAGGCTAAAATAAGATGATTTAGCGACACATTGACATGGGTTTATATATTCTGAAAATAGAAATGATGACGGTAATGTGTTGGGTTCTGAGACAGGAGAATTGAAGATGTTCCGACCCATACTGAGAGATTCCATGGGGAATCAATCAACCATAAGGTTATCTGAGTGATGTATATTAGGTATAACACTAAGGAAATTTGTAGTGAACTAGACCTCTTACCTATATTAAAGAATCAAGGTCTTCGAATATGTCTTCAAATATTTCTACATTTTCCTTGATGAGTTGTTGTTACAGGGAAAGGAATGCAAGAAGAAAAAGGCGTGTGTGAGCTGGTGGATTAGGCTGTACAGGAGTTTCTCAAAGCCTGAGTCACATAGACAAACACAAATGGCAAGCAGAGAAGTGAGTTTTGCTGTAAATGGAAAAAGGGGCTAGTTAGCTACACAGGGGAGTGCTGCAGTGGTAAAGCCAGTGGGTCAGATAGTGAGCATGGCCTTGGAAACACTGCAAGGCCATGTTTTTTGGATCAGCATTTTTTTTTCATTCTGTATGTAAGTGACAGACATGTTTCTAATCCGGTATCCACATTCCAATAGTAATTCACACTGGAGAAACCCATAAGATACACTGTGGACAGTGATCAGTTGGAAGAATAAAGGAATATAATTTCTCTGTTTCTACTGGAGGATCATAAATAGAAATTAGGGAGAAGAATCAAAGGGCCGAGAGAATATTCACTCACCACACGATTTAACTGAGCCAGCGTTTGATCATTATCAAATATGTTGGGCTATGTTGGCTTTATTGCTTGTGTAGGACAAATTCTGCAGCTTTACCCGCATGTGGGTCAAGACCTGTCTCTTCATAGTAGTCTTCCAGCATTGTCTGCATTTACTAAGTTCATGAATTGCTGCTATTTTGTTGCCTTTTTAGCTTTAGGTGAAAAAATGCTTCCCATACTACTATAGTTTAATGGGAACTGCATCCTAGTCAAGTAAAGAAATGCGCAAACATCAGGGATGGGGAGGAGCACAGGAAACAAGGCCTTCAACAAGCTAATGGTCAGAACTGCCCCCCTCAAATGCTAAACGTTCCCAATGATGCATCAGACACCAAGTGTTATGGAACAGGTAATCTGCCACTTTTCACAAAAAGCTTTTTAGCTCCTAACTAGGCCACTGTGCCTGATACTCAGAAACGTTGTTGAAGGATATCAAGGAGATGGAGGGATTCCAAAGGAGAGCAGCATGAATCGCAAAGGTCCGGGAAGGTGAGCCCACATGGAAAGGTCTAGGAGGTTAACTTAAAAGACCTGAGAGCATTGAGTCATGAGAATGAAAAGGGGGAAAGGCTGTAGCAAGACATTAAAAGGAGGGATTGTGTTCTCAAAAAAAAAAAAAGAGAATATGATTGAAGTTTTGAAGATGCTAAAGTGCAGAGTGAAGCTATATATAGATAAGCTCTTTCAATTAATGCTAAACCCTGGGATACTGCTGCTGCTGTTTAAAACGTTGGAACGGCAGGCAACATGTAGAGTTTGAGCCAAACTTTTACAGAGAAGAGGTGGTGAACTTAGAGCACGTTACGAAAGTTAAGGAGATGGTGAGGCAGCTCCCTCAGCAGTCCCCAGGCGGGGCCTCTGGCCAGCTCTCGCATAGGCTTAATGCAGAGCCCTCTTGTAACAGTGAGTTAAGGTGAGGGTAGCCTTCAAAGCCCTGGGTCCCTTTTAATGTTGAACTGAATATAGAACAGAAACGATGAAAAATGTGGGGCCGGCAGCTGACACAGTGTTTACCAAAGCACCAGTCATGGGGCAGTAGACGCTTCTGGGTGCCTACGGTGTGCGAGGCATCATTCTTAGTGCTGAGAACATGAAGATGAGCAGACCATGTTCTTTGCCCCAGAAGGAGAGAAAGAATTGTCTGTAGTAAAGAGAGGAGAGCCACAATTACCTTGAAATGTAAAACCGGCTTCAGGTTAGCCATGTCTGTTGCACACACGCGCGTGTGTTTTTTGTTTAGCAGAGAATGCGCTAGAGAGCATGACCATCCTGTGCTGTTCATACAATAAAGATGAAATGAGAGAACATTAGAGGAACCAAAGCCATGTGATGGTACGCGTCTGACGTTTTTCCTTTCAGCGACATGCCGGAATCTCCTCTTTCCCCTTTTTCCCCTTTTTCTTCATTTGATTCCCCTCCCTATAGGGAGTTTAGGACAAGAAGAGGCTTAAGTTGCGCTGAGCCTTTCTGAAGGTTCTCCATTAAATGCCAGGAAAGAAAGCGTGCAGGTCTCTTATTAGTATAATGAAGGCAACAGCATTGTATCAGGCTGGTCCTCGTACCCTTTTCCTTGTAATAGTGTTTGGTGTAGGGTCCTGAGGAAGAGCCGCCAGCCCCTACCTGATGGATCCACATCCCCTTGGCACCAGGGAGTGACCGATAGTGTTAACCATCATAGGAGGCATGTATGTATGTGTGTAGAACTCTCACATGTATTTTAAACTTTGCAATAGCCCAAAGTTAATTTGTTTCTTTGCCATTTGCTTATAAAATGTTGAATGTAAGTTGCCTAGGATGGTGCCTGGCATATAGTGGAAATTGAATAAAGGCTGCTAGGTGGTATAGACTGGATAGACCAGAAAACTGTACAGATGCAGACACTTTCAGATGTTCTCTTTGCCACAGAGAGACCTTTCTGTGTGCTTTGTTCAAAGTTGACAGTGTGATTAAACTACCATCAACAAGACATTACTTTTGGGTAATTTTTTCCGTGTTTATCCCCATTCCTTTATCCTCTTTTCCATAGCCTCTTTTACTGCAAGCTACAGTCAGTCTGAAAGATGGTAGGTTGGCATTAGAGTGGTGTTCTGTGGCCAGTGGAGGACGAAGCTTGCTCACTTTAATGCAGGATCTCTAAGCATCCTGTGCTAACTATTGGCAGGAAGGTTATTTCAATGAGACGCTGGTTCCTTCTCACCCCTGCACCCTACCTGGAATCACCCCTGGTTGCAGAAGCCTACATAGAGTAGCTCATTTGGACAAAGTATTGTTAAGATGGTTATTAGAAGACTCGCAACTTAGGAAAGGAAATAAGCATGTTAATACTAGCTTTCATAAATACTCCTCTCGAAAAAACACTGCTTTCTAAAAAATTCAGATTACTAAGGCATCCCCTACACAGAATGTTTAGTAGGGAGGTGCTAAAACTAATAGCAATTCTGAGTACGTTTCTTCTCATGTAGTTAATGCAACATAATGAAAGAAATAAAAGTCCTTATTTTTTTACTTTCTGTGCTGCTTCTTAAATATTCTCCTTCAAGTCAGGTTAGCTTACCTTGGGTGTTTGTATTTTGTTGACTTATGTTTGCATGTGTGAATTCAAAAAAAAAAAAAAAAAGAATATTAGGTTATTAAAAGGAGGATATGAACCAAAATGATGGCATGAATTAAGAAAAATCAGTGAAGAACCATTGTTTAATTTGTACACTTCCCTGCAGTGCTGGAGATGAACTTTTCCTTCGCATTCCCATGAGGTAGGGAGAAACAGACCAGCGTGGTTTCACTTTCCAGACAGAATGAAATACCTCAACAGCAAAGAAGGAAATAGGGGCCTTAGTTTTTTAATCCTCTGTAAGATAGTCAAGGCTTGTCCAGTAGAAAGTTAGGTTTTGTAATAAGGGACCATTTTGCCCTTTCTGTTTAGGATTCAACAATCGCTTGTTGAGTTGGGGTGAAGATGCCGTGAACTCAGAAACAGCTGAGGAGGGCCTTTCTCTGTCTGCCCTACCCAGAGCATTCTCCCTAACCGCGTGGTGGAGGCTGTGGAGAGGGTTGTAGGCAGTTGCAGTGCCCGTCACTCTCTGGGTGGAGCCAGTACGTCCTGGTGGTGGCCTTAGAAGACAGCTCTTGTGAGGCTCAGTAAGCCGCAGCCTAGATTCGAACAACATGACTGCCTGGTAGGAGAAAGGAGACGACATCTGAAAGGAGGGTTTAAGGTGTTTGCAGAGGGGTCAGATCCCTACACACGAAACACTGCGGTCACAGCTGCTGCCATGCTACCTGCCACATGCCCTGGCCTGTGTCAGCATGATGGAGTCGGCAACCTGGTTAGACGCAAAGAGGAGATGCGCATTCTGTGCCCAGTCCTCGCTCCCCTTTGCCAACCAGGCTGCTGAGTATGATGCTCCCTTTGTGAAGTGGACATCTGTCTAATGGGAACTGGATGGTGACCACCAGTCCCTTTTACACAGGCCACCATACAGCTGCCAGGTGGCGCTGGCTCTTAGCTGTTCTGCAAGTCCAGCACGGGGTGTATTCAGCTCTAGAGGTGGCAAACCCGGGGCCCTTCCACCAGGCCCACTCCCTGCAAAGGAAGTGCTTCCGAGAGCCAAGACTTTGCTCTAACCTCTGTGAAGGAAGAAAAAGACTTAGGGAAAGGTAACGTGAAGGGAAAAAATTAAAGACACACTTTTGTAATTGTATATTGTAGGCTTTCCTCTCTACCTAATTGTGCTCTAATCTGTACTTAGGAGTACAGTTTTTTAAGTGGGACATGTCAGGCTTTTATGCCACAGCTTAAACTCCAAGGCAAATATATGTGTGACAGCTTAAGAGGCGAAAAGAAGAGTCTTCGTCAAATGGCAGAGTTTGATTGTTTAACCTAGACTAATCAGTCTTTGGAGGGCCTGCCACGTGTCTTCTAGACGGCTAGAATGCTCAGGAGATAAGAGTGGGCCTATCGCTCTGTGGCTTTCTCCCCCTGCATTAGCTGCAGAGCTGCGTGAGTCTATGAAAACCCATTGGTTGGGCTGCCCTAGCAACACAGAATGCTGTGCTGACACATACTCCATCACATGTTTGCGATGAAAATGCTGTATTTTTAGAACACTTTAAAGTCAGGAAGCCGTTAAACCACACTGCATCCTCTCTTGCCCTCTGGCCACTTCCTCCACACCCCCAGGAACATTGCCCCATTTCACAGAAAAGGAGCCTGAGACAAAGATTAAGTGATATTTTAAGCAAAGCTGATAACTCCAGGGAAAATTGCTGATCGAGTCTCGAAATCCAGCACATCCTTTGGAGTAATTTTTAATGCTTTCGCATCTGTTACCTAAGCCATGTGTCTTCCATATGACCTTAAATCTAAGCCCTAATATTGTATATGGAGTTCAGAAGACAACTTAGTCTCCCATTTTCTTTCCTGGCATTCATTCAAATAAAAATAGGCACATAATACTGTTCTGTTAAAAAAAAAAAAATCAAAACTTCATGCACACCTTGAAAATCTTTTAGAATTTATGACACTTTCTTAAGTATCTTTATGCAAATAAAGATCAAAAGTCCTTTGAGTTTATATCGCTTGCTGAAGGAATATATCTTTTGTATCTCTGAAATTCGTGTGCCTAGCTCAGTGCCTGGCATGGAATAGCCTTTGAGAATTAGCCGCAGATTGAATGAATCAAGTAAATGCTACCTCTCTCTGATTCACCACTAACTCACCCATTTTTACAGTTACTGTTCTGTGGAGCAGAGACATCCTTTTATTCATTTTTAGGACATGTGTTGAGAGCCCTATGTGCCACACAGTGTGCAGCGTGCCAGGGATACAAAGATGACTATTAGGACATGATGGAGTGGAGTGGGGAACATGAGGGTATGCGTGTGCCTGTGTTGGGGAGACAGCCTGTGACCGTCTTCTTTTCTTTCCTCCCTGCCGAAAGCTCTGTGATCCTGTCAAGGTTAAGAACAATTGCATTGTACAAACGGGGGAAGGAGGGTCAGAGTTGTCCAGCTCATATAGCGTGTTGCCAGGTGCCTGCTGAAAATCAGGTCTTAAAGTAGCAAAGCTCATGTGGTGTCAGGTAACAGTCGCACTCACCTCTAGTTCTCAAAATAGTCCTAAACCAAAAAATGTTCACTCGGCCTCCCAGCCCCCTAGTCTTCTCTATCGGCAGACCCAAATGTATAAGGCTGAGGTGTTTCTAATGTGAGGTTCTGTTAGCCTATTGGTACTCCTCGGTCACTTGGGGCCAAAGAGGGAAACATAATAAAAAGAGTGCAAGAGTTTCTGAATTGTAAAACTCCCCACCCATCTGAGCCATGATGTCTGGTTCTGTGCGTTTCCTGGTTTCAGTGAATCTCCATGTCTTGGTTAGCTTTTGTCTACCCTTTGGCTACCAGATCAAATGCCACCTTCCCAGAAGGCGGCAACGGGAATGAAAGGCAGTGAACCTAAAAGGCAGTGTGGGGTGGTGATTGAAAACAGGGCCTTGGAGACTGGGTGCCTCTCCAGATCCCTCCTCCACCACCGCTTCTGTGACCCAGACTAGGAATTGACTTCCCCGAGCCTCTGCTTCCTCATCTGCAGGATGAACAGGGCTGTTGAGCAGAACCGTTGAGGTCGTGGAAGCAGAGCAGTGACAACGATGTCTGGACTTGGTAAAACCGAGACCATACTCAGGCTCCTCCTGATGAGGAAACCCGAGTCCAGAAGTGTGAAGGGGGCCCTTCCAGGCTGACACTATCTCCCAGTGACTGCTCTGGGTATAACCTGCCATCCGAACAAATTAGCCTTTCAGTGAAAGCAGGAGCAGCTCTCACTAGTATTGACAATCATAGTAATAACTAGTATTTCTCTGGAGTATTCGCCATGGGCTAGGTCCTGTACGTTATCTTGTTAAAATATATCCTCACAATAATCCTGTGAGATTAATACTACTTGTGGTGCCCATTTTACAGAGAAGAAAGCTGAAACTTAGCATAGTTTCACGTCTAAGTGTGTGGCAGACATGGGACGGACGGATGGATGGATGCATTTATTTATTTATTTATTTATTTATTTAGAGACCAAGTCTTGCTCTGTTGCCCATGCTGGAGTGCAATGACATGATCTCGGCTCACTGCAGGTTCTGCTTCCGGGGTTTAAGCAATTCTTCTGCCTCAGCCTCCCTAACAACTGGGACTACAGGCAGCCGTCAGTACGCCCCACTAATTTTTGTGTTTTTAGTAGAGGCAGAGTTTCACCATGTTGGCCTGGCTGGTCTTGAACTCCTGACCTCAAGTGATCAGCCCACCTTGGCCTCCCAGAGTGCTGGGATTACAGGGGTGAGCCATTGTACCCCTAAACCTAAATATTTTGTTGGTAGCATCCCCACTTGTAGTCATGACATTGTCCTTGTTCTGGTTCCAGGGTTTCTGTAGTATGGAGCTGGGCACATCTCTCTGCTTGCTGTGATTGTCACACTGACGTTACCTCTCTCATTTCAAAATGAATACTCTTCTCACCTGTCAGTTGTCATTGATGTCTCTGTATTCGTACCAGTTAGCACAGTGTGCGGTAACCAATGGGTGCTTATTTTTTATGTTGAAGTGCATTGAATTATTCCTTCAACGCTCCTTGGATTTCTTGCTCCCATGCCTGAGTCTTGCCATTTCCTCTCCCTAGAGGTGTCATTTCTTCTTCCTGGTTCTGGTGGTTTCCATTCTGGTCTTTCAGCATCCGGTGCATGTGCCTTTGCATCCATAATGGCTCTTCCTCCTGGACACCCCAGCAGAGTCATGGCCCGCTCTGCTGAAATTCCGGTGACACTGTGTACCCCCGTCACTGTGGACAGTACTTTGTGCCATTCTGCAGTTGCATACGCATTTGTCATCTCGAGCTCTAAGCTTCTTGCACTGGGGCTATTTTAGTCCATTGGTATACATTATAGGACCTCATCAAACTTATTACGGTGCCTTAAAACAGTGAAGAACATTTGCTGATGGAGAGAATGCATAGCATTCGAGAGAAAGGGACATTATTTTCCCACCGGCCTGTATCCTGCCTTGTTCTTCTTTTCCTTTTCATGGCACGTTGACATAGAACACCCCGTTGCATTCCTGGTTTTGAATCAGCTGGTGGGCACTCCATGGAGCATGAAAAAATATTGTTTCAGCTGAAGCAATGGAAGTAAGAGAATCATTTTAGGGTGTCACTGTAGTGTGAAAAGCTTTGACATTTAAAATAAAATAAGGAAGGAGAAAAACAGTTCACTCTGTCATTGGAGTCTCTTGCCAGCAAGGGCTCCGAGCCCTCTGAGCAGCGTGCTCACCTGAAACCCCGCCAGACTTACAGATGTTTCCTTTGGCTCCACTGTGAAGAACCACACTGCAGTTCGCAGGAACAATTCCATTCTGGCAGGAACTGATGTAACTGGGGAGCGGGGCAGCAAACAGAAATGACTTCATAGGTCCTGTCCCTCTCTACTTTCCTAGATCCCGTAGTGCACACTGCCCTTTTCCTTTGAGTTTTCATCCATCACTTTATTCACTTAGTGCCAAGACATACAACCCTTTTATGAGGCTACGAAAACTCCACTTAGCCAAGTGCGTGTTTGGAACTCTAAGACAATAACATACTTTGCCCCTAGTTGTGATCCTAGAGCTTCCCTGAAGGTCGTGTGTAGGTGAATGGAACTCTTCCAGACTTGGATTTTCTTCCTTTGAGGACTTGGATTATAACATGGAGGAAAATTTATTTTTAGGGATCAGAGAAGAATTCGAGTCGAGGATAATGAGGAAGAGGTATGAAGAGAAAATTAGAGTGGAGGTTCCAAAGGCCAGTGTTTCTCACCTCTCCCGTACCACCCCCCGTTTTAAGTTGCCCCTTTTAATTAGACATTCTGCCAGCATACAGCTTGTCCAAAACCAAACGCATTATCTGCTCTTTGGTTGGCCCTATTGTGTTAACAGAACAGTGTTCCTTATTGTTGCCCAGTCTCAAAATCTCGGCATTGTCCTTGACTGCTGCCTTTCCTTTCTTTCACATCCAAATCTTGTGAACTTGAGTTTTTTTAATACCACTGTTTTGTCCATTTGCTATTGTCGTCACCATTGGTGCCACTTCGAATATCAAAGGGTTTTTTTAACAGCTCTGTGGAGACATAATTGATATGCGGTATACTTCACAGTACTTAAAAGTATACAATTCGATACATCTTAGCATATGTATACACCTGTGAAACCATCACCACGATCAAAATAACAAACACATCTATCACCCCTGAAAGCTTCCTCCGCGCCTTGGCAATCCCTTCGGTCCTGGCTGCCCCATGCCTCAATTACTGACCTACTTTCTGTTGTATGTGGTTTCCATTTCCTAGAATGTTACATAACTGCAGCCATGCAACATGTGCTTTCTTGGATCTGGCTTCCTTTGCTTAACCTGATTCATCCATGTCATTCGTTGATTCCTTTTGATTGCTGAGTAGCATTCCATAGAATGGAGGTAGCTCAGCTCATCACCTCTCCTCTTGATGAGCATTTGGGTTATTGTCAATTTCTGAATATTTTAAACAAAAAACTGCTGGGAACATTCACGTACAAGTATTTGTGAAGTCACGTGCTTTTGTTGCTCAGCTAGACACCTTAAGAGTGGAATGGCTGTATCATAGAGTAGGTTTATACTGAACTTCTTAAGAAGTTGCCTGTTTTCTAAAGGGATTGTACCATTTTACTGTCCTACCAGCAATATCTGAGAGTTTCATTCCCTCCACATTCCCGCCAACACTTGGTGTAATCAGTATTCCTAATTTTACCCCCTCTAATCTGTGTGTAGTGGTATGTCATTATGGTCTTAATTTTACTTTGCCTGATGGCTAACGATGCTAAGCATCTTTTGATATGTTTGATTCGTGTATATCTATCTTCAGTTCAGATCTTTTGCTCATTTTTTACTTGGGTTATTGCCTTATTGTTGAGTATTGAGACTTCTGGATATGCTCTTTATCAAAATACTTCCCTAGATACACGTTTTGCAAATATTTACTGCTAGTTTGCTTCTTGTTATCTCCTCATATGTTTTAAAAAGCAGTTTCTAATTTTGATGAAGCCTTATTTATAAATTCCTTCTTTTACTGATTGTGCTTTTGGTTTTATATCAAAGAAAACCTAACCCAAAGTCATAAAGTTTTTTTCTATATTTTCTTCTGGAAGTGTTATAGTTTTCGGCTTTACATTTTAGTCTTTGATCTATTTTGAGTTAATTTTTATATTCAGCATGAGTTATTTATTGAAGTTCATCTTTTTGCATGTGGATATTCAATTGTTCCAGCACCATTTGTCCTTTCTCCACTGATTGCTTTTGTACCAAATGTGTCAAAAATCAGTTGTCTGTACATGTGTCAGTTTATTTAGACAGTCTGACCTGCTCCAGTGATCTTATTTGTCTGTCTTTGCATCAGTATTACATGGCATTAGTTACTGCAACTTTATCACAAGTCTTGAAGTCAGATACTGTTAGTCTTCCAACTTTGTTCCTCATTTTCAAAGTTGTTTTGGCTATTCTGGAGTCTTTGTAGCTCCCCATTAATTTTAGGATCAGTTGGACAGTTTTTACAATAAAAGCCTACTACAGTTTTTATAGGAAATGCATTGGATCTGTTCATCAATTTGGAGAAATTTGTCGTCTTAGCAATATTGAGGCTTCAAAACCTTGAAGTGTTGTATTTCTCCACTTATTTAGGTCTTCTTTGATTTCTCTCACAAATGTTTTGTGGTTTGCCATGAACAGGACTTTCCATATCCCTTATCAGATTTATCCCTAGGTGTTTTGTATTTTCCATGGTCTTCTAAATAATTTTATTCTATTTCCTATTTCCAATTGTTTGTTGCTAGCATATAGAAATACAATTGATTTTTGTGTATTGATTATGTATCCTACAACCTTGCTGAACTCATTCTAGTAGCTTTTGTAAACAGTCTGTTAGATTGTCTATGTGGATGGTCATGTCATTTGCACATAAAGACAGTTCCACTTCTTTTCCCATCTAGGTATTGTCTTTTCTTGCCTGCTTGCACTGGCCAAAACTTCCAGTATGGAAGTGAATAGAAATAGTGAGAGCAGACATTATTATCATGTTCTTGATGTTAGGGGAAGACTGTTTTTTACGCTGAAAAGTATGATGTAATGTATAGGTTTTTCACAGATGCCCTTTATCAAGGACATTGCCTTGTCTTCCTATTTTGCTGAGAGTTGTCATCAGGAATGGATACTAGATTTTTTTTTTATGTTTTTTTCTGAGTCTATTGAGATGATCATACAGGTTTTTTTGTCTGTTTGTAAATATGGTAAATCACTTTTTTTTTTTTTTCAGACAGGGTCTCGCTCTGTTGCCCATGCTAGTGTGAAGTGACGTAGTCACAGCTCACTGCAGCCTCGAACTCCTGGGCTCAAGTGATCCTCTTGTCTTAGCCTCCCAAAGTGCTGGGATTACAGGTGCACTTCACCACACCCAGCTGTATTGACTGATTTGGATATTGAGCCAACCTTGAATTGCTGGGATAAGTCCTACTTGGTCATGATGATTCCCTTCCCCCACCCCCGCCCCTCCCTGAGATGGAGTTTCATTCTTGTTGCCCAGGCTGGAGTTCAATGGCACAATCTCGGCTCCCCACAACCTCCGCCTCCCGGGTTCAAACGAGTCTCCTTCTCAGCCTCTGGAGTAGCTGGGATTATAGCCATGGGCCACCATACCTGGCTGATTTTGTATTTTTAGTGGAGATGGGGTTTCTCCATGTTGGTCAAGCTGGTGTCAAACTCCTGACCTCAGGTGATCTGCCCACCTCGGCCTCCCAAAGTACTGGGATTACAAGCATGAGCCGCCACGCCTGGCTGGTCATGATGATTTTGTTGGATTCTGTTTGCTGAAATTTTGTTTAGAATTTTTACATCTATGTTCAGGAACAATATTTTTCTGTAGTTCGTTTATAACTTCTTTGGCTGGTTTTGGTATAAAGGCAATCCTGATCTCAGGGAATGAATTGGAAAGTGTTCTCTCCTCTTCAGTTTCCTGGAAAACTGTGTATAAAGTATTATTTCCTTAGTCGTATGGTAGAATTCGTCACATAATAAGCCATCCAGGCTTCAAGTTACCTATGTAAGAAGGTTTTTTAACTACAAATTGAATTTCTTTAGTATCTATAGGAATATTTAAGTTCTCTCTTTCCTTGAGTGCGTTTCTCCTTTCAAATCATATGTCCATTTACCCTAAGTTGTCAAATTTATTGTCATAAAACTGTGTGTAATCCCTTAATATCCTTTTAATGTCTGCAAAATCTACACATAAAGACAGTTCTACTTGTCATCTCTCCTGATACTCCTGATACTGTTAATTTGTGCCTGCCTCCCTTTTTCCTTTGTCTCAAAGTTCTCAGTTTTATTTGTCTGCTAAAGAACTACACTTTGGTTTTGTTGCTTTCCTTTTTTTTTTTTTTTTTTTTCCTCTATCTCTTTGGCTTTCACTTTAATTTTTATTGTTTCCATTCTTTTGCTTATTTGGGGTCTAACTTGCTTTTATTTTCTAATTTTAAGCTGAAAGCTGAGGTTACTGATTTGAAATCTTTTTTTGTTTCCAAATGAAAGTATTTAATGGTATATAATTCCTCCTAAGTACCATTTTACCTATAGCCACAAATTCTGATATGCTGTGGTTTCATTTTCATTCAGTTGAAAATACTTTCTAATTTCTCTTTTGATTTCTTCTTTGACCCATGGGTTATTCAGAATATGTCATTTAATTTCCAAATACAGATTGAGCATCCCTAATCCAAAAATCCAAACTTTGAAATGCTCTAAAACCTGAAATTTTTTCAGTACTGATATGATGTTCAAAGGAAATGTTCATTAGAGCATTTTGGATCAGTTTGGGGATGCTCAACCAGTAAATATAATGCAAATATTCAAAATCTGAAAGCAAAATCCAAAACATTTATGGGCCCAAGCATTTTGAGTAAAGGCTCTCAACCTGTATTTGAGGAGGGGGTTTGGGAATTTTTTCTGTTGCTGATCTCTAGTTAAATTTCCTTGTGGTCAAGGAATATGCCTTGTATGGCTTGAGAACTCTTAAATTCATTGAGACTTATTTGATGCCCCATAATATGACTTATCTTGGTAAACAGTCCATGTGCATCTCAGAAGAAGAGGTATCCTGTTGTTCTTGGACTGAGTATTCTACAAAACTGAGTTTGATTGAATAGTGTTCTACAAATCTTCAGTATCTTTACGGATTTTCTGTATATTAATACTTGTTCTATCAATTATTGAGAAAAGTTATTGAAATCTCTTATATATTTGTGTATTTCTCCTTTGAGTTCTATCTTTTTGCCTTAAGGATTTTGAAGTTCTGGTTTTTGATGAATAGATATTGAGAATTTTTTGTTCTCTTTGTGAACTGACTCCTTGGTTGTTTTGAAATGACCTTTATTTCTGGGTTTATCCCTTGATTTGAAATTACTATGATATTCGTATAGCCACTTCAGCTTTCTTTGACTCCTGTTAAATAATACATATTTTTACATTCTCTCCCTTCATATACATGTATCTTTCTATTTAAAGTGCATTTATTGCCGGGCGCAGTGGCTCAAGCCTGTAATCCCAGCACTTTGGGAGGCCGAGACGGGCGGATCACAAGGTCAGGAGATCAAGACCATCCTGGCCAACACGGTGAAACCCCGTCTCTACTACAAAAATACAAAAAACTAGCCGGGCGAGGTGGTGGACGCCTGTAGTCCCAGCTAATGTAGTCACAGCTACTCGGGAGGCTGAGGCAGGAGAATGGCGTAAACCCGGGAGGCGGAGCTTGCAGTGAGCTGAGAACGGGCCACTGCACTTCAGCCTGGGCGACAGAGCGAGACTCCGTCTCAAAAAAAAAAATAAAATAAAATAAAAAAATAAAAAAAATAAAGTGCATTTATTGTACACAGCAGGTGGTTGGATCATAATTTTTTTGAATCCACTCAGACGAGCTCTACCTTTTACTTGGAGTGTTTAGGTAATTAACATATAATGTAATTGCTGATAAAGTTTGGTTTAGGTCTCCAATCTCACTGTTTCCCCCCTCCCCCCCACCATCTGTTCTTCCCTTTTGCTTCTTATAACTTTAAATTACTTTTTCATTTTACCTCCTTTATTGGCTTATTAGTTATAGCTCTTTTTTATTGTTTTAGAGTATTTGTTACAAGTCTTTATCATTCAAGTGATAGTATGCAACTTCTTGTATAGCATGAGAATCTGCTTCCATTTCTCCCTTCGCAGACTTTATGCTGTTGCTGTTTTACATGTTAAAGTATGTCCACAATGCCTTGTTACAATTTTGTTTAATTGGCCAAATTTCTTTTGTAGATATTTCAGTCATAAGAAAACTGTCTCACCTGTTTATGCTCATAGTTACTACTGCCGTGCTTTGTTCCTTTGTATAGATCCGTATTTCCTTCTGGTATCATTTTCCTTCTGCCTGAAGGACTTCTTTTAATATTTCTTGGGCAGCCAGTCATCTGGTGGTAAATCCTTTCACCTTTTTTGTGTCTTTCACCTTTTGCATTTTGCCCCTTTTTGGAAGTATGTATCTAGATCTAGATATTTGGAGACAGAGTTTCGCTCTTGTTGCCCAGGCTGGCATGCAATGGTGGGATCTCAGCTCACCGCAACCTCCGCCTCCTGGGTTCAAGCAATTCTTCTGCCTCAGCCTCCCGAGTAGCTGGGATTACAGGCATGTGCCACCACACCCAGCTAATTTTATATTTTTAATAGAGACGGGGTTTCTCCATGTTAGTCAGGGTGGTATTGAACTCCCAACCTCAGGTGATCCACCTGCTTCAGCCTCCCAAAGTGCTGGGATTACAGGCGTCAGTCACCACACCCAGCCTGAAGTATATTTTTAGTGGCTATAGATTTCTAGGTGGATAGGATTTTTCTTTTCTTTCAGTATGTTAAAGACATTGCTTCATGGTCTTCTCACTTGTATTGTTTCTGATGTCATCCTTCTCTTTCTGTTTTTTTCCCTCAGTCTGCTTTTAACGTTTTCTCTTTGTGTGATTGGGTTTGAGTAATTTGATTATGATGTGCCTTGGTTTGGTTTTCTTCATATTTCTTGTACTTGGAGTTCATTGAGATTTTTGAACATGTGAGCTTAAAGTTTTCATCAAATTTGGAAAACTTTCATCCATTTCTTTTGTCAGATATGTTTAATGTCCCCTTTCTCTCTACTCTCCTTGGAGACTCAAATTACTTGTATATTTGGCCATTTGAAGTTGCCTTAGAGCTCACTAGTGTGTTTTTTTCTTCCTTTTTTAAAGTCTCTGTTTCTCTATTCCATTTTGAAACACAGTTCACTCGTCTTGTCTTCACTGTTTAATCTTCCGTTAATCCCATCCAGTGTTTTCTTCATGTCAGACGTTGTAGTTTTTAATCTCTGGAAGTCTGTTTCGGATCTTTCTTAGATCTTCCAAGTCTCTGCTTATCTTGTAGAGCACACCAAATACAGAGATAAATAACTTTTTGAAGTCCTTGTCTGCTAATTCTAGCATCTATATGATTATTTTCTACTTCTAAAGTGAGGCCTCTCCTGGTCCTCTACCCAAGACCATGAATTGTGAGTATTTTCAGTCTGGCTGGTAAGGACAGGCAGTATTCCAAGCCTTTCATCTTTTTGGAGGGCTCTTTGTCTGGTAGTTTCTTCACTCATGTGCGTTGATCAACACTGGATACTCAAGAGGGACCTCTGCAGATCCCTGGGGTTCTCTCTTTGTAGCTCCTCCCTCTTTGCTACTCTTTCCAGTGAATTCTAATGGACCCCGCTCTCTCAGCTCGGGGAGTATACTGGGCCCTGCCTGGCATCCAGCACCCTGTGCTGTGGCCTGAAAACTCTTTCAGGCCATGAGCTATTTTCAGGCAGGAGGGCTGTCCATCTAGGCCAGAGGCAGAAGTCTGCAACTCTTAATTGTATTTCCTGTCCCTGGTTCTTTTCTCACAGTGCCTTCTATTTATCCAGAGGAATTCCAGCACCAGTGATGGTATGCAAACCTTTAGTGGCACATGTTGATTCGGAAATACAGCCCAGATTCCTTGGCCTTGCTTTCCGGGTCTTCCGTAAACCATCCTGTTCGTTCTCCTCTCATTCCCTTCATAACCTTCATTTCTGTTCCTATAGATTTGTTAACTGGAATTTCTGTACTTCCATCTCTTTTTGTCGACAGCTTGTCTTTCTTCAGGTTCTCCATTTCCTGCACATTTTTAACACATGTGCAAGTGGGAAATTATCTTCTTTCTGCAAACTCCTGTAAAGATTTATGTGCACCTCTTTGATTCAAGCCTTCACTTTCTACCTTATATTAACTTATTTATGCACGTGTCTTATCTCCTCCAACCACTTATAAATCCCTTGAGGATGGGATTCATGTCTCATTTACATGCTCTTAGAAATTTACAGTGTGTACACAGCAGGCAATCCATACATGCCCATTCAGTACGCATTTACTGGCAATCTTGGGAATGCACACCAAATTAGGTATTGATGAAATTTGGGCCCAATGATAAAGAATATCTTAGACTAAAAGCAATGGGGAAATTAAATTGTTTGCAGGATGTTTCAGTACTACTCTCTACTTAGCTAGATTTATCTCCTCTTTCTTCTCTGTGTCTCAGTTTGCAAACAAGAACTGCCCTTTTCTCTTTGAAAAAAATGAACACTAAAGGTAGAGATTTTCATTTGGCTCTCTTTGTATTCCTACGACCAAGCATGGTACCTGGTTCAAGAAATGGCTGTTTAATCACAGCAGTAACTCCCAGTAGGAAGGATTCTCAAAGGAATTGTTCTTTTAAAAAAAAATTTCACAAAGTAGGCTATACCCTGAAAGTGCTAAGGAGAGCTTCTGTCCTCGAAAATCTCCCTGAAATACTGAAAGCATACAAAAAAGGAGAAAGCTCTAAACTAAATTCTGACTCTCAATCGCTGGGTTTTGTATCTCTTTTCTTTAAAAAAAAAAAAATGTATTGAAATGATTCCACTTATGAGGTACCTGGAGCAGTCAAATTCAAAAAGACAGAAAATAGGTTGGTGGTTGCCAGGGGCTGGAGCGGGAGGGAATAGGGAGTAAGAGTTTAAGGGGGATGGAGGTTTAGTTTGGGGAGATGTGAAAGTTCTGGAGATGGACAGTGATTTACAGTTGCACAGTAGCATCGAGGTATTTAATGCTGCTGGCCTCCATGGACGTCCTGGCCATGTGTACAGAAAACTTAGAAGTAAATTGGGGTTTAAATTCCAGTTCCCTGAGTTTGGGCAAGCTGCTGGTCCTCTCTGAATCTGTTTTCTCATCTGTAAATAGGGCCTGATGTATTGAAAGGCACCTGGCTCAGTGCCTGTAACAATGGACACTCATAGACATTCATCTAGTTCTGTCCCTTTTCAGCTTTAGAGAGAGACTTTCTACTTAAATGGTTCTCTCCAGCTATGGGACTTGAAGAGTAAAGGGGCAGGAGTGGGAGCGTGGGAAGGGGCAGCGCTCTGTTTGTCTCAGCCAGTTGAAGCTGATGCCTCTGTCCTGGTGTTTAAAGGGGCTCCATCACACGTGTACCCTTCCTCTATCATGTGGGAGGTACCCCAGGCAATGAAACAGAGAGGTGTCTCCTGGTGTTGTAGTGGGGAGGAGACTTCTGGACCAGGACTTGCTGTGGGGCGTCAGCTACCAAGCCTGTGGTCTCAGGAAAGTGACCCATCAAGGGGGCATACAACAGGGATACCACCTTGAAATCTGAAGTCACTGAGTAGCAGGGGAAGTGGGAGCCTGGGGCGCCCCTTGGCCTGCCCTTGGGTTTCATTTAACTATGGCCTCCCAGGATGTTACACACCCTGGCCTCCTCCCTGCAGAAGATGAGGCTTGATCCCAGTTGGCAGACTGAACTTCTTCATAGTGAAAAATAGTTATGTAATGCTTATCTCATTGGTGTTTAGATTTCTGAACAAAGCGATGATCCAAAGTCTGTGGAGAAACGGATACCCAGTGAAGGAGGAGGGAGGGGCCGTGTGCACACTCATGCTGTTTATCCCAAGCCTGTTCTCTACCCTCCCTGCCCTCCCATGCAGAGGCCCCTGCCCTGTATTGAGTCTACTTCTTAGGAACCTGACAACCCAGGGAATTTTCCTGACAAGTCAGTGTCATTTTATGGGTTATTACTGTTTTCCCAGAATAGCCAGTTAGTATTGAGGGAGTATCACCTGCTCTTCTCCATATTCAGCCCCTTCCTGAGCACGCTCATCAGGTTTAAGGAGCCAGCTGTCCCACCTGCTTGGCTGTACAGCCCCGCAGGCTGGGATCTTGTCAGATTCATGCCTACTGAGGAGGGTGCTTGCGTTCGGTCATGGTTAAGATGGGGATCTTCCAGCACAGCCCCAAAATACTTCAAGAGGCGCAGAGGAAGCTCAACCTCCCAAGGGAGCATCCCCTTGATCCCAGCAAGGCTGGAGGGAGGCAGCGCTGTGGTTAGTTGGAGGGACCAAAGGCATGGCCTGCTTTATTCTAGTGTCATTCAAGGGCACCAGCTGTTTTGACTTCCAGGAAGCCGTTTTTCCCATGCTGAGTATGGCACCATGTGCCACCACAGTGCTGCCCAGCCCTGCCACCCTGGACCGACCAATGGAGGGGAGACCACAGCGTCAGCTGCTCACATGGAAGGACTTGGTTGTGCAAGAGCTGGATTTTCTTGGAAGTCAGACACCCTGCTCCTTCACCTCCCCATAACAGCTGTCCCCATGGCAGCCTCATGACAGTAACAAGTCAGCCTTGCTATTTTGGAAAGCAGTCAGGGATGTGGAGATCCGATCTGGACAGTATTCATCTCCTGTGTGACCTGGGTGAGTTGCCCACCCTCACAGAGCTCTTTTCACTGAGTTCACATGGGACTCAAATGGAATGCTGTGGTTTTAACCCCTTGCATGCATTAGAATCACCTAGAGGAACTGAAACACAGAAATACCAGTGTCCCGACCCCACCATGAGGAATTTGGATTTAATTCCCCTGCTGGGGCCCAGGTGGCACCTGAAGGTATTGAGGTGATTCTAACTTGCAGCGGGGGTTGAGAAGGACCGAGCTGGACATCGCAAGAGTGCTCCGGTAAATTTCGTTTGGTGTTACTGTCATTACATTCTTCACTCACTTTGGCAGTGTCTGTGAATTTTAACGTTTTTCATGTAAAGATATTTATGACTTTTTTTTCTTAACATTGTTTCCAACAACTACCCCAGGTCATTTAGCAAGAATTAGTCATGGTAGTTCACAGCCCTGAACCCAAACACCCCCAGATCTTCAGCCTTGCGCGGGGCTTCCGGTGACTTCATGGAATGTCATCATAGTCCTTCCTTTGGAGAGCGGGGTTTTCTCGGGCGCCATGAGGATCTGGGCCAAGCTTCTCCAGGGCTGTCGTTGCTTCCTGGTTGGAAAACCCCTAGGTGCCAAAGGCAAGAGGAGAAAGAGTGAAATTAACCACCTTGCCCATCAAAAGCAGTCTCAAAAACCATAGAATTGGGAGTCTGTAAGAAATCACACGTTTCTGTGAATGTGTAGAGAATAACTCAAAAGTTTCACCGTGACAAGTGCAGAAATTACATTTAAATGAGTACAGAAGAAAATTTCGCCACGAACTGTTAGCCAAAGAAGGTTCTGTACAATGGGATGTACATGAATTAAGGGTAAATTCTGTGTTCCTGCTGATGCCCTCCCTGCTCCATCTTGGGCTGGGGCTATCTTGAGCCCAGAATTCCTATTCGTTCCACCTGAGGACTCCAGTGGGTGGGAAGGAGGGAGAGACGTAAACCCACCTAGGGGCAGGTGTACAGCAGAAGGATAGTACCCTTTGAGAGGCCAATATAGGTTTTGTAGTGAGAACATTAATAACGCAGGTTTAACCAAAAGAATGTGATCTTTGAAGACACTGTTTGATCTTATGCATGGTTATAGTATTTTCTAAATGGAATAGCTTTTCCAAGAAATTCTGAAATGTGCCCCTATGATGCTTCATGTTTATAGATTTATGAAGTATTGTTTCTCAATATAACCTGGGAGAGAGGCTGAGAGAGGTCTAGTCATCATTTTCCAATGAGATGACTGAGATTATAGTTTAAAGAGTGGTCACATTGCTGGGAATTTGCTAGTTCAAGGACAAGACTTACAATCTTAAAACTCTCATTTTGATGCGTTTCATGTTTTAGAATATTTCACATTATTTTTACGTTTAAAAAAAAATTTTTTTTTTATTTTTTTTTGTGACAGAGTCTCGCTCTGTCACCAGGCCGGAGTATAGTGGCATGATGTCAGCTCACTGCACCCTCCACCTCCCGGGTTCAAGCAATTCTCCTGCCTCAGCCTCCTGAGTAGCTGGGACCACAGACACACACCACCACGCCCAGCTAATTTTTGTATTTTTAGTAAAGACGGGGTTTCACCATCTTGGCCAGGATGGTCTCGATCTCTTGACCTTGTGATCCACCTGCCTCGGCCTCCCAGAGTGCTGGGATTACAGGCGTGAGCCACGACACCTGGTCTATTGTTATTTTTTAAATTGAGTTTTCATTTTGAAATGAAAAATGAGAAAACTCAAAATTTTGAAATGCAAAAATTGGTCTTTGCCCAATAATGAAAATGTGTGCACCTTTGCATTCATACAGTCCTGTAGAACCAGTAAGTCATTTCCCTGCAAAGGTGTCCTGAACATTCAGGGTCCAAACATTGACCACTGAAGGGTAGGAGGAAAGGCAAAGCAAGCTACGCAAAGGGAAAATGGCCTGTAGCCTTCAAATGCGCTCTTGCTAGCCCTCCCCGCTTTGGTTATTATCAGCAAAGGTCAGTGACATGTTAATATATTAGGCTGTTTTACTGTGAATATAATGGTAAATTGTAATAGAAATTGAGTCAGATAGCAGTTTCTGAATCTGAAAAATAGTGACATTGCTTGTGAATGCTCACAGTAGCACTTAACAGTGTGAAGTTCAACTCAATTTTTATTTGCTGTTTCACAGAAAGCAATAATCCATCATATTTTATAGTACCATCTGGGTTACAAAAATCCCGATGAGTCTTTGTTGGACAAACCAGAATCTCAGGAAGGAGTAGAGGGGAGCTTCATCTCAGGGGCTTCTGCTCTGAATTCGAATTTTTAACAGTCAGCTTTTAAGCATCCTGTGGCACTAGTCCCATCTCAGTGTAGCGGAGACAGTAATGGCTTTCCCTCCGTGTTGGAGAAGGCGCTTTTGAATGCCCTTTTGGAAGCTATAGAAATCTATGATATTCATCGTCAGTGTTCGACCATGAACTTAAACTCCTATCACACCTCTAGGTGTGATAATATTTCTCCTTCTGCTACAACTGAGTAATGTCACACTTGGCACTTTTACTGTCCTCTTCCGAGAATATCCTCCAAATGCTGTCTGAGAGTGTTAACTGCTATTTGGCTCATTTTTCTGCGCCAAGGAGAACAGAAACACAGCAGGCACCAAGAGGAGGTTTAGTGTGCAGTGGGTTGTTCTGAAAGGCAGTGAGTAAAATGAGGTATTTCCTGACTTCTGCTTTTGCTACATGAGGTCATGAGGTCCTCGAAGCCAGGTTTAGGTACCATTTCTTTTATCCCTTGCTGGTTTCTAATCATGGACACAAACCTTCCACATCTATCCCGGTGGATAGCAATGCTTATGGAAAGCAATGTCACTAAGGCAGTGTCACTGAGGAAAACAGGACAGGGCCACAATTGTGTTCAGAGTTTTGACTGGCATCTGGTTGGAATTAGAAGGAAGATTATTTTGTCATAACCTAGGTACCATGACCCAGGCTCTTTTGGCAGACCTTGATGTCAGAAACCGTATGCTTGCTAAAGAAGGGAAAAGGAGAGTCGCAGCCACTGAGTTGAGGCTGTGGCCCGCCTGGTGGTGTTTCATGGGAACTGGCACAGGGAAGCTGCATGTCCTTTGTTATCTGAGGCCTTGTTCCACATGGCCTCCCACTAGAGGCCAGGAATATTGCAGCAGTGCCAAAGAGTGGGTGGACAAATAGCCTTATTATTAACCTAAGTTGGAAACATGGCTTTTTGAGTGTCTTCATTCACAGATGCAGTCACAAAATATTAATACTCTTTTTTGAACATTACAAAACAAAGTCTTCAGTTAAACCTCCTTTGTCCACGTCCCTGGTGAAAGAGCACCTCGTGGGGGGAGAAAAAAAAAAAAAAAACTGGTCCCTTGAGAATTACTTTATCCTTTGCATTTGCATATAGTTTGAATTCATAATTAGGCTATTTTTATTGGCTAGCAGCTGTATTATCATAGAAATCCCTGAATATGTAATTTGGAGTCATTTAGACCAGTCGTCCTACAGTAACCCTGGGAAGCACGTGAGCAGTGTCAGTGTCTGTCTCGAGGAAGAAAATGAGGATTGGGAGTAACTTGCTGCAGGCCCTAGGCTCCTGCTGTGGTGGATTGGGTTTTTACACTAAAGAACATAGATACCTGTTCAAGAATAACCTACGTTTGCATATAATTCATCTGTTGACGGGGTGTTTTGAGGCCCGATGTGGCGGCTCACACCTGTAATCCCAGCACTTTGGGAGACCAAGGCTGGAAGATCACTTAAGCCTAGGAGTTCAAGACCGGCCTGGGCAATATTATAGCAAGACCCCCATCTCTACAAAAAACTAACAGAATTAGCCAGGCATGACTGTTCATGCCTGTGGTCCCAGCTACTCAGGAGACTGAGGAGGGAGGATGGCATGGGCCCAGGAGTTTGTGGTTATATTGCACTCCAGCCTGGGCAACAGAGCAAGACCCTCTCTCTTAAAAAACACACACACACACACACACACACACACACACACACACACACAGAGCCAGGCACAGTGGCTCACACCTGTAATCCCAGCACTTTGGGAGGCTGAGGCGGGTGGATCACGAGGTCAGGAGTTCAAGACCAGCCAGACCAACACGGTGAAACCCCGTCTCTACTAAAAATACAAAAATTAGCCAGCCGTGGTGGCAGCCGCCTGTGATCCCAGCTACTCGTGGGGCTGAGGCAGGAGAATCGCTTGAACCCAGGAGGCGGAGGTTGCAGTTAGCCAAGATCAAGCCACTGCACTCCAACCTGGGCAATAGTGAGACTCCGTCTCAAAAAAAAAGAAAGGCAGGTTCCCATTGTTTCTTGCATTCATTGTCTGCGTTGGCTGAGTCAGTAGGCAGGGTAGGAATGAGCGTCTTCATTTTACACAGAAAAGAAATCTCTGGTTGAAGGTGGTCAGTGACTTGCTTCAGCTGGGACTAAAGCGGCCCTCTGTGACTGTGCACTCTGTCTGTGATACCAGGGAACTGGTGAATCCAGGAGCCTCCCATTGTGATGCTCACTCCTTCCTCTCCTGTCCATTCATAGGGGTAAAAAAAGGTTTTGTGGCTTAAGTAGCATCCAGTTTCATCTCAAGTTTCAATTCCCATAAAATAAACAGATACCAGGGTAGCAAATGGTCCCTTTTAAATATCACAGGGGAAAAAGAGAACAAAAATCATTTTCTGTACTCTCCGGAATGTGGTTGAGTGTCCAGATTGCCTCATACCTCCAGTGAGAGCAGCAGCAGCATTTATGGGCTATCTCAATGAGCCACTTTTCTGTTAAACAATCCACCACCAGAGTAACACAGGCTGTCCTTTGGGCTCCCCCGCCTAATCCGCTGAACAGAATCTCACTTCTGTTTGACTTGCACGGTCAGTGGCAGAGGGAGGAGGGAGAAACTCTTCCATCTTTATTCCCAGATGGGGATCTCATTTTGGGTGCATGTACACAAAATCTGTTCCATTTCCTCATGCTTAGTGTGCTGCTGTATATTTACTGCTGACATCATTTCTTTAGGAGGCTCTTCTGTAGCATTTTGATACTGACAATTTTATGAAGGCTATTTCTTGATATTTGTTTATTACTCCTCTAAAAATGTATTTTTGTGGCAACTTCAAAGCAATTGCAAGGTAGTGTATTTTTCAATAGAGAAGTTGGATTAAAACTTACAGTAACTGTTACCTGGTAACCAGACCCCATATAACTATGTCAACATTCACCAGTGATTTATTGTTTTAAATTGGAATCAGCTGATTCGTGGTTCCATGGATTTTTAACGCTGCAGGGTTAATCTGGAACCCACTGGTGCACATGAAATAGTTGTTTTATCTGCTGTTCTAAGACTGATGAAATGTTTAAAAGGATAGCTGTGTAATCAGTCCATTATCTCCTGGTGTTCCAGCTTATTCTGTACCATGTGGCAGTGTACAATCTCAAAAATAATTATTCTGCTGTCGTTAACATGGGAGCCGAATGCAGTGACTGATAAAAACTGCATTCAGCAAGCCCTTTCCCAAATTGGGTAGTTCTATTTTGTTATCTTCTGAAGGGAAAACATGGGTTGTGATGGTCAGACCTCTTAGGAGCCTGGAAGCTTAGAGCAGGCCCTGGGAGGCAGAACACTTAATCTGTTGCCAACATCTTTTTCTGTTTAATATTTTGAATTTTTCATTTGTAGGTAAACTTGTTTAGACTACACTTTCACGTACTCATCTGAACATAGGTAGACCCCTTGAAAATAAGGATGTTGATGCTTATAGTTTTCTTTTGTTCTGAAAGCAATCAGAACCTAGCCACAGTTACAGAATGTGGGTTTTAAAATGCAGTCTAGACCAGTGTCCATTTCTTAGCATCCTACTTTGACAGCCAACTGTTGAAGGAGACCCAGAAGGTCATGGCCAAGTGGTTTGCTTCAGACTTGCATTCTGTACAAAGCTCATCCAAAAGAAAAGCATTGTAGACTTTTTGTCATAGACTAGGTAGTCTCTAGGGATAATTATTCTTGTTTACAAAGATGTTCTTGACAATCTATAGACTGTTAGTGATGTTTTGAGGAAGACCCAAGGCTCAAAATCTTGTATAGAAAGGATTGCCCATTAAATCACAGTCTGTCTTCAAACTGTAAGTAGAACATGAGCTTTCCAGTTAATAGGGAAAACATAACACAGTGGATTTTATTGCAGGGCAGTCCTGGTCTTGTATGGACCAACAGTAGTTGACTTACCAGGTAACCATAGATACCTTAGGAGGAGGGGTTGGTAGGACCTGAGAGGAGGATGGCATACCATTGTATGACTATTCTCTAGTAGTGAGAGATTGTCAAGGAAGAAATGAACAGTTTTATTGTAAACCAAGACCATGATCCCTGGGACCAACGTCTGTAATTGGAGACTTGTTAGAAGCCGTTCGGTTAAGAAGATAGTGTGAGATGCATCACCTTGTTTCTGCAATGTTCTACTCCCCGATTCGGTTGCCGGTTCTTTCTTCGGCCCGTTTTTCTTGCCTCTTGAACGTGGAGCTAATAACTTTCAAAGAAATCTTGAGCCCTCTAGGCAGACACTCTGTTGTTCCTTGAGCCCGGGCCATCCTTGCTATCACTACCTGACCACAGGTGCCGGGAGTAGATGTCACGCCTGCGAGTAGAGAAGGCTCGCAGGTTGGGTACAGTCTGTGTAGAGTCTGAATCAGAAGGGTCTGGGCTGGTCAGATGTTGCCCTCTATCACCACCCCTTCCCCTGAGTGTGCCATTTCTTGAAAAATGTGGTAAATTCCATGGAATTCATTTCTAGTCACAGTTAAGAGCAGTCCCTCCAGACTCCACTCGGCCACTCGGCTTGTCTGTTAGGAGGAAAAAGCCATCAATATTTTAAAAGCTGCTGACAGGTAAGAAGTTAGCCTTGATGGCTGGAAATTCAGAATTTTGTTTTTCTATTCTATGCAGAATCTATCCATTGTTTCTCCAAAGCAGCAGGGCTGAGGGAAAGCTTAGCCTAGAACAGGGATGTGATGAAGACTAATAAGACTAATAAGATAAAACCAATCAGAGTGTTTAAGCTAGAGGTAACCTGGAAATGTCCTAATTGGATGGCCTGAATTTCTCACCCGGGAGTTTTCCAGAGCAGTTAACACCCAGATTTGCCCCGGCATTGATGTCACAAAACTGGGTCATGGGAGGGTGCTCCAGAGAATAGATTTTAGTCTTCCAGGGACAGATATTTTTGACAACACCGTCTGGATTTCTAGTCGTGGTTGAGAATGAATGATGTGAAAATTCACCCAAACTTTCCAGAGATCAACTTAATGGGAAGAGAAGAGGTTTGGGGGAGTATATTAACTCTTTTGGCCACTAGAGGAGTTTTACAGACAGTTTTCAAGAACCAGTTTGCCCACATAATTTTCAGTCTGCCTACGAAATTGTTAGGGGTTGCATTCACATTTATAGGTAGGTATCTCACATTCAGCCTCACCTTTGCCTCCATTCTATTAATTTTTCTTTGTTCCCGTACCAAAATGCTAAAAGGCTAAGAGCATCTTCTTACAGCAAAGATATGAAATCCCAACCAAGGGAGATGAAGAAGTGAATTGGTTAAATGTATTGAATACCAGTTCTCTGTCTTTTCATGGCACATCCCTTTGATATTTCTTAAATTCTGCTGAATGTGGACATGTGCTTATTTTCACGAATCCTTTGAAAGCATTTTAAATGATGGCAATTCTACCTAGGTACCAAGAGGATTTAAACGCCACTTGGTGGCTCATGACTTACCCAGGAACATGGTGCAAGTCTCCCTCTTTTCCTTGCCCAGTGGGCGCAGACTTCTGCAAGACATTTCCAGGTCTTCTTTGCCCCTCTTCTTGTCCCAGAGGGACTTCTTTGCCCCTCTGCACAGGCCTGCCTGTCATTGGATGCTGCTGGTAGGTTGGAGAAGCAGTCCAAGGGAATGGAGATAAGCCTCAGCTACTGGGTCACCGTTTTGAAACCTACTAACAAAAGGAAGGGAGGAAAGGTTGAGAAAAGACAGAAATCAACTTCTGTGTTGTAGTGGGCTGAATCAAACCGTACAAGTTGTTTTCCCTGTGAGCAAATGAAATTTGAGAATTGTTCATCAATGAGGATGAAATGTCAGGTATTCTTGTCGGGAAGTATATTCCCTTCTCACACTGGTCAGTTTTACCAAGTGGTTTGCTCAAAAAAGTGTTCTCATCAAGAAAGTGTAAATGTAGGTTTCAATGCTTCACTGGCTTTATCTACCTGACTTCTTTACAGTATTTCACCAACTTCTAATTTTCCAAAATGAAATTCTAAAACATACTCACTTTGATCCTCCTGGTACATTTTTCTTGTAGCTGTTTTGGGTAGTCCCCTGAAGTGTGAGGCAGAGACAGCACTGATGTGGGCAGAATTGTTACTGTTTCACCTGTATTTTCCTTGTGTGTGTGTTTTAATCTCTAGGTGTTATATTAGGATAGGTTTAACTGTCAGAATTTTTGTAGACCCAAAAATATATTAGGATTTTTAAACACAGAACCCTTATGGATATTGGTGTGTGGCTTTCCTCCATGTGATGATACAGGGATCCAGGCTTCTCCATCTGGTGGCTCTACCATCTCTTTGGTTTTTGTGTGTGTGTGTTTGTTTTATTACTTTTTTTGTCAACTGCATCCATTCAAAAGGAGAAGAAAGAAAATATGGAGGACTCATACCTGCTCTGTTAAAAGCTCTGACCCTTAAGCAGCACAGGTCACTTCCACTTGTGTTTCTTTAGGAAGCCTTTAGTCATGCGGCAAGGGGCAAATGTGATTTCACCATGAGCTTTGCTCTGGTGCTGACCCTGAGGAAGGAGAGGATGGACTTCGGTGGACACTGGTAGTCTCTGCAACAGGTGTCCTTTGCTATGTTGTTTCCCAGGCTTCCTGGAGGATAAGCATCCCGGGGAACACTGCCCTATATGTGACCACCAGGGCCTTTCCTCTGGAAAGCCTGAGCCAAAGGGCATGGCTTGGTTCCAGGAATCCATGTTTTTGCCAATGCCCCAGGCGATTATCATCTTCAGGAACATTTGGGAAACGCTATTGTAAGAGGTAATTAGATTGTAGAAAGGTATTTGGTACCTTTGGTGCAGTTTTCTGCTGAGAATCCTGTGTTGTAAGGAACGGTGATGGACTCGGTGGTGAAACGTAACTCCTGGCACCCGTGCTTAACTCTCTTCAGTCTTAATTTGGCCTCACTGCATAGAAAAGATTATGACTGTACCATGTGACACTAAGACATCTGTTCCTACCTGAATTTTTCTTGGATTAGCAGATTGTTTCATTGAGTTGACCAAGTTTACCACTCATTTTGACAGATGGTGATTTTATGGTTTGTATCAACTACTTGGAATTTATCATCTAATGACAGCTGTTGAACACATAGGTCATTGTATAAGATTGACTAGTAATGAAATCTTCGGGGCATTTTTTTCACCTCCTGTCATAATGTTGAATCTTTGGGAAACCTACCACCTTGGAAATTAAAAGCTTATAAATATATTGGATGAACAGCAGCTGAATTATCTATGTGACAAAAAATTCTTTATCATCGCAAAAAGAAAGGATGGAAAACTTGTCCCCGATGGTGTCTGAAGCTGCAAGGAGATGGACACAGTATGTGGAATATCTGTCGAGCTTTTCATAGCAAATTTGGATCCTAGACTTCCTAGACTGCCCTCTCTGATCTACCCAGTAGTCAGTCACATGGGCCAAGTCCTTTTCCACAGTTTGGAATGTGCTCAGGGCATCAAACCGACTTTAATATGAACCTGTGACAGTTCTATTCAGGGAGCTAAGACTTCCTCTCACTAACATCGAAAGCGTTCCAGCACATGTTGGAAAAGTGTTTGGGGTAGTCGCTGTTTAGACTTGCCTGAGTTATTGATCTTCTTGTTATCAAATATAATTTAGAACTAGCGGTGAGACCCTTAGTGGTGGAAGAATATTATTATCATTTGTTATCTGCACAATTAGGAAGTAGGAGAGTGCAGTAGAGGCATTATCGTATAAACGATCTCATTGCCTAGAGCGTTTTAGCTCCTTGCAGAGTGGTCTACCACATGCCTGCCTTCCCACCACCCCCATCCTCTGTGTGTGTGTCTCTGTGTGTGTGTGTGTGTGTGTGTGTGTGTCTAATCCAAACAGGCAGTGGCCCTACAGTCCAAAGGGCTAAAAAGACTCAGAAATCCATCCTCATCCAGTCATCCAGGGAAGAAATAGGAGCCTGCAGGATGTTTCTTTGCTTTTTTCTGAAGGTTTAATAGAAGAATCAGTGTCATTGGCAGTGATTGAGAAAATGAAAGTTTTAGATCAAATACTGCTCCATCGTGCATGCAGCATGGGAACGAGTGATGGGCAGTGTGCTCTTCCTCAGACAAAACCCAGTGGCTGCTCATCAGTGAATGGTATGGAGAGTTTTTTGTTATCCTGAAATCAAGGAAATATTTTACTTTTCCCTCTGTGGTGTTCCAGAGAAAGATTCTTGAGCAAGGAAGATAAATCCTCTTCCTACCGGCTAATGAGTGAGCAGCTAAATTTCAAGCACATCAAGTACAAGGACCATGTGTTACATTTTTTTGAGTGTGCATAATCAGGTACACTTATTTAATTTTCTGAAAAATGGAAAGCCACACGTTCTCTTTGGTTAGAGACGTGGAGCAGTGAAGAAGCAGGGCAGTGTTTGGCAAGATGAGTCCACCTAACTGGAATCAGGCCAGGCTTTATCAGGAACCAGAGGGGCGACTCTGCCAAGACACCCCCTCTCCATGCCTCCGCTTCTTTAACCGGAGGCAAGCACTTAAACCAGATGGTTGCTAAGACCTTTTTTCTCTCTTCAGTCTGGCGTTTAAAGTTGATCACTGTCAAATCCAAAATGGACCGTTTTCAGAATTACAATGTGACTGAAGTTTGTTACTTTCTCCCCAGCCATCCCCATTTTGGGGGTCATCCTTCTTCTTTTAGGACCTTCCCTCTTGCCTCATGACCCACGTTCTCACTGTGGAAACTCTTATCAATCCCAGGAGCCATAAGATTCACTGATACTACAGCATAAATGGTTGGGAAACGGATTGCAGTGTTGTGTCTTCTGAGGCATTTTTATTTTAATATGAATCTGAGCCCCCAACTGAAAGGATGAAGCTCAGAGGCTGAGTGAAAAGACGGGGGAGAGGACAGAAGAGGAGGGGTGTGGAGGCTTTGCCCACATCAGCCCCATGTTCTGCTGTTGTCCCACAATCATCATTAACATTATCCTCTCTGCTTTCAAAAGGGTCCCCACTTGGAGAATGGATTATTTGATCACCCTGGTTATCAAGAAACCCCTTCATACTGCCCCAAAAATTGTACAGTAGAAGGAAGAAAAAAAGCTAACCTCTGTTCATTCTTTTCTTTGTGCCAGATTCTGGGCTTGGCACTGTGTATACATTATTTTACTAAATGGTTCAAACAGAATCTATTTTACCGAGCCATTAAACCACATCTCTCTTAGGCTAGAAGTCCAGAGTCATTTCACAGGACATGGGCTGTAGAGTGTTGCATGGACTATTTTTACCCGTAGGAACCTGAATCAGAAAGGCTCATGGAACTCCAAATCGAAAAGAAAACCGTGTTGCTATAGGGGAAGGGCGTGTGAAAATGCCCCGGGGAGAGTCAACCCCTGAGTATGTAGTAGGAACCTCCAGTGCCTAGCACCACGCCCTGCCGTGTGGGGCCCAGTGGGAGGACCCAGGAAGCCTAAGAGGTAGCAGCTGCCCGCAGAGAGCTGCCTTCCTTAGGAGAAGGGGAGCGTGGCAGCAGAACCACAGTCAGACAGCAGTGATCTCCTGCACCTGATCCCCGTGTGATGGAAACTCTCAAAATGAAATCCAGCTGCTGGAAACCCCATGGCCAAGAGGTGCCCGACACCCATGGTGGTCTGTGTCCCCAAGCTTCCGCCGGACATCTCCTCCTCCCTGTCCTCGTGGCAGGCGTTTAGGACATCACATCCTCTTGCGAAGCGCAGCGTTACTGCTTTTGTTTTTTCTTCCGCTATTGTTGCTCAAATAAAGGGAAGTGACAAATCTGTGGTTAAACTCGTATAGTAGTGAAACCTGGGTGTGCTCCTTAGCCGTAGGTTTTATTTTAAATAACAAACTGTTTGAGGGATTTTTTGCCTCTTGAGGGCATATCATAGAGCATACGGTTGGGGAAAATTTTGTTGTACCCTGAATAAGAAAGTCATGAAAATGATTACATTAAAATTGATTGACTATTTAGAGGCCACGTAAATGGATGTTCAGAGTATTCAAAGGCCATGCGAATGGGTGAATTCTGCTAGTTCCAAGTAATTACTTCAGAAAGCAAGACAACACAATCAATTCTAAGCCCTATTAAAGGGCTCATGGTCATCACTTAGAAAAGCGGCTTCCCTACCCTCCCTACCCTCCCTTCCTCCCAGGGATGCACAACCGCATCGCAGCCTGCGGCAGGCCTGTCGCGGCTGCATTTCCCTGTTGCAAAGCTCCCTATCCCTTACCTGCCTCAAAGGGAGCCTGCATAGTGTCTGTTAGGGCGCAGGGCTCTGTGGAGAAACATGTTAAATTTAAAGTGGACAATAGCTGCTAACACTTACTAAGCACTCTTCTTTACATGCCAGGAACTGTGTTAAACATTTTCATACGTTGTTTGGCTTAATGTGGTACATCTATAATATAGCTGTCACTAACCCCATGTTATTAAGAACCAGAGGCTTAGGGAGGTGAGGTCATCAGCCTGTGATGCTAATCAGAAATGACCGTACCAGCCTCACCAACAAAGATTATGAATGAGCATGAGAAGACTATCCAGCATCACTTTGAAAACTGTCATGGTGTCTGCCATGAGAACTCAGGGACCACCTTGGCCCCAGAAGTGAATTTTTTAAATGATTTCCACTGTTCCAGGCAGTATGGAGAAACATCTCCCTCTCTGATCCGCATACATATGAAATGCGGCTCAGTTATTGCCGAAGTGGGGTGGAGACGGTTATGGTGGCCATAAATATTAGTTCTCCAGCATCATATCCAACAATAAAAAAAATCTGCAATAAGGACAAATGTTTACTTCAGCCTAGCCTTGGATTTCTATAGCCAACTATAGCCAAAGGGTTTGCCTGTCCATTTCACTTTGACTATAAAGACCAGAGTGAGGAAGTAGATAACGACTTCCCCATTCCGTTTCCAGAAAAAAATACCTTTGGTCTGCTTTGGATTGCAAATAACCCTTTTGAGAGTTCAGAGGCACCTAGAACACTCGAGTAATAAGTTAGAATATCACTGATAGGTGCTCAGGAACAGAGCTGAGCTGTATTTTATTCAGGCTAACAATAAGGGGCCTGTGTTCTTAGTCCAGGGAATTCAAGCTGATGCACTGTCGAAGCAAGGCAGTGAAGTGGAGACTTGAGAGATCCGCCTGGCCTGGAAGCATCTAATAGCCCAGTGTGCTGTGAATTGAGAATCGCAGGAACATACATGTGATTCTAACCTACCTCTCATTGCCACTGCCTCCTAATTATGATGCTGTCCTACCCTCTAGAGAAACTATTCTATGAAATAACCTTATATTAGAAACTTTCTTCTAATGAGGCCCCTCAGTACTTTAGAAACTAAATCCTCTTTAGTTGGGATTCAAGACCTTATACCGACCATGTTTAACCCCGTGATGCCTCCTTGGTGTATGGGACGTGATCTTGGTTTGGTGAGTCTGAAGGCCTCCCCGCCACTGAGCCACTGGTCTCCACCTTACCGGGAAGACTCCGGGGAGACCAGCCGACCAGGGAGTTGGGCCGATTACACCCACTTTAGGGAAGCCGGACCCTCTAGTTGGCTTGTTATGTTCAACTTCAAGTTTTTCATTCTTCCTTACCTTCAGAGAAAAATACAGTTCTCCTCACTACTTTGGAATTAGTATTGGAAAAATACAAAGCGTAATCGATTCTATGGCTAGCTTATTATCTTTCATTCCAATAGTCAAGTGACCTTTTCTCTAACAAAGGAGACTCCTTGCTTTCTTCACGTCACCCCCTGGGGGCCTCGACAAATGCACACATCACCTACCTCTGCTCAGAGCAGAGTGGGAGAGTTCACAAAACAGCTGAACACGATGATTGTCCCATCAGGGAAAAAACGATGATGCTGAAATTCTTCCAATACTTTCATAGCTATTAGACAATTGAAATGGTTTAACATAAGTGGCTTATTTCAAAGAACCAGAGAAGGGGAAAAGCAGATTCCAGCAATTTTGCCCTTCATACCTTTTCTATCTGTGTTGTGCTTTGGTGGAATTTACATAATCGTGGGTGAGGAACTGTTACAGTACACACATAGCTGTGCACATTAGGCTGCACTTGCTTTCCCAAGAGGCTTGAAAATGCAGTCGATTTAATCTAGGTCAAAAGGAAAGAAAGAGACTCCATTTTCCTCGCAGAAAACACAGGGAACTTGCCAGTCTTCATAGGGTCATGGAAATAACAGAAGATGGTTCCTCCAGGGGAAGTCCCCAGGGCAACAGGAGACTGCCAGGGGCCTGGGTCTCATGGCCAGTTGACAGAAAGGTGGTCATATTGTGTTAGGTGGAGAGTTGGAGGAAAGATGTGGGGTTGCCAGGGAGCCCAGTGAGATCATCATTCTCTCCCGGGCTGAAAAGGTGGCTCGGATTTGCTGTCTGCAAGGAATATTGCTGGGAAAGTGAGGAAGGATGTTGGCGGAGCATCGCACGACTGCCTCAGGCGGCCAGAGAGCAGTGCGGGTCCCATGCTGCCAGTGGAAGTTTCCCAGGGGAATTCCTGGGATGGCGCTTGGTAATCCAAACCATGGAGTCCACATAACTCACATACGGAAGGCCCGATGGCAGTGTCGCCTGTCAGCTTCCTAGGCAGTGGCCAGATGGTGATACTGCTGACATCAGGGTGCCAATTATATCAAACTCTGTAAAACTAAGCTAATTGGATACAGTTTCCTGAAAAGTTGATTTGTACAGGATGAGGTGTTTGTGTTTGCATAGCTGCTACTCTAGCTATGGAATTCCCACTTTTAGGTGGGACAAAAGGGTAGTCTTAGGTGACTGTTGGAAAGACATTTCAGATGAGAGGTTTCGGTTATAAAGAGACATTTTAGGTGACATGAACAGAGCGTGAAGCAGATCTTTCAGAGTGAGGCGGACCCCATCAGAGGCGGTTCCGGGACATTCTCCCTGTGAGAGGCATAGACTTTGAGGGGTGCTCATTGACCCGTGGTTGCTGGGATGGTTTTGGCTTTGCTCTTGGCTTCTGCTGTGACTTGGGGGCAGCCTGCTAACCTGTGGACTGGTGTTTTCCCATCTGTAAAATGGGAGGGTGTGAGGGGTTAGGCTGGTAGAACTAGTGTAGGGGCCAAGAGAAAACCTCCCCTTGGCCCTATGAAGGTTCACTAAGAATCCCTGACAAGAGGCAGATCCGAAGGAGAAAAGGCACGTGGGTTTATGAGATCACAATTTTTTTTTTTTTTTTTTTTTTTTTTGAGACACAGTCTTGCTCTGTTGCCCGGGCTGGAGTGCAGTGGCCGGATCTCAGCTCACTGCAAGCTCCGCCTCCCGGGTTTACGCCATTCTCCTGCCTCAGCCTCTGGAGTAGCTGGGACTACAGGCGCCCGCCACCTCGCCCGGCTAGTTTTTTTGTATTTTAGTAGAGACGGGGTTTCACCATGTTAGCCAGGATGGTCTCGATCTCCTGACCTCGTGATCCGCCCATCTCGGCCTCCCAAAGTGCTGGGATTACAGGCTTGAGCCACCGCGCCCGGCCGAGATTACAATTTTTGTGACACAGGCACCTTCGGGATGCAGACCCAAAGATACAGGGGAAATGGTATGCTTAGGTCCAACAAAGTGTGCCTAGGCTCCTTTGCATGCTTAGGTTCCACAAAGTAGGGTCAGCCATGTAGTAATGTGATTGGACAAAAATGACGTGATGTAACACTAATAGACTGAGCAGGGACACTCGGCAAAGCCTGCCTGTCCACATTCTCCCTGGCCTCTCTGAGCAGGATTCTTCCTTCTGGGTGTGGGAAGGACCTTCCCTGGAATGGGGGTCTTATGACCTACAGTCAAACAAGGTAGGTCGGAGAATTTGTTTCTGGCCAGTTTTATACAGAACAACAGAAGGAAAGTTAGAGCAGTATTTTTTAAGTTTTATGGCTGGCTTTGGGGAAAGGGGGTTCTGGCTTCTGTGACCTGCTATGGGAAAGAGAGGGATTCCAGTTTCTGTGGCTGGGCTTAGGGGAGGCTGGGACTGAGAGACAGGAGGGCAGGAGGAGGTCAGAGAGATACTTTTTCGTGTGAGGCCTTTATGTTGGAGTACTGCTTCCCGATTCCCAACATTTGCTACTTGTAAAATTTTGTGATTCTACAGGAAAGGCATGGAAGCCATGAGAAAGCAACGCTACCTTGACTTCTTCTCATTTTATTTTTTATAGTGTTGAGTTTAAAGTCGTAAAAGGCTGGAGGAGCAGTACAACACAGATATGTCTGATCTTCCTGGAGGGTCTCCCTTTAGCTAACTTTTGCTGTGATTGGGTACTTTTTTCAGGCCTCTGGTTCCTATATCTCAGGTGATGTCATTACAGCCATCCGCCTTCAGCATCAAGTACAGTGGAGCCACGATCATGAAATTACAGGCAGGACTACGTAAGAAAGCTGAGAGGCAAGGGGACTGGGTTTCAGACGGAGCTCGTGAAATCGGTGGCATCATTTGTTCACTTGTATCTAGCACTCCTAGAAAGCGGGCACTGCGTGGAGGTCCAGCCACAGGAATTCACGCCGAGGGCCCAGCACCATGGGGCCCAGAGTTGGTCATAGTGTCCTGATGTGACTGTTTCTTAGCAGTGCCAGTTCTTCTTGGTAGTTGGATTTTGGGCTAAAAAAAAGGGGGGGCTACATAGGTGACCCTCTAGGGTCTCATATCATGTCCTGAGGCCTCCTTGTACTTTCTAAGAATGGCATTTTGTCATTGCCTTTTGCCTCAAGATGCTAGGGTTATAAATCACCTTCTACCACGGAGAAAGGACTCCTCTGTTTTTTGTTTTGTTTTGTTTTGTTTTGTTTTGTTTTGTTTTGTTTTTTACGGTTAATGCTAAGTTGTCTTGAAATTTTTAATTCAGGGGATTTTTGATGGTTTTTTTTGTTTTTTTTGTTTTACCTTTAACTGCCTTGTAGAAAGTGAAAGTAGGGTGTCCTGGCAGGGGCGAAGCCAGTGACTGAGAGTTGAAACCATAACTCATGGCAGATTCGCTTGAGCACAAAATGTCCCTCTTAGATCCATAACCTTTGGACTATGAAAAAAAATATTAAATTCTCCTCCAAGTGGCTAAGGTTGAGGGAGAAAATAGATGGCAATGGAAATCAAGTATGAGGAGTATGTCCTCTTTTGACTTAAACTGGCTTGCATGCTACTGACTTGACAAGAAGCCAAGATCCCAATTGCAATTCGACTTGTGTGAAGCAGGTACCTGCTTTGCTTGCAAATGCACATACAAAAGAGCGCTTCATTCACAGAAAGGAAAAAAAAAAAATAGCGAGTTCACTAATTTAGCCTTCCAGGGCCTTCGTCCCTTGATCTGTCAGCCCCTTAGAATTCAAAGGCAGACTGTAAAGGAATTTCCTACTTAAAACATGATGACTTTTTTGATGTCCTGAATTCGAATATAACTCGAGTTGAAGTTGTCTGCTAGGGCTATTACTTTGTTGTTTAATAAAAAAATAAAATACGGGGTTCAGTCATCAGATGATCAGTCTGAGGTTGCTTTCAAGTGTTTATGTGCTTAGATTTAGAAAACAGTAGGTTTTCGTATATGTAAAATGTTGAATGGCCTTGAAGATGTGGACAGGCCCATCTTGACCCTGGGGCAGAGTCCAGTTAGGGGAGGGAGACAGCTGTTCTCATGCCCAACCCCGTAAGCTCCGAAATGGAAATACTTTTTATTTGACCACTTTTGCCGCAGAATTGCAGGAAACCATTTTTCACTTTCTCTCCTTAGCCCTCAAGTTGTATAGTTATTTTGTATTCCAGAAAATGCTCCACAATTCCCTGTAATAAGATGTTACTGAAGGGTAGTATCAGAAAAGAATTAGCAGTTAGAACTAGAACTTTCCGGAAAGGTCCCTCCTGCCATGGTAGAGAACACCTTTCACAGGGGAGTTTCTCCTCGCTTCAGGCTGGTAGCTGCAGAAGAGTCATGGGGAATGCCTCACTAAAACCAGCCTTGCTACGGGTCAGCTCCTGCCTTTGGCAGTGTGACTCGTTGGCATGTGATCTGGAGTTCCTGCCCTGCAGCTGACGAGCCACTGTTTCAATAATTAAAAACAGCTCAAGTCACTGTCCTCCTGCCTTGGATTTGATCATTGCACTTTGCATGTATGTATCAAAATACCACATGTACCCCATAAATATGTACAAAGATTATGTGTCAATAAAAAACAAATTAAAATCCCAATTTTTAAAAGAAAACATGAATGCTCAGTGGCTCATGCCTGTAATCGTAGCACTTTGGGAGGCCAAGGCAGGAGGACCACTTGAGGCCAGGCGTTTGAGAACAGCCTGGGCAACATAGCATGACCCAGTCTCTACTAAATAACTTAAAAATGAGCCTGGCGTCACGGCACATGCCTGCAGTCCTGGATACTCAGCAGCCTACAGTGGAGAAGATGACTTTAGCTCGGGAGTTCGAAGTTATAGTGAACTACGATTGCACCACTGCACTCTAACCTGGGGAACAGAGCGAGATCCTGTCTCTTAGAACAAAAATTGCCTTGTCCATATATGAGAGTCAAGGGATTTAAAGAAAACTGCCTTTTTTAAAACAGTGTCTCAGAGCATCAAACCTTGGTTTAGAAACCTCGGAGGAAGTTTCCTTAACGAATATGGTGTCAAATTTCCTAAGGGCAGAATGAGTTTTAAAATCTGACCTCATGATATCGTTGTCTAGGGTGGTGTCTACATTACCTCCACACTGAAAAATGTTAATACATTATTGCTCTTTGATTCACAGCAAACCATGATATAAACTGGTTATCTTTATATATCAGTACATTTTTTTTTCTTGTGGGTATTATTACCCAGAGTTTCCAAGTAAAGATTTTCAAGGGAAACAGCTGTGGTTTGAAAAGGTCTGTGATAATCCAGATGGTTTCTTTGAGGATAAATCTACTTGATCATTTAAAATTAAAGTCTTTCAGTACAGTTGAGTGTTTCTTTATGATTTTAGATACACTACTGTGTGTGAGTGTGTATGTGTGTGTGTGAGAGAGAGAGAATGTGTGTGTGGCTACCACTGGCCTTTGTTGGGGGCTTTATCTTTGGAAACAGCAAAAATCTCATACCAGTGTCTCAAATTATCGAGCAGTTAAGCAGGCAAAATACCTGAGGGAACTCTTCATGACAGCAGAAACTATTAGTGAAAAAATATAGCGAGACACCAGCTACCCTGTGTGGAGTATGTCGCACTCAGCCGCTCTGGGAATTGCCACTCTCCACTTCTGATCCATGATGGCATAATCATAGCTCGCAATTATAATACTGATTACAGATTGCTTTCCAAGCTGAACATAGGCAACTATATTGCTAAACTTACCAATTTCTGGGAATCGGGGCGTCAAAAGCATCCACATTCCCGCAGCAGGCCTCTGGGCGGTAGGCAGGGTGACAGGTGGGAAATGGGAAACCAGGGCTTTCCGTACCTGTCTCCTTCCCTCGGTGTCCAGGGTCTTCTTGCTGCTGCATGGTCACCCGAGATGCTCCCTGTGAGGCCCCCCTGGGCCTGCTTTCACAGGCTCTGTGCCCCTGGACCTTTCCTCTGTGCTGGTTCTGTCTTACGTTCCCTTCCTAGGGGCCCTGCTAGATGTTGACAGTGAACAGCAGAATCACAGGGACGTTATTAGTGGCCAGTAAGATCTAGTGTATTTCCCCTCTGAGTTACAGAGACTCGGCACACTGTTTTTGTAGTCACCAGAAGAAGCCATCCCTAGTGGGACTGCTAGGCTCTGTATGGACCTGAGACTGCGATATTTGGTTCTGGGATCACCTGTCCCGAGTTTTCCATTGGCCCTGATGGACCTGTGAATTTTAAAAGTCCTGGTGAGGAGTCGTGGCCGGGGCTCGATAAACCTGCACATGAGGGAGGATGGCGTTCTTTTGTGTTTTGGGGTTTTTCTTTTTCGCTTCAAGGACCACAGCTTTTATTATTACAATGAATTGTTGAGGTCGTTGAAACGAGGGATATCCTGAAGTCACCTGGGTGTGGAACACCATGTTTGTCTTTTCTAACTAGGCGGCTGCCACTGGCAGAAGCTCCTGAATGAGTAGATAAGCAGTGGCATGAATCGTCCCGTGCAGGTGCTTATTAGATAGTGTCAAATGAGCAAAGTGGAAAAAGGTGAAGCAGCAGAAATTTACCAGCATTAAGCAGCAATGGGAGGGCTGAGACCTGCAGAAGCACCTGGTTCATCAGACTGCGTCAGCCTGTGCTGATCCCCAGAGCCGAGCCCCCTGGCTGGTCACCTCTAACGTGGAGAGAGGCCTTTCTCTCCACTCCATGGACAGTAGGGAAAGGGGGGTTCAGAGAATGAATTCTGAAGCCCAAGGGACTGTCCCCTGTGATGTATGGTGCAACTACTGACCATCAAAGAGCCCCTGGATATTGTAGATGTGTGAGTACCCACCTTACACTGATGTGATGTTGGAAACAGAGCCTGCAGGGGTGGAGCCTTGCCCCTGCATCAGACTGCTGAGCCATCTGGTGCTGCAGCTGACCTGGAAAGGAATCCAGTACATTTCAGACCTGAGTTACAGCTGGCATGGGGAAATCTAGGAGACAGGTGGTTCCCTTAACAGCTGTATATTTGGTTAGGGCTGACAAGAAAGAAAATTTCATCCTTGTTGAGCCTTCATGAGTTTTCAGGGATCTGTAGTAGCTCTTTGACCTTTTGCCATCATAATTGCCATTTCAGGGAAAATAATGGTATTTGTCTTTGTTGAAATATTGTCTGCAGGTCGGTTATCTAAGATTTTTACAGGAGCATATTAAGTGATAGGTAGATAAAAAGACTATGGTTGTTAACTAGGAGAAACTCGAAAGTCTTTCAAACACATTCCAGTATTTGGAAAGGTACACACTAAAGTCCTGCTGGGGAAAAACACTAATTGCTGAATCTAAGCTGACTGTTTCAATTTGGAGGTCTATATTCATCCTGCAAATTTTAATAAAAACCAAACACTGTACTTGTGAAGTGAACCATTACAATGGCATGCTGAACGAAGTGTAAGACTTCCTTTAGTCTAATAGAAGTAAAGAATGCTTTTGACCCCTTTTTTGGTCCTGAATGAAAGACTTTGCCTTCATATGCACATAGTTTTGTGGGGGGATATTAGGCAGACCTGGTGTTTACTTACTGATCATACTAGGCTGGGCACAGTAGCTCATGCCTATAGTCTAAGGGTTTTGGGAGGCCGAGGCAGGAGGACCACTTGAGGCCAGGAGTCCAAGACCAGCCTGGGCAACATAGTGAGACCCCCATCTCTACAAAAATTTAAAAAGTAGTGAGGCATGGTAGCACACACCTGTAGTCCCAGGTACTCAGGGAAGGGGCCAGAGAACTGCTTGAGCCAAGGAGTTCAAGGCTGCAGTGAGCTATGATCACACCACTGCATTCCAGCCAGGACAACAGAGTGACATCCTGACTCAAAAATAAATAAATGTTTTAATGATGAAACTAACTAAGGTACTAAGGAAGTAAGATACAAGGTACTGAGGAAGTAAGTCATTCAGGAACTAAATGCAGAAAACCAAAAGAAGCCCCTGGGGTTAATATTCCCAGTCTCCTTGTCTGCCCAGGACCCCACATCTGTGTAAGTTGCTCATTGCGCAAGGGTACCCTGCTGAGGCTGTGAATGGAGTTAGAAATCCAGGCTGGGAGGCCGGGCGCGGTGGCTCAAGCCTGTAATCCCAGCACTTTGGGAGGCCGAGACGGGCGGATCACGAGGTCAGGAGTTCGAAACCATCCTGGTTCACACGGTGAAACCCGTCTCCACTAAAAAATACAAAAAGCTAGCCGGGCGAGGTGGCGGGCACCTGTAGTCCCAGCTACTCCGGAGGCTGAGGCAGGAGAATAGCACAGGAGAATAGCAATGGAACCCAGGGAGGCGGAGCTTGCAGTGGAGCTTGAGATCCGGCCCACTGCACTCCCAGCCCCCCATGGCGACAGAGCGAGAAACTCCGTCTTCAAAAAAAAAAAAAAAAAAAAAAAAAAAAATCCAGGCTGGGATGGGCTTATCAAGCCATGGACTTGGAGCAAGGAGCTCTGCCCACCTGGAGATGGGATCCCCTTTTGGAATCGGCACAAAGGCTCCAGGCTTCCCTGCCAAACACGGCACCTGTGGAGCTGTGCTGGGGCTCGGCTCTCGGGTCACACAGATGAGCAGTAAGGCATGTTAGCAGTGTTGCCTAGGATATCCTCCTGTGTGTCACACTGGAACTAGAGCTGCTCTTGGCATGATCTTAAAGAATACTTGTTTAAATGAGTATACACTTTTAACTGAAACATTTAAGAACTATGGGTAGTTGGAAGAAGATCTGTAGTGATAAGTTGCTGACTTCATAGTACTAGTTGTTAAAGGCAGGGTGAACCTTGGATGAAACTAGAAAGCATTTGAGATCTTGGGGATCTTCCCATCTGCTCTTCTGTATGTTCGAGTGCTTTCATCCTTCCTTTCTCCTATTCAACTGCCATCCCACCCTGCTCAGATACCAGCTTCAATCTCTCGCTTTCTGAAAAACAAAGCCACCCACCTTCTTTTCACTAAGAACTTTGTTCAAGAGGAAGACCCTTTAAAGTAGCTAAAATCACACTAAGCTGTAATAACTGGGAACAATGAAATGTCTCCTTCCTCAAGGGTCATGTTTTAATATGTAAACAGCAAATGGACTATACTTTCCTGGTGGACTCTCAGGCAGCGGGCCATGGCAGGGATTTTGCTTGGGTGTCTGAGGCAGGAGTGCTCCCTTTATCCCTGAGACCGCCGTACATTGGTCAAAACTCTCCACAGCTGCTCACACAGAAGTACACACAATTCACTCCGTTTACATCATCGTTGTTCCTTGTTGCTTTTATCTTAGCATTGTTTAGTACTCTATTTTCATGTTCCCTGTCATACCACTGTTCTTCCAGGCCAACCTAAACTCTTCATTCTTGGCTCTGGCGTGGCCAAACTGGCATCGGTTTTTCATCTCCTGAACTTACTCTTTCATAATTTCCTTTATTTCAGCCAGTAAACTGCTGCATCCCTAAATCTTCTCTTTTTGAACATCTCAGCCCCAAAAGTTACCTGCCTAAAAGTATCAGATTCTGCTTTTTTTTTCTTTGAAACTGTGATTACTAAATGAGATGGTATTTCAGAACTTCTCCATTGCTTCCTTATCCAGAAACTAATGCCATAAGCCCAGGACGGGGAAAGGAGAACTCACTGAGACCATGTTTGCTAGAAGCATTTAGGAAGGCTTGTCCTGTTTTTCTTTGTATACCAAGCCTGATGAGACATGGTTGGTATTTTTCTTCTAAACATGGTTACTGGAAGCTGGGATGTTAGTTTCTTATTGGAAATTATTCCTTGGCATGAAGCAATTCCTATGGCTTTTCTGAGGCTTACATCGCACCAGTGAAGCTGAACTCACTAGTGAAGTTGATGGGTTCACTAAAAAATCTACCATCAAGAAGCAGAGCCAAGTGGATTATGGTCAAAGACCTCAAAGGAGCTGAAATAAGATGCTCGTGAAAATGGTCAGTCTCTTCAGCTTGATTCTTTAAAGAAATGTCATAATGTTCACTTCCCTTCATTCAAGTGATACATTTGAAGAGTTTCTGATCCTTGGATGCATGGAGTTTTTCAAATGCCAAGATGCTATGGTCATAGTCTACCCTGTCCAAAAGGCAAAGGATTTGTATATATTGACCGTCAGTAGACTCTAACTAAATCAAGTGTAAAATGCGGAGGTTCCAAGTTTCTCTTCCAAATGAGGAAGAATCTTGGATGTCTTTCAGAATCTTGTATGAATGAGATTATACTTTATTTTCCCCCTGGAATGGGAGCACCTCTCAAAGCTCTTCTGGCCCCTGTCTGGCTCCGTGCATTACGTTCCTTTAGTAAAACCAAGATAAAATACCTACAGTCTTGGTGAGTGTATCACTTTACTTTTTTCCTCAACCACTCACCAAAGACATCCCAGATCAAAGATTAGCATCTTTGTTTCTTAAATTTCAGAAGTTTTTGTCCTGCCCTCTTTTCCCAAACTTATTGTGCTGAGAAACTGTATATTGATGAACAAATAGCCAGTGTCTTTATCTACAAGTTGAAGAAGGTGCAAGCCCTCCTCCAGGACGCAGAGGGAATGGTGTAGGATTTCCATACCATTTTCTTTGGTGGAGGAGGTTGGTTGGAAAAGGATATATGCTGGCCTGCCCGGAAGGGCCGGGGACTCCCACAGGCTCTTGGAAAGGAGGAATCTAAATGTTGCCAGTTTGTATGCCACAGCCATATGTAATGCATGGGCCAGAGTCCACTAACATCTGTTTGGACATGTACCCACCTGTATTGTAGCTTAATTTCTAAACCAGTTAAAATACAGTCTTCCATTTTGGCAAACGAGTATTGAGGGTCATATGTACAGAACTTTGCATCATGTAATGTGGTAGAGATAAAGAAGAATGCACTGTCCCAGCTTTTAAGAAGCTTATAATCCAGTTGTCTGAACCTTTGAGTTTAGAAAGCCTTTCAAAAGCTTGATGTTCTGGAGATACACTTTAAGAAAATTATAATTAATGTAAGCTTGTGCTGTTGTTATTGTGATTAAATACTTCTTTTCACGTAGGCGCTATAACACAGGCCCCTTTCACACCTCACCCATTCCTCCACCACCTCCCACCCTCATTCCTGAATAGCTGTATTCCAGTGATGTGAGGCACGGAGTCAGGAATTGATCTCCAACGTGGGTAAAGCTAATAAATATGATTTAGGATGAAAAGGTACTGTGTAAATGCTTGAGATGTTGTTATTGCTGTTCTCATACGCTTTATTATTTTTAAATTGTGCATCCTTTTAAGTAGATTATTTGTTCGCCACAGTCTCCATTATATCTAAGCAAAGCATTCACAGAAATTTCTAAAACCTTTTCATTTCTCTCTGTAGGTTGTTGTTTCGTAACATTTTATACAAGAAAAGCTGCACTTGAGGCCCAGAATGCACTGCACAATATTAAAACTTTACCTGGGGTGAGTCGGTTTACTTTTGTACCAGAATCACTTTATTGCTTGAAATGGTCCTTTCAACTGAAGGTTCTAGTTATGGGCTCTTAGTGCCAAAAATGACTTTGGTCTTTTGAGGAGTGTGTGCTGACCCCCCAGTTCCCTACAGCAGCCACACCAGCTGGCCAGCCCATAAAGGAGCGCTGGCGTTAACACTGACGGGAGGCATTGTCCAATAGTGCGTCCCCTGGTTAGAAAATCAGAGTGATCCCACTGGGCAGCCGCGGCTGCCAAAGAGTATTGGGTGGGCTAAGATTTTAAAAGGAAAAAAAAAAAAAAAAAAACCCAACACACACAAGAGAAGCAAATGGAAAAGAAAAAGCTTTTATTCACCAGGAGCTCCTTTTCAAATTTTGTCTTTAGATTTTCTTTTGAAAGGACAAAATGTACCCTGTACAGCCATAATATTAAGCCTCCTAATGGTTTCTAAACAGTCAATGGTGGTTAACAAAGTCAATGTTTTAATGCCCAATTTGTGGCTTCATGTTGATACAGGACAGAAAATACAAAGCTGACAATTTTTTCTCCGTTTCCTTCCCAGTAATATTTGATAGTTGGCACAGTTCACCAGAAATGAACCGATGTTGCATGTAGGAACACCAGAATACCGTCTTTCTAAAGGATTTTCTGGCACTTTTATATATTTCATGCTATTAGCAATTTCCTGATGCTGTTTGAATGTTTTCCCCATTGACCCACATATCAGTGATGAGTTCATTCAAGATCATAATGACATGCATTTGTTATAATGAAGCACCTGTGGTAACCAGTGCAAGGATAATAATTTTATTGAAACCTGGTTTGATAAGAATAAGAGAAAGATAAGATAATGTCCCTAATGTTTTCAGGGTATAATTCTACCTTTGTGTCATTTACTTGTCTCTGAATGCATACACAAACACCTGTGTGTCTATACACATCCACACATGCAAACATAACCATTGAACCCCCACAGGCCCCCAGAAAAGATTGCATTTGTTTGATTCATCCTAGACTCATCCATGATACAAGATTGTAGTGGCAAAAAGCTCAGCAAAAGATTCTCACAACATGAGCTTCTTCATCACCCAAAAGTCATAAATTATGAACATTGATCTCGAATCATACTGCTTTGGTATTCCCCTTCGTATGCGAGGAAATCAAAGAACAGAAGGTTCGAAAAAGCAGGTGTGTGGCCCCACAATGGTCCCGCCCAGTTTCACTGCTTCTCTCTGAAACCACTAAGGTGATTCTTAGTAAAGCTGCTTTTATTGAGTCTAAGTGCTTTGCTCAGTGACTTTAAAAAATAGTATTATTTTATCTGTATTCTTCATGTAAATGGATTTTTTTAACACAGATTCTAGTAGATTGCAGTGTTGGGTCACGTTATGGAATGAAAGAGCCAAGGCAAATATTTACTGACTCAGCCAATAATAGATGAAAATAATTTTTATTTCCCAGGCTCTTAATCAGACCCAAAGACCACTTTGTATTTCTTCTTTTAAAAAGAAATGCTTTCCAGTAATTAGCATGCAGAATCCCTTCTAGGTGTGTTTTTTAAAATTATTTGAGATGGTGAGCTGTTGTTTATTTAGCATTTAAGGTATAGTGTAGTTTGATGCCAAGTCATATCATACTTTAAATGAATGCAGAGCTTAGTGAATAGGTATTTATCCCTCTACTAGAAACACAGCTCCCAGCATGTGAACTTCATAGTCGAGGATGCGCTCAAGAAACCCAGAGTGAATATAATGAATGGGGCATGTTGAAATGCGTAAAAGTGACTTATGAGTATGCTTCTGTTTGGTATTCTTACATTGACTCTTAGAAAACAACACGTTTTATAGTTTTTAAATGTTATACCTATGTTACTTCTTTTCTTCCTAAAAATTCTGCATGTAAAATTCAGGGGAGGTGACGTTACAGTCCCACTGTCAAGGACGACCCACTGTCAAGGGAGTTAGAAAAGTTGGTCGGTGGATTATTTTTGGTTTTCTCCTTATCTAGTTTCATACGCCAAATTACTTGAGGCAGGTTGAAGGAAAATTTGAAAAGTCAGATCTGATTTGTAAGGCTGATAGCCTTTCCAGTGCACACACTTGCTACATTTGCCATCTCAAATATGGTAAATGAGGATAGAGTTTCACATCTTGTGTTTGTGTACAGCTTTGTCCAGTACACATTACCCCTAACAGCTATAGGAAAAACATGAAAGTGTTTCCTTTTTAGCTGTGTGAGTCTTTGGTGGACAGAAAGAAATGGGACCAGACATAAAAGATTAATGCATATTCTTGGAAGAAAAAAATATTACAGGGTACCTTGCTGTTTGATTGCAAGCCTTGGAATTAGTCAACATTTCCATAATTCTAAACCAATATACACCTGTTTTCCCACTGTGCTGTGAAGGCACAACTTAATTTAACAGAGACCCTGCTGCGCTAAATCTCTCATTAAATACCAAGTGAGTTCGGTAATTTAAAGTTGTACACTACTATTTTAACTGGTTGCCTTCATATTATGAAATTAATAAGAAATTAATGATGCACTTTGCCATATGCCTTCAATTTCTTTCTGAATAAAAATAAAAGGGATAAAGAAAAAATGCATCACCAGCTGACACTTTAAAGCTTTTCTGGTTGTAATCATTTTCCTGTGGATAAAATCCATTAAAAAGTCACTTGCTGCCTTTTTTCTAAAGTGTCCAAAACTTTCTATTTAAAATAAGATCAAATAATGCTAGGGTTTTTTCCTATGTAATTTTCGTTTGCAGTTGATGTTTTGTTTCATAGGGAACTTTTATTATGCAGCCAAGCTTGATTGATGTTGGGAGTTTGCTTTCCTCTGTATGCACCATCTTTCTTTCTTGAGGGAAACAAAGAACTTGGTCAGTCAGGAGGCAGAAACAAGTTGATAGGACAGTCTGTTGTGCAATCGAATGTGTCGGCCGTAAGATTTTGATTTAAAGGCACCCTCCTTTACATGCCAGGAATGAATTTTGGAAACCCTTTACATGGGGCTGGGGGAACGACTCCCAGATTGAGGTGAAGGATCAGGGCTCTTACTGAGCAGTGCAAAATCATTCAAGACACGTTTCTCAAACTTGCCTCTTACTGAGCAACCCAAGAAGACACTCGGTTTTACGTCCCCTGAAATTCTCAACATAAACCCTGGAAATACAATGGCAATCATAAAGGAAGCAAATTCAACAGTTCAGCACAGAGCAAGGGTTGAGTCCGGGAGCCATTGCCTTGGTTTGATCATGCATCTCCTCTAGAGCGGTTGCTGGATGCTTCAGCAGCAGATGAAATTTTAGGTACAGTGCCTTATGGATTACTGACAGCTCATGAGATTAATCCCAAATGATCATGGAGTACCTACAGTGTGCTTAGCTCTAAGCTAGATATTGGCAGGAAGCAGCAGGGATCGAGCCCAAGGGGGCCTCTAGCTAATCTAGCTGGAAGAGTGGACAGTAGACAGGTAATTAATACTTACATGGTTCGTGTTTTCACGCTTTTCTGCTGCAGACGGAATACCCATTCCACCACACACACACATCCTTGAGATCCCTACTAAGTAGAGCCTTTTGTAGCCTGAAGAGAATATTGTGAGTGTATCTGCACAGGCTGGGCTACCTGAGAAGCCTTTGGATTTGGTGCCTTGTTAGGCTGACTTTTCCCACTGCTGGTGCCTTTTAAGTTTTTGGACTAATTTTGGTTGCCCCTGCTTTGAAGATATGTCAACTTGTGGTTAAAGATAGCATCCCTTCTTGAGGGTTTTATCTAGGCACGACCTAACTGGTAGTTTCTTCAGTAGAAATGTCATTATCTGCCATTGTGTTTCCCAGAGGGACATCCTTATCAAGGCAACTTGCAAGATTTTCATTTTGTTTTTGTTGACCTAATTTAGCTCAATTAAAAAAGTAAAATAGAGACTTAACTGAGGCCCAGAAAAACTACCAAGATCTTTTCAATAATCAGATGTCAGGGCCAAATATCCTTGTGCTGGTGGTGTCGGCAGTGTGCTGGGTGCCATTCTCTCTTCAAGGTCTTAACACATATTGTCTCTAGTAATAAGACTTTTGGATTGAAATCCACAGCAGTATCATTAGAGCATTCACTGTATAAATTAATTTAATTAAGGATGTAATAACAGAGAGGAATACAGTTTTGAAAAACCCCTTAAATTTTAACAGCAAGGAGGAAACTGTGGAATCTAAATGTCTTGTAAAATATTAATTGCAAATTTCTTCCAGACATCTTCTCTGAATATGCCTTACCCATTTCTTTGTACAATCACCACCAGTTTTATTAAATGCAGTTTATATTAAGGAGTTACTGCCCTAAGAGAACATTTGTTTAGAGTGCTCCATTTTAGCAGCAGCGTGCCGAAAGATGTTTTATGATAACCCATGCAAGGTGAGCGAGGACTGCCGGAGATCTGGGGTAGAAAAACAAATGAGCCTGATCCAATCGGAGGAGGCAGGAAGGGAAATGGCCTCCTGGGACAAGTGTGTTCACCCAGGTGGAGTGAATGGGCCCCTTCCTGGCCTGCCCTGGAAGAGATAATGGACCCATGTGGGTAGGCACCTTCCTCCCAGGCAGGCTTCACTCCGCTCTCCGTGGAATCGGCCCCTGTATTCTTTCCTAGTGGAGTGCTGCCGTTTGTTACTCTCTTCAGCAAAAAAGCTTGACTCTGGGGCCAAATGTCGCTTGCCCGTTTTAATGCATTTTGAGGTGTTCATTTTCTTTGAACCACCTCTCCTACTTACTGAGAGGTATTAATGCCTTTGTTGTCAGAGCCATGATTATCATCATTTTATCATTGTCATCATCGTTATTACTTTTGCCATAAAATCTCTCAAACCTCATCTCATTGTGTCAGAGAAATTTCTCCTGAAACCATCCCATTGGAATCAAAGCCTAAGTGGACCAAGTTAGAGTATTTTTTCTCAGATGACTTTGGTTTAAATTTATCATGGAAAACAACTGAAACATCTGTATGAACAGATTTGAGTCCTTGAAGTCTTGTGCCATGTGGGGCACACAGAGCGTTGATGCATTTCTTTATTCAGCAACCACGTATTGAACGTTTATTGTTTGCCAGGTATTGTTCTAGATACCAGGGAATACTGTAGTAGCAGCCATGCCCTTTATAACCAAATCACCAAAACACGAAGCCTGCCACCATGTTCACACGTGGTACGTGTTTAGTAAGTAGCTCTTACATATTGAATGCCCGAATAAGTTAGTTTTTATAATGAAATATTTCCAAAGGCCTACAGTTTTATTTTCTTAAAAAAGATAATTATGCCTAAAAATATTTCAGATGTTCCAAAATATAAGTGAATGTAGACATGTGATCACATGTATGTGCATTTAGTGGTACAAATTGTTAACACGGATCTATATCTGTCTATATGCCTGTAAACATACCTTCCACACATACACCTGTGAATGTCAGTCCAAATAAATGCAGGAAGATGGAACTTAAAGTCCTCCCCATTCTCTGTGCAGCCTCCCAGCCTAGTCTCAATGACTTTGTAGTGAACTTTCTTATTTGAGGCTTTACCAACGATCTCAGTTCCTTGGTATAATTATAATTCTTTGTTTATGGGTGCTTTAAGTCTGGATCATGGCAGATTCATGGTGCGTGTTAGAGAGGGTGCTTGAGAAACGGCTGTGCAGTGATGGTGAGCCCTGCTTCCCAGCATCCTCACCATCGGGGCTGAGCAGGGCACTGCCTGAGGAGCCTCCTGAGCTCTGAGGAAACATGCCTCACAAGGCACTGTGTCTGCCTCATCATTTGTGTAGGTGTGAACTCTCCTTGTGGAGTGCCCCAACATGTAAACGTGTGGAACATACATGTATTCCACACATGTATTCTGTGGAATGTGTCAGTCGGGACATCCATTAGGTGCAGATGCTTCAGATTTCCATTTGCAGAATTTGGCCTGAGCTGAGAAATTTGGCCTCATGGGACTGCCTAGGAGGAGCCATTTCCCTGCCATCTGCGTTTTCAGATAATACTCAAATCTCATACAAATAGAAGCCAAACAAACGAAATAAGGACTTTGTTTCTCTTGGAGATGTCCTTTTAAGGACTGTGACAGAGAGTAGCAGGGGGAGCTCCGGAGGAGTCCTTGGGGGTACAGACGCCCCTTCCCCCTGCAGGAGCCATAGCAGTATGCCCAGCCCCAAGTCAGGCTCGGCCAGGTGCAACAGGATGGCTCCCAGCTCAGCGGTGTAGACCCAGGAGAGGAAGTTGGAGGGTGGAAGGAAATCCTGGACCCAGTGAGTTCGAGTCTGCAAGCCCAGGCCCCAGGGAAATGGAAAAGTATATTTTAATACTTAATAAAAGGCCATTACAAATTGTCTATTTCACCCGCCATAAAGTTTTACACCCTACCTGAATAGCGGGTTGTTTTGCTTTTGGCTGGCAGTCTGTTGATTCAGTAATGTTGATGGGCAGTTATTTACGTACGGCTTTGACTAAAATAAAAAATGAGTTACTTTTCCAGCATGGCCTACTCAGTATAAGGAATTGTATGAGAGAAAATGTATGATTCTTCAGTGGTGCACAGTTGAAAATGCCAGCACAGGATTACAGCGGGGAATCGCCACACCATTTTTGGCCTCAGAACCCAGTGGAAGGCAATGTTTAGTTCTGCAAACAACATAGTCTCAGCTATATCCCTAATTAATAGGACTGTTGCCAGGGCTTGTGTGAGAGAGTGTGTTAACGCGCTGGCACTGGTGCCTGATCAGATTTGTAAAAGTGCCTCGTGTCATTGCTTGAGGGATACTGGTATCTCGTTATTATCTCGTGAGGGGATGGTAGGATGGTACAATGGCAAAATGAAGCCATAGTTAGATTTCAGAGATAATCATTTCTCTACGACAGCACAAGATTAAACTGGGAATATGCAGTTCACTTACGTAGTTCCCCAAAGGTTGACAGGATTTCAAAAGAAGATTGTGAGGGAGGCAGAGGATCCATGAATTTGATTAAAGGTCTGCATGGAATTACAGAGGAAGGAGTGAGCTACGATAATCAAATGATGGAAGGAAAAGTTTGAAATACACCTAGAAAGTTATCCAAATTCTGTCGCTAATGTGTAGGGTTTCCATGAGAACACCTCTCTGAGAATGCCGTATCAGGCTGGACAGATCTTTAATCTTTGACATCAGCTGAGTGCAACTTAGGAGACGACATCCAGGTGAAATGCGCTCCTGAGTTTGGAGCATAGAACTTTAGGCCACACAAAAACTGTACGGCATGGATAGGTGTGGAGAGAGTTCTCCCAGGAACACCAAGGTTCTTCCCCCCATACGCTAGGAAATAGAGAATGGCTGAGCCTGGGGAGAGACAAGGCCAGGATCAGAGGGAGTCAGGGATCTGCCAGATGTGGTCTGGTTTGTGCAGGGAAGTGCGCTGGACAGTTACAGGAGGGCGGTGTGGGGAGGGAAAGAAGCTTCGTCTGTCCCTCGTTTCAGCCGTAAATGGTCATGGCACACAGGTGCCTGGGAAGTCTCATTAGTATTATGACATAAGCTGTTGAAGTTGGTTTGATAATGAAGGAATATTTCAGGGCCATACCCTCATAGCTCACTGCCCGCCGGCCACAGAGATGAAAGGATAGACGGTAAACAGCGCGTGTGGAGATCGCAGAAAGGCACACTGTGGCAAAGGCTCTCTTTCACGTTCCTCATTGTCCCTGCCTGTCATTACTTCCTGTTAACACTCAAAACACACATTTGTGCTGCCATCACCTCCTCCTCTAGCCTTAAAAGCGCTTGAAATGCCTTCTGTACTTGATCTGCAAAACACAATGGTTGCACCGAGTGGCTCTTTCCAATCTTGCAAAACTCTGCTGTCCATGTCCTATTTAACAAAAATCTCTATACTGTGATTTGACTTGGTTCTGTGATGGGTTAGTCATTTTAGAGGACTTCACGTAAACAAATCTGGATTATTCTGTGGTTGAGAACCGACAGGGAGCTTAGTACTCAGAATTTTTCCACTGGGAAACAGAAAAGAGAGGGCAAGGGGATGGACTCGGACGAGTCCGGTTATTTCCTTGTTTGTAGCCCTGGTTTGACAAGAAAGGGTGTTTAACCTAATGAGGTTTCAGGATTACTGGTGGATTTTTTCTGTCTGTCTGATTCCTGTCCTCGGCTAACATGGGTAGGTGACTCCTCTGTGTTTGTAAATGGCCTTATGGGGTTGTTTATTTGTCATCCCTTCTAAAAATATTTCAGGTGATGTATCGATAGCATTCACCTTGTTATACTGAGGACATCTCTGAAGTGCCAGAGATTAAATTAACTTCTCTGAGCTCCCTCAGCAAAGCAGTGATGGAACTGGAATTAGAAGTCGTCGTTTCTAGGACTCCCGGGTTGGGTTGGCCTTGTGGTGGTGGATTTAGGTGTCTTGCTGACTGCATTGTAGGGCGGGATGGGCATGGCTTAAGAGGCCAGCACAGCACAACAGGAATGGTCACTGTCAAGGAAGTAGCTCCTCTTTACGGCTTGCCACGGGGAGGCTCCATGGCTGTGGTTTCATTTTCACAACTCCACAGGACACTTGCTGTATGCCCTCTTTTACTGACAAGGAAGCTGAAACTCAAAGATGAGTAACTTGTTTGGGGTTATACACCTGGCACCTGACTTTACAGGCAGTTGGGTAGAACCAGTATGTCTGGACTGTAAGCCAAGGAACTTTCCATTCTGCTGTGTGTTGGGTGCAGGCTTGCCGGTCCTGGCAGGTGGAGAGCCTCAGAAGGACCACATTTGCCCCTTGGGCACTATCACAAGATAAATCTAAATCCTCAGTCCTGCCCCACTGCTGCAGCTCATCATGGATGTGGAAAGGCAGGACCATGACAGTTGTGGCTGTGTCAGATGGCATGGACCTGCAGACAGGGTGCAGCAGCATGAACCTAGAAGTCAGCGGGCAGGCAGTGGCCACACACACACACACGCACACACACACACACACACGAGCTGGCCCTGCCACAGCAGGAGCATCAGGGCCCCTGGTTGCAGCTCTGCCCGAAACGGGAAGCCATGTTCCCTTGCACAGGCACAGGTCCTGAACAGCGTTCAGCAAGCGAGGCAAGGTGTTTGCTAGAGACTTTTGGATGTGAGGTTACTAACATGAAGCTTTCTAAGTGAAAGCAGTACATCAAAGACAGTCATTACTGTAAGAGGTACTGCTTTGTGAAAGTGATTATAAATGCACCATCTTTCTTCAGAGGAGTGTAGCTTTACCAGCATCATCTCATTGACATTCATGTTATTAGGGTGCATTTCTTTATCTGCATCCACAGACCTTCAGTCCCAATCCACAATCTGCATTTTAATGCCCATCTCCATCCAGCTGTCCTCACCATTGCTTTTGCTTCCGTGTTCCACAGACAGGGGAAGGGCAGAGTATGGAGGCTCACCCTGGAAGAGTGAGCAGGACTCTGTTACCTGCAACCCCAAGCATTAGGCAGCAGGACAAGGGACTGAGGTTGTGAAACAAACGGAAACCTCAGCCTGCCTGCCATCGTCACACCCTGCTGCCCTGAAAACACCTGGATGCCTTTAGAAAGTAACTCTTCTACCCTATTGTTTTATTAATGAGGACGTGATGGTCCAAGCAGTCAAGTCTGCATAACCATCTAAGCTTCTGAATCTGCTGCTGCCGACAAGGGGCCAGACTCGCCACCACAAACCAGGGCACTGAGAGGTAGAACCAGGCAGCCCACGCCACAGATGACGCAGCAGGATGAATATGGCCCCATGAGACAGTGCTGCTGCTCTCTCCATCACGGCAAAGTCAAGGCAAAGGAGGACAGGGGCCAGGGGTGCCTCTGCATGAAGTGCTGGAAGCTTGGACATTCCTAGGCCAGTTAGGATCAAAGGCTGAGCACTGACCGGGATATTAGGGCCAGTTCTGGGTTGGCTCTGTCTAGCCATCACATTGTGCTTTTTGCTGTTATCTGCTGTTAGATTCTGCTGGAATCTAAATGATAGATGTATCATGAGCCAGAAGCTCAGACTACCTCTATCTTAGTTACAACAGTCAGAGCTAACGATGTCACGGTGGCTGCTGGCAGTTAGACCAGGTAGTTCTCTGCCATCTCTAGGCTGGCACTTTCTACAACACTGTCACCCATCAGGGACAGGGGGTACCAAGTGAGAACAAAGGGATAGGCTCCTGCAAACTCATCTCCTCTCCTGGAGGCTTAACTGAGTGACTGTGGGCCACCGGTTGTATTTTAATCAGTGACATTCCACACTTTGTATACTTGCCAGCACATAGACGGTATCATCGTTTCCTCAGAAGAGTGTGTATTTAAATACATGCCAGGAAACTGTGCAGGTAGTTCACGTTAAGTAGCATATGGGGCTCAGTGTAGTCAAGAAGTCACAGGGATTCAGAAAGAGAAAATGAATTGCTATCATTGCGTATATGTTATATGCTAAGTAAATATCAGAACAGTAGTCACAGAATCTCAGGATGTTTCTAGCATATTTTGGCTTATAAATGTTTTGTCTACATAATGGATATCTGTCAGTGGCTTTCAGAATTCAAATAATTTTAATGACACTAAATGTTCAAGTATTAAAAGTAGTACTAACAGTTAACAGCTCTTGAGTGTTTACTGTGTCCTCAGAACTATGCCAAGAACTTTATATATACTTGATCTCATGTAAAAAAAATAATAAGGTAGTAATTAGTTTTCCTAACCTGGTTGCCTTTTCAACTAGAAGTCTGTTCTACTTTTAAGAGAGTTAAAGTGGCTACACCTCTGAGAGAACATGTCTCTTGATAAATCAGTGAGCATCTTTTCTGGGTAATAATTTACCTACTTAACTAGATACAGGTATGGTAAGAAAGAGACCTGTCAGTTGATGGAAGCTAAGCTCATCCTGTCTTCCTTACATTGCTAATACCTGACTTAGGGTTTACTAATATTTGTAAGGTATCATTTAAGTAGGTGTGGGAGCATTAGCCTAGGTTTTGACTAGTTCTTTGGTGTCTTCTGCAGCTCATAGAGGCACTATAATCACAGCCCCCACCCACACCCCCTGCAAAAAAAAAAAAAAGAAAACTTGGAACCATCGTTTTATCATTTGAGAATCTCAATCACTGAGTTAACCTAAATCACTCCCAAGGCAGAGTTACCCAGATTTTAAAAACTCTGTAAGTCTCTAAGAAAAACTAAATGTCATCAGTAAGGAAAATACTTAAGAGAGACTCAAAAGCCCAGGAAATCGTGTCGCTGATTTCAGTTGGCTCCTGTTTCTTTGAATGTTATGTGGGTCAACAGAGGAAGAAAGGACGTGTGCAGGAAGGTAGTCCAGATGGAATTATAGATCACAGACTGTAGAAGCATGTCCTGTCCAAGCTCCTCACTTGGTAGATGAGGAAACTGGAGCCCAGAAAGGTGGGAGGACAGGTGAGATGCTGAAGGTCACGCCAGTCAATGCTGGGGTGAGCGCAGATCACATCTCCTAACCCCGAGCCTGTTGCTCTTTTCAGCAAACCAGGCCCCCATGATTTCTCTGCAAGATTATGCCAAGCATGTCGCCTTAAAGAATCAGAAATCCAGAATCAAATTTCCAGCCTGTCCATAGCATTTCACTCCGTGGCCCGAGGCTGTTGAAGTTGGTGTTTTCCTTTTCTAATTTCCATTCTCTGGGAAAGACCCAGAAACCTAATAATAACATTCTTCTTGGCCATTTACCCAAAATGATATGGTAAATAGATGAATTTATAAAGAACCGATGAAGACCAAGGAAAGCGGTCCTCAGTACTTCAGTCTATTTGCATGTCAAACTGCGGCCGTGGCTCGCAGCCTCAGCTGCTCAGGAATAGAATCCCTCGGGAGCTTTTAAAACTACGTATGCCTGGGCCACACCACAGCCAAATAAGACTCGCTTGGGATGAGAGTCTGGCATCAGTATTTTTTTTTTCTTTTTTTTGTTTGTTTGAGACAGAGTCTCGCTCTGTTGGCTGGAGTGCAGCAGCGTAATCTCAACTCACTGCAACCTCCACCTCCCCAGTTCACACAATTCTCCTGCCTCAGCCTCCCAAGTATCTGGGATTATAGGCACGTGCCACCACATCCAGCTAATTTTTATATTTTTAGCAGAGACGGGGTTTTGCCATGTTGGCCAGGCTAGTCTTGAACTCCTAACCTCAAGTGATCCACCCACCTCAGCCTCCCAAACAGCTGGGATTACAGGCATGAGCCACCATGTCCGGCCTAGTATTTTTACAGCTCCCCAAATGATTCCCGTGTGCAGGCAAGGTTTAGAACGTCTGTTAAGAGAATGAATCATCATTGACCCCAGGGGCTAGGTGGTGGTGACATAACTTGTTTTCATCTTCCACTGTTCATCTGGATGTACAGGTACTCACTCTGACCTGGTGATCATCTTCCCACAGGTACACCAGAGTCTTGGTACTCAAGCAGCAGTCGTCACATCATCTGAGAAAGTGTTCAAAATGCAGCCTTGCAGGCCCTCCCCCAAGACCTGCATTTGAACTAGATCCCCGGGTCTTACACGTTCACACAGAGATAATCACGTGAGGTGACAGATACGTTAACTAGCTTGATTGTGATCATCATTTCACAGTGTGTCTATGTCAGGACCTCACTCTGAAAAACTAAAATTTAAAATTTCTTTTTAAATTGAAAACACTAAATCCTGGGTGACATGGGTACACAGCAAAGTTTGAGAAGTGCCGCTCTGGAGAACAAGGCCTCTCCGATGCTCTTTTCCCAGGAGTCCCTCACAGGGTACACTGTAGGGCAGCCCCGTTGGTGTGTGCACGCACACTTCCCGCAAGTATGGGTTGCTGTGTTCCCTCCTCTGAGTACCTAAGTCAAGAGAGATCCTCTGGAGAGGCTGCCACCCTCCCTCTTTCCTTCTGGACATTCTGAAGGTGGGGTGGAGTGGGGCAGCCTGACTGCAGGACAGGAGGTGAGAAAGTTAACGGAGATGTGAGGACGTGCTGGGTTTTCCAGCATCCTCAATTGAGCAACTGGATTTTTCCCTCCCAACCACCCTCTAAATTGTGGGAAATCTCTGAATGGGACTTAATGTAGAATTAATATGTGTCAGACTGTAAGGGGATGAATGGAAATGCTGCTATTTTAAGCACAGTTTTTCTGGCCAGAATAAGCTAATTCTAAAGCATGAGGAACAATTTTCTGCTACAAAGAGTTAATCTGTAATACTCAGCAGCTCATTTCCACCTTGCAGAAACCATCGGAGTGTAGAGTCCTACTGTTTCATCATTCACAGACTTGAAATTCCTTACCAGGAAAACAAAGCATTTATTACCCTGTGTCTCTTGCTATCCACAGCTTGAGAGACTTTTGCTGACAAAGAAAATTTAACTACCACGTGAATGCTAGAGTGGAATATACTATTGCATAATGAGGGATGCTGGGTCTATGTATGTTTTTGCAATTTGGGAGGCTTAAAAAGAATGTCATCTGCCCTAAACAGTGTAAGATTTCCCCTTGAATGAGTTCTGAGTTCCTGTTTTTTCATTCTTCCTTCTTGTGAATCTGGAGAAGTTTTTCACATTGTGGGTTATTCCTAATTATTGTAGGTACAACAAACATCCTGGGTTGTAGTCTGTAAGGACAAAAATCATTTGTTGCTGCATAAAACCTGAACTTACCATGTTAAGCGTTTGCCTAAATCAGCAGCTGCTACTTATAGACCAGCATCAGAGAGTGAGCTGCAGTTAGTCGACCAAAGAAGAAACGAAGTGATTAGAAGATCCTTGTGGAACTGGAAGCAGAGTGGGGCAAGACAAGAGGGAGCATATACCCGGAGGAGGAGACAAGCTAGGGTATCATTTCAGCTTGATGGAGTATCAGCCCTGAGCAGAGAAGGGGATCCAGAGGAGTGTGTGGGCTGGAAGATAAAAAGGACCAGGGTTCCTGCAGAACTTACAGAAGCACACACATTGTGTCTGTTTTTCCAAATCATTGCAACCAAATGATTAACTCTTCAGAAAAAAAAAAAAAAAAAAAAAAAAATCCTGTCTACTTAGTTTGTATATGGTTGCTGTCTTTCATGCTCACATTCCTGTATTCGTTTCTGTTGTTTCAGTATCAGATTAGAGCTGAGTTAATATAGTTGAAGCTAAAAAATAGCTTCTGTCTCTCAGTGACACATTTTTGGAGACTCATAAACCTCATTGTTTTTCATCAGTGACAACTGTGTCTCTGAGTCAGCTGACTTGAGTCTCCTTCACCCTTGGTCTTGGGGGAAAAAATAGAATCAGAAGTGAGTAACTCACACAGCCACAGGACCGAGTGGTCACAATCACAACATCCACTCATTAGTGGAAATGAGCTCTGGACTCAGTCCAGTTGACAAATGGTAAAATCTCCTATGGCTTAGAAAGAAGGGAAAGAGCAGTGCTGAAGATACTTCAGTTCTTGGGGTGATCTTTGTAGTTCCTCCTGAGATGTGCCTTGGTGATGTTGGTGAAGTGCATGGTATGGATTTCAAGGACACACTGTGCTGTGTATTTTTACATAATCTGCTTCGTAGGAGATGGCCCACATTCATGGATAGGAGATGGCCCACATTCATGGATGGGAGAAGAAAGATGGCAGGGCATGCTGCATATGTGGTGGGACTGTCGTGAGGCTGTCAGAGTCAATTATGCCAGGTTCCCAATTGCCACAGCAGTATCCCGGCGTCTTGTTTAATCCTGATCTTCAGCCTCTTGACAGCATTTGGTTAATAGATGCTATAGCTTGGACTCCTTGGATGTGTTCATAGGCATTTTATCTTGACTCTGTTCTCTCAACATGGCACACTCTTTAAGTTTCATTGTAATTTGGCTATTAAACATGTCCAGTGTACATTAAGCTTTACCGGGAAAGAAAACCTTCCTAGAATTCAGTAAAATTCTAAGTAATGAAAGAGTAAATTCACCAGCTATCCAGGCCCAACAATGATTTTTGAAAGGGCAGAGTGGGCCTGGGCTACAGCTCAGAATGCTGAAGAGGCTGGATTGGAGCAGAACTGAGGGAAAAAGAGAAATAGACACCTTAAGCCATGTGCCTTCACACACAGGAGAAATGAACACTTTCTCCTCAGTTACAGGAACTTGGGTGTACTTTTTTAGAGATTGCAAGCAAAGGATGTGATCAAATACTGCCCTTTAAATGCTGACGTGCCCCGGGTTCTGTTTTCACTGCTTTCTTCTCACACCGCATGATTTCTTTAGATCCCAGTGATCCCTTCTCCAGGCTTCCGCTACCTCTACAGGCTGCTGCCTGCCAAATGTTTATCTGAAAATCGGGCTTCTCTGCTAAGTCCCAGACTTAGATATCCAGTATCTGCTGTTGAACAGATCCATTCAAATGGTCTACAGGAAATCCCAGTACTAAAATGACTGTTAACCAGGTCTTCCTCTTGTATTGCCCATCTTGAGTGAATTGGTGGGTCAGCCAAGGCCAAAAGCAAGAAATGGTCTTCCTCATCCCCTCTTCCTACATACACCTCAACTTTCCACCCTGCCACTTTCAACAGCAAAGATATCCAGGATGCTACCTTAATGGCACCTCTAGAATTCCTCCCTCTTTATCAAGTTGGGACTCACCAGTTGTCATTAGGGGTAATAAAGGCACAGCAAGGGTGAGGGGATTTGGGAGGTTATCCCTGTAATCACCATGCTTGCTGGTGTTCTAGATCTCTGGAATGGGAGAGGTGGGTGTACCAGAATTCTATATCACCCCCCACACTCACAGGCTTATGTGAACATTGCTGCATCTTGTGTCAGAAAAATCAGATGTGGCTGCTGAGTTTAAAGGGTGAGATCCACACACCATACTGTGCCGCTACCTTTTTCTTCAGCTTCTGGGACATTTTTGCTCATACACTGTGTCCCAGCTGTATGATAACCACACACGTGTTTGGTGTTTTATCCTGGGAAGGTAGAGGTGAGCATTGCTTCATTGTAATCTACTGTGTCACCCGCTTCAGTTTATCCTGTCACCTGCTGTTCTTCATTCCCCTCCATTGCTGACGTCTCAGCTGCTCCTGTTCTGAGGTCCAAACTCCTTGAGAGGGAACATTGTCAGAGCCCGGCCTAATGCCTCATACCATAGATGGTGCTGGACAAATGTTTGCTGAATGCAAGAACAGCTTTTATTGATAGACACTCTTTCAACATAAAAAAAAATTCAAGTTTTTTACAAACTGTTGAGTGGGGGTGACAGGAGGGAGGGAGGTCTTGATCCCCTCATCCCCATCGCAATCCTTTCCATTAGGTAGATCCGCCCTCCACATACAACAAACACAGTAGAGATTGGAAGCCATGCAGAGTTAAAAAGGCACTTTTTACTCTAATTATAATCCTTAAGTGAATGAAGAAGAGAGTTGACAATCCTATAGCACTTTACAGTTTACTGTGTATTTTCATATATATTTTGATTCAGTCCTCACAACGATGCAGTGAGTTTTCTGATACAATCCCTGCTTCAAACATGAGTTTACCAGGTTTTAACGAGGTCAGGTGACTTGACTGACATACCTACAATGGGCAGAGTCAAAATTCGAACTCAGACCTTACGATTCTGTGATGTTCTTTCCACTACAAAGCGAACATAAAGAGCCAAGCTTCGCAAGTCCCCATTAAATGCTACATGTCCACAGTTGTTAGAAATTATGAAAGTAGAAGCTATGTCACCACAGGTCAAGTGCTGTCGATAAAGGGTTCTCGCTTTACTCCTTAACATAAAATCTCTCCCACATGCTTGTCTCACATTCCTCGTCTGCGTTACCTTTGCCATTTCACTTTCAGTTCCATGTGGTAGTATCTGAAGGCCTAAGCCTTGCATTTACTCTTTAAAAGATTGAACTTGAGTATAAAGCATATTTATAGAACAATTGCACTGAGTCATAATTTCCCTCAGCTCTACCAACCAGTAATTTCCAAAGTTGGTGAACGACCTCATACATTAGAGTAGAAGGTAGAAATCAAAATGAGTGAAATTAAACTCCAACTCATGAAGACTGAACAACACTGGAGGAGAGCTCTTTCTTTAGCAAAATACCAAGCAAAGTTAGTACTGCTGTAGAAGATGAGATGAATAAATGTAGCTGCTGAAAACAGTATCTGATGTCTTGCTCAGATGTTTAATGGATTCGCATTTTAAACAGGGCTAATAAGAAATAGCCCTTAAGGCATTTTGTAAAACTTGCCATTTATTTTTAGGAGAGAATTTTTTTGGGTTGTGGGGGAGGCAGCCTCATTTATTTAAAAGGAAAAAAAAAAACATTTAATCATTTTTGCTTAGACGTCAGTAAGAATGGGAAATTACCCTAGTTATCTGTTTTCATTCACTCAGTACAACTCCCAAAGGCCATGGAGGTAAATGAATGGAAAAGAATGCCAAGTGAGGTATGGTATTTATGTGTCTGTTGTAAATGAAGTTGTCATTCCTAAACCAATCAAATCATACATTTTTTATGAGAGGTTGCAACTTGCAGAGAGGTGGAAATGTTAGACACTAATTAATAAACGTGGCTGGCAAAGCAACTCAGACAACTCAGGACTCACAAACTAAGCTATGGGAGGATCATTAGAATACGAAATTCAATAGTGCTTTTCCATTGATTTCATGAAATGCCTGTATCCTGTCAGAAGGTTCAAGAGAAAATACAGTCGGCTTAAATTTTCCAAGTTAGTTTTGAACCAGAGATTTTAAGGATTTGCTTGTTAGAGGGGTATTTTTGTGGTGGCTTTAGATTGTCTTAAAGTTCAAAGAAAACTAGAGATTACTGGATAAGCATCAATAACATTAACAGAGCATTGAAGCTGCCTGGAGTGGATGGAGGATGCCTTGCATTGTACACCAAACACTCATCAATTCCATGGTTGGTTTAGAGGGTAGTGTTGTTTTAAGTCATCAAGTCACTGTTTAATTTAACTTGAATTGAAACTAGTAAATACTGCAGATGAATTACTGGATAGCTCTCCAAACCTTAAAAAAGAAAGAGTCTACAAAATGGAACTTTTGGACCTTTTAATGAGTTCTCTGAAAAGAAGAGAATGTGGTTTCATTGGTATGCAGCATATAAGGTTGAACCATATGAAACGGTCACTATTAACCCATGTTTTAAAACTACAAAAACAGCAATTTCACAACAATTACTCAACCTAACTAGAAGTATAGATGTTTCTGTGTAATAAACATAGAACAGTTATATTGGCAAAGGAAATATGTGTGTACATGCATGAAAAGGGTCATTGTGCCATTGTGTGGATAAACACACAGCAGAAGTTCATGGTCTGGGGGTTTGCCTGATTCCACTAGAAGAGAGTATGGTGGAATAACGCGAAACAAGCCTGAAAAGGGAGCTGAGGGTCAAAGCATAGAATTCCCTGAAATACATGCCAAGAAGCTGGATATTAATTTGGCAGATGAGTAAAAGTTTTGAGTGGGGAGAAAATTTCTAGACTCAGTTTTAGACAGATTAAAAAGTCAATGGTGTAGAAGATGGAAGGCCATTTAATGACCAGAACTGGTGAGGAGGCTGTTTTGGGGATCTAGGTGAGCAGGAATGAAAACCTCACTAGGGCTGTAGCCGTGGAAATAGAAAAGTCTATGAGAAGGAAAGAAATTAGCAGAGAGAGCTAAACTGATGATTTCAAGGGGTAGAAAATTAAGCAAATTTAGAGCCACACCAGAGTGTTAGGTGAGAGGTCTGAGAAGCTGGAAGAGCAGCCCCCATCCTGGGGCTGATGCCCCATAAGCCATGGTCTCTGTCCAGCTTCTCAGGTTCTCTGTGGGGTACCCAGATTCAGGTCATTTCCTATGGGGTGAGGCAGAGGTGTGGCTGGAAGAGTCTGAGTAGTAGGGTCATCCTGGGAAGCAGTGTGAGAGATCAGCCCCGACAGAGCCTAGCCCTGCAGAGAGGCTCAGAAGATCTAGGTGAGGAGACTTGTTCCCGATTTGAGGCCAGCACGGGTACCAAGTCCTCAAGGAGAAAATGGGCACTAGGGACCCAGGTGCAAGGGCTGCTTCAGCCCCACAAGCATGTCCACGCTGGGTGAGGATTACAAGGGAGGCTGGGGGTCAGCCTCTCACTGGCTTTTGGGGCTTTGTTCATCCCGATTCCCAGGATGTCGAGAAGTGAGTCACAGTGAGCCCCACCTGACAACAGCTGGCACTGGGGAGGACACCGAAGGCTGAGTGAGCACTGAGGCCACAGGCAGCATCACAGGCAGAGACAAACGTCACAAGGATGATTTCTTGTTAAAGCAGACTCGTTTCTCTTAAAATAGGAGAGAATACTATTTGTTGGCATCTATTATTGAAAGTAATGGTAAAAATCACAATCACTTTTGTACCAACGTAATAGAATCTAGGATTGGAAATGTAAATGAACCGCCAGCTCATTAAACCACACCTTTAGTCGCCTTTAATGGCCAGGTCAGGCATTATCATTTCAGTGTGTATTTTGCATTGGTCAGTTAGGCATCTGGTCTAGTTTAGCGCCTGGGTAAGATCTGGAGAACATCTGGAAGAATGAGTATTGGAGTGTCCATCACTGACTTCGGAAGACAGTTCCCCAAGTCAGAAAGGAATCATGGCTGAGAAGATGTCAGTGTATTTCCCACTTAGTGATAAGGGAAAATTATTACCTACCTTTCTCTTAATTTGAGCTCATTAATCAGTAGTGATTGTGATCTTCTGAGTGTCGCACACAATTCTCGTGGTCTTTCGTTGTAATTGTAGCTGTCATCGTGCAGCCTTAGCAGCACTATAATCCTACAAGGCTTTTCTTACGTTGAATCTTTCCATTTATCTCCATTTTTAAAATTGTTTTATACCCTCTAGTTTTTTGTTATTAAAACATATAGATGTAAGCAGAGGACTCTAGACAAACCTAGGTATAAACTTTTAAATAAAGCTAGTTTTGCTTTTGCATTTATGTGGGAGCTCACCTGACTGGATTCATTGTTTCTTATATCACAAAGGTGCAGTGGCATAGAGGGAAGAACTACAGTATTATCAAAGAAATTTCCTGTTCACAATGACGTTGCTGAACACAGTGACAATACCTTCTACTGAGATAATAGCTGGTTGGGTGCCACATTGAATGGGAAGGTTAAAAAACGGCATCAGTTTATTCACCTTTATCACTAATATAGTAAAAGTGTTTCTAAGAAAAATTATACTAAGAAAAGATTGCCCTTTTTTTGAGTAGCAGTGCTTCTGAAAGCGGCACACTCACGCTTTGATCACAGCCGTTATTTTTCATTCATGGTCCATGCCTCCTATTTTAAGCCATTCATTTTTCTTCTACTTTGAACATTAAATAAAGGAAAATGAAAGCTTGCGTTATTATTTAGGATGAAAACACAGAACCTCATCACAGCTGATGAGTGTCATAAGTGCTAGGCTGTACCTTCTCCGGTTTGGTATGTGTTTTATATACAGAAGGTAACACAGGCTGAGTAGGATGCCAAGTTACAGATGGGGATGTGGAATGCTGTCTGACAGCCGATGAGAGTCATCTGTCAGAAATGATGACTTCATCACCATAACAGACTCCACATTCCCTCACAGAAGTCCACCCAGAGTCATCTAGTTTTCCTGCAATATTTTATTTTATTTTATTTTTTGCCAGAACTGAATGGCGATATTGCTGGTTTTTCCCCGTTTGGTGTATGATTTCAATGGAAATGTAAATAGGTGGTAACTTTACAGCACGAAGGCTGATTTGGAGCCTGATAAGCCCAAATCAGATACGGGGGTCTGTAGTTTTTCTCCATCGCTGGATTATTAGCATATGGAGTTGAGCACTGCTAGCTGTATATATCCCAGGTGACCGAGAAAGGCCATTCTTTCCAGTGTGTTCTCTTAGCTTTCAGTTGGGACCTTTTCTCCTTCCCCTCAGGGAAACTCCTATGCGATCCAAACTAATAATGAAGACGAGGACGATGACAACTGCAGTGGGCACTTACTGTGCCTTCAGTGTTTTAAGTGTGTCACACATATCATGGCTATCAGGAAAAAGTTGTGATTTATTTCCACTGTAGCTTTTTTGCCCTGGTTGGGAGAAGGGGATATGAGAGAAGGATCACTTAAGTTTCTTTGTTGTTATCAGATTAAAACCTGCTTTTTTCTTTTTTTTCTGGCTTAGATCACTTTTATAAAATTATGTCGGCAAATGGTGATTGGAAGTTTTCTGACCAGGCACAGTGGCTCATGCCTGTAATCCCAGCACTTTGGGAGGCCAAGGCGGGTGGATCATCTTAGGTGAGGAGTTGGAGACCAACCTGGCCAACGTGGTGAAACCCCATCTCTACTAAAAATACAAAAACTTAGCCAGGTGTGGTGGTGGGTGCCTGTAATCCCAGCTACTCGGGAGGCTGAGGCAGGAGAATCACTTGAACTCGAGAGGCAGAGGTTGCAGTGAGCCAAGATAGCACCATTGCACTCCAGCCTGGGCAACGTGGAGTTTTTGAGAGTGAAACTCCATCTCAAAAAAAAAAAAAAAAAAAGTTTGCTGTATGCCTCCTGTGTTAATCATGATACATAAAAGAACAACTTGAAATAGCGCTGATACTCAGAGGTTAGGTAAATGCCATGTATTCTGCCTCCATCATGGAATTGGCATCTTCAGAGGGTACCAGTGTTTTCCCGAATTTCCAAATCAGATAAATAGACCTTGCATAATCCAGGCAGTTAACACAAAGCCACATAGTAGGGCCTTTGGACATGAATGTTGGCTCACTCAACAATGAGTGGTCTTCGCTTTGATTGGTTTTATAGATTCCAGTGTATTTTTGGCAGTGTCAGTTGGTGAATACACCACAAAATGTAAGAGCATTCATGTCAGTGATTCACAACCATTATTTCCTCTCACAGAAGGACTGATCCTAATCTTGTTTCTCTTCAGTTTGCTTTGCAGCCTCTGTGTAGAACATTTCAGACAGCTGGCCCTGTGAAAGACACCTCAGAGTCTAATCCACTGTGTTGAGTTTTGAACCTCTGGGTTCGAGCAGAGATTTAACTCCGTCCTTGTTAGTCACATGGCAAATTGGCCGGGGCTACACTTTCCTGGCCTGACTCTAAAGCTATTTATTTTTTTATTTTCATTGCATGTTTTTAAGCTTTCTTTCCTGCCCTTTTCATAAGACCCAAACAATAATTTTTGTTCTTGAGCCAATTGTTAAAACATTGTATGTGTGTATGAAAACACACAGGTTAACGACACACACATATAAAGTATGAGTTTCTCGTTGGAAAGAAGCCTGTAAATTGAGGCAGTCTTCATGTGTACTGTGGAAAAGAGAAATTATGGTAATGTTACAGATTCTTAGAAACCCCAAACTTGCTTGTACCACAACCATGTGGATGCACATGAGAGGCGGCATGGGGTAGAGGCCTCGGGCTTGCACTCCCACCTGACAGACCTGGGTTCAAATCCCTGCTCTGCCACCTGCTTGCTGTCTGACTCAGCCAAGTTATTTAGCCTCTCTCTGCCTTGGTTCCTCATAGGTACCGATTTCTGGGGCTCTTGTCAGAATTCAGTTAATTACCATGCGTAAAGAGTCTGTAGAGTGAAGGTGCTTCAAGAATGAAGGTGAAGGGGAGGCTTCCTCTGTGTTAACAGCAATTGTCGAAAGGCTCCATTCTACTTATCAGGAATAGTTATGACCTCCAGATGCAGTTTTTGTCCCAGTGATAAAAACTGCTTGTTACTTATTTTTTGAAACAGGGTCTTGCCCTTTTACCCAGGCTGGAGTGCAGTGGCACAATTTCAGCTCACTGCAACCTCTTCCTCCCCGGTTCAAGCGATTCTCCTGCCTCAGCCTCCCAAGTAGCTGAGATTTCAGGTGCGTGCCACCATGCCCAGCTAATTTTTGTATTTTTAGTAGAGATGGAGTTTCGCCATATTAACCAGGCTGGTCTCAACCTCCTGACCTGAAGTGATCCACCCACCTTGGCCTCCCAAAGTGCTGGGATTACAGGCGTGAACCACCCTGCTGGGCCAGCTGCTTGTTATTGATCTGACAGATTATTTTTGTCATCTGTATTCTTTCAGAGACGTCCTTCTATTAAAGATATCTTAGCAAGTTTACCATAGTGTGACTTTTTTTTCTTTTTTGAATGTGAAATTTCTTGTTTAGTGGTCATTAATGTTAACTAAGTCACCATCCCTAAAGCTGTTTTTCATGATTCCCCATCTCTGCTATCAGGAGCATAATAGAACAGTGACTGGAATTAGAGTCACTCATGAAGGAGACAGGCAAACCTGTGTGGCTTGGGGGCGCCTTCCTATGTAATAGAAGGTCTCGTGGCGGGGCACGCTCTCTTTCATTTGAGGGGATGATGGGCCTCCCGTCGGTGGCAAATCTTTTGAAACTTGTTTTTAGCATTCCCAAATTTTTTTAGAGAGAAATTCAGAAAGTACAGGTGCCTTTGGCATTTCATAGCTAATATACAAGCGAGACACGAGTATTCTCCATGGATGATTTTTGTGTTGTCATGGAATGAAAGAAAAATACCAGTGGGTCTTTACTGGCCAGAATATTTTCATTTTCTCACTTGGCACATAGCTCTTTCACGAATTCACTTCTTTCCATCCCCTTCTCTACTTTTAAATAGTTTATGGGCAATAGGCTTATAATATGTGCTAGCACGGCTGCTCTCTCAAGGGGTCAGCATGGGTTTAATAATGAGATGCGTAACAGTGACTCTGTAAAAACCCAGTTCAGGTTAAAAATGGCATGTTTTATTGAATCTCAGGTTAAAGGTGGTTAACTCATCAGTTGGTGATGGCTGGGGTTAAACAAGTTCCAACATGAGTTCTCCTGTGTGAGGAACCAGCTGTACCCCTGCCCACAGACGCTTCCTTCCCCCAGGACTCTGTCTCCAGACTAGGCCTGTGCTGGCTCAGAACCCTCCCTTTCTGCAGCCGAGACCCACCAAGGCAGAGGGCTTCAGAGAGCCCCATGAGACTGTGTCCATAGCAGCGACTCCGGAGAGCGTGGCTGCTGAGTGCGGCTGCTCCGTGGCCAGCTTCGCGACGGCACCAGGTGGTGACAGCTGTTGGCAGAGCTGTGTGCAGCGCTCTGTGCATGCACTTACCCCTCAGACTTGAGAAATGGCTTTGCTCCAAAGTCGTACTCTCATTTTCATTTTCATGAGTCACAGCTGGGCCCTTGTGTGAAGAATCGAAGGTCAGCGTACTCAGGAGTGAGAGGCATCAGGCCCAGTCATAGGCTAACCAGGGTGAAGACCCGGGTGGACCACTCAACTCCGGGACCCTGTGTGTGTAGGAAGGGAGAAGAGGTGGGAGGACCACGAGCCGCTTATCCCCAGGAGGTGGGACGAAGGGGGACTCCTGATGCCGGAAGTGTGTGGTCTGCCAGCAACAGATGGCTCCTACCAGGGCGACAGGGATAGAGACGTCAGTGGCAACTGGTGCTGGGTAACAACCGAGCCACCGTGTGCAGTCGTGGGTGCAAAAGCTTAGCTTTGGGGTAGAAGGGACAGTGAGACAGGGGCCTGTCCTCAAGAACCTCCAGCTCACTGAAAGCCCAAGCAGACCCCTGAAGGACCATACCTCCGTGTACCGAGATGCTCCTCTCCACGGGCTCCACCTTCACTGTGCACAGGACACCAACACAGGAGCAACAGAGCTTCAGCAGATGCCTTCTCAGGACCACACTTAACTCTAGTCCCTTCTCCCTGGGAGGAAGGAAGAGAAGAAGCCCTTGAAATTTCCCCTTTTGCTATGTTTCATTGGTTTTTAAACAAATAGGGTTAAATAGAGACCAAGACATTAGCCAGTACCTTAACGTGCAGCTTTGGGCAACGTGTTACTCTGGGGAAAAAAAAAAAAAAACTTCTAAAAATTCATGTACCATCAAGGAAATCTTCAAATGAGTGGGTTTAGAAGCCTTTCTTGAGAGCAATGTGAACTTGAAGAAACGTGTGAAGTCCCATTTACTCCCGTCAACAAGATCTATTTCCAAACTCATGCTCCTGCTGTATCCCTGCAAGCATGCTGCAGCCTCACGTGAGAGGACCGGAGATCTCCTGTCACCTTACAAGCTTGCTGCAAGTGCAACTGAGATGAACAGACATAATAGACCTATTAATTCTTTCATCACGACTCAGGACAACCACTCTGTAAAGTCAGAGGCTGGTGTCTGTAAAATTCTTAGACTCATCGAACAGTATAGACAGCTCATGACAGCACAGACCACTGAAGATTTTTTTAGACACAGCCCATACTGTGTCTAAAAAATACTCCTGAATTAAAACTTCCCATTCTGTGCGGCCGGAGATGCAGCCTCAGTTTAATTAGCACACATCTCTTCAGAGACTCCTTGCAAAAATTCTGGAAGATCGTGTGCTCCCTTGTAGACAGAGGAAGGAGGTAGCCCCTGGGAACTAGCCTCAGCCCTGACCCTAGCCATACAGTAGGTAGATTGAATTAGTGACCACCACATCACCTGGGCCTTCCCCTGGTCTCCTGCTGTCTACTGGGACCTGCAGGCATGTGTAGGGCACAACATGAGATCCTGCCTCCAACCCCATCTAACTCTGGCAGCGGGGAGGGCCAGGGTCCCTAGTCATGGGGAAGCAGTTGAGAAGCAGTGGCTCTAACCCCACCGATTTCATCATTAGCTCTTGAGAAGGGTGCTGAGGGTGTGGCCGCTGGCTGCCTGTCCCAGCACCTAGGGTGGTTTTAATTAAGGAGTGAGTAGATGGGCATTGTTTTCTTTTTACTTGAAATCGTCCAGCCCGTGAACATATCCCTCACTGTTAGGCTTGTGCGTTAGGTGTCTTGTTTTCGGTGAATGTTCTTTTTAACACCTTCCATTGGCCAGGCGCCATGGCTCATGCCTGTAATCCCAGTACTTTGGGAAGCAAAGGCGGGAGGATCACGAGGTCAGGAGATTGAGACCATCCTGGCTAACATGGTGAACCCCCATCTCTACTAAAAATACAAAAAAAAAAATAGCTGGATGTGGTGGCGGGCACCTGTAGTTCCAGTTACTTGGGAGGCTGAGACAGGAGAATGGCTTGAACCCGGGAGGCAGAGCTTGCAGTGAGCTGACATCGCGCCACTGCACTCCATCCTGAGCGACAGAGTGAGACTCCGTCTCAACAAACAAAAAAAAACAGCTTCCGTTGCTTCCTGTGTTGGTTAGGATATCATATCATTGTTCTTGATCAACAGTAGGGCCTATTTTCTCTTATTCTGTGCCTCCAAATAAACTGTTCTTTTCCCTGAAATGTCCTTTCCACATCTTCTGGTTAACATGAGGATCCTTTGAGAATGAACGCAGACATAGCTTCATGTGAGACGCCTTCCCCAGCGTGTCCTTCCTCCATCTGTGCCTGGTGTCTCTTCGAGTTCGCACCCTACAGCTCTTAGCATGCCTCTTATCACGATGCAGGAAGTAGTTGCTGTATCTGTCCCTTCTACCACACTGCAAGCTCCATCACCGTGAGAACCCCTTCTCATCCTCCTCTTCCCAGCATCTAACATGGAGTGTCTGGTGCAAACGAACACGTGAATAGACGAGCAATCATACTGGGTCAAATCATTGAAACCATTTCTGTTACAGAGGAAGAATTCTTTTTCCATCCTTATACTTTAAAACTTTCAACTACAATGTCTACTCTTTTATAATAACTTCACTATTCAAGAAATCTCCCGAAGTTCTAGGAGTCAGAAGATTTTGAGGAAGTGAAACAGTATTATGAGAATGACTCCTCCCACCCATTTTTTTTTTTTTTTTTTTGTCTTCCTTGACATTTACATCTTGTATGTGATCAGAAATCTGTAACTCAAATGAACTGTTCATGGTAATGAGCCATTATTAATACAGTCCTGATTGAACACCTTTCTCTAAGAAGGTCACAGTGCTTTGCATACATTATCTAGCTTATCTGCAGAACATACCTGAAGTGGGGTGACCATCTATTCAGATGGTCTGACCATCCACGGCTCTGCAAAGTTGATTTTTCCCCTGCTGAGCCCAGGAAAGAACAAAACGAAGTTCAGGTGTGCAGTGGCAGTAGCTGAGTTATTACCACTGCTGCTTTGCTGAGCCTTCTGCAAAGTCTTAGGGCAGCACAAGCCAGTTCTCTGAGCAGCTGCACGAATGCTAAGCGTGCAGTCTTGGTGTCATGCGAGTCATGCAGCTACAGAGATCAGGTCCTACAGGAGTTAGGGGGAAGGGAAGATTACTTTCCCTTAAGGGGATATTGCAGGTGCCTTCGAACGAGTGTGTGTCTGCCCCCTTCAGTGAGTGAAGCATCCCGTTCTTAATCGAAGGCTCCTATGGCCGAGTCCCACATGGGACGTTTTATGGAGAAGCAGTATGGTTTAAGGGAGGCATCACCAGATGAAGAGTGGAGATAGTAGATTTGTGTGATCCCAGCTCTGTCATTAACCACCTGTGTCGATGCAGCCGCTTATTCCCTTCATACCTGTCAGCCGAGAGTACTGACTGCCTGACTTCCAGGGTCCTTTACAGCTTTAGAGTACAGGGGTTCTGTTTTTGCTGCTCCCGAATTTCCACCTCCCGTCGTCCACACATTTCACAGATGCATCTGAATGCTCGCAGCGCTCTATTTGCACTCCTCTTCTGTTTGTCCCTGGTTTTTATGTGGACGCGTATCACACCCCCATGATGGACTGCACGCTCCCTGCGGGCAGGAGCCATGTTCGTTTCATTTTTGTGTCCCATGCATAATGTTGGTGCACTCACCTCGTCTGTCCCGTATCTTGAACCTGTGAATCTCCTCAGACTCTTCTCAGCAGATAAACCTGTACAAGTCTTTTCCTGTCTTGAAAGGACGGATGGGTGGCCCCCATCCTCCACTGAGCTTCCTGTTGAACCCCCTTTGCAGGTGATCTCAAAATAGAAGAAGACCTCATTCACCATATCCACTGTTACCCTCCTCCTTTCCCCTCCACTTCCCATGACCAGGTGTTCTCTGCCACTCCACAGAACCTACTTCTGATAAATCCCCTGAAGAATTTTTTATTGTCAAATCCAAATTCTTTGGCCTCTCACAGTGTTTGCTGTGGCCAGCCACTCCCTCATTCTGGAAACTCCTCTCTTCTCGTGGCTGCCATGGGCCCAGTTGCTCCTGCAGCTCCTCCTGCCCCTTGCTCTGCGCTCCTTGGACTCCTCTTTCCTGGTATTCTCTGTAGTTCTGTCCTCGGCTCTCAGCTCTTTGCACCCTTCTTTCCCTCGCTGACAGCTTTGCGCATACCTGTGGCTTCACTGCCACGCTAAGGAACATTCTCTGTGGCCCTGGCCCCTCTCTCGAGCCTGAGCCCCATGATTACAACTTCTGTGTGCACCCCACAGTCACATCAACCTTAGCATGTCCAGACCTGCGCTCTTCAGCCGCCTCTGAAACTCTTTGCTGTGTTTTCCCCATTCGGGCAATCATCCCACCGTCACCTGGTTGTACAGACCTGGAGTTCCCCTTCTCCATCATGCCCACGACCAGCCAGTCACCATGGAGTTCAGCCTCTACCAGTTTTCCCTGGCCTGCGGCAGCAGCTTCTTAACTGTCCTCCCTGCCTGTGTCTCTCTTCTATAATCCATCCTCCACGCTGCAGCCAAAATGGCTTTTCTAGAATTTCGATCGTGTTGCCTTTGTTACTTCTTCTGTACCTGACCACATACTTTCAGACAAAATTTCAGTTCCTTAGCTTGCAAGACCCTCTGAGAGCTGGGCGTTGCCCACCTTCACAGCCCTTCCCATGGTCCTCCATGGTCCTCCATGCTCACGCTGGGAGCTCCCTGTGAGAGGGAACTGTCACCCTCCCACTTACTGGGTCACTGCAGGGCTACCCCATGGGTTTCACATGGCGGTCCCCTTTCGCTGCTGGCACGTCCAAGGACTCAGCCCAGATGCCGCCTTGGCTTTCCTCACCAGGCAGGATTAAGTCCCACATCCCTGGACTTCTGTGGGCTCTGTCCTGCCTCTCCCCACGCGCCTGCCAGGGTGCTTACTGGCTGAGGGCTCAGCATCTCTCCCGCCATCCCACCCCCGCCATTCTCC